>NC_080395.1:25534166-25852500 GCF_030265065.1 Corythoichthys intestinalis
TGAAAAAAAAAGAAGATAATTGCAATATTATTTTTTTTAACGAAATTACAGAAAAATATGTTTAGTATTTTTTGTCATAATTCCGGAGAGCTAAACTAAATTACAAGTTTAGCTTGTAATTTACAAAAGTATTGGCACCCTGCAATTCTGTCAGATAATGCTCAATTTCTCCCAGAAAATGATTGCAATTACAAATGCTTTGGTAGTAATATCTTCATTTATTTTGCTTGCAATGGAAAAACACAAAAAAGAATGAAAAAAAAATAATTGAATCATTATCATTCTACACAAAACTCAAACACAAAACCGGGCCGGACAAAAGTAGTGGCACCCTCAGCCTAATACTTTGTAGCACAACCTTTTGACAAAATAACCGTGAACAACCGCTTCTGGTATCCATCAATGAGTTTCTTACAATGCTGTGCTGGAATTTTAGACCATTCTTCTTTGGCCAACTGCTCGAGGTCTCTGAGATTGGAATAGTGCCTTCTCCAAACTGCCGTTTTCAGATCTCTTCACAGGTGTTCTATGGGATTTAGTTCTGGGCTCATTGCTGGCAACTTTAGAAGTCTCCAAAAAAATTTCTAGTGCTTTTTGAAGTGTGTTTTGGGTCATTGTCTTGCTGGAAGACCCATGACCTCTGAGGAAGACCCAGATTTCTCACACTGGGCCCTACATTATGCTGCAAAATTTGTTGGTAGCCTCTAGACTTCATAATGTCATGCACACAGTCAAGCAGTCCAGTGCCAGAGCCAGCAAAGCAACCACAAAACATTAGGGAACTTCTGCCATGTTTGGCTGTGGGGACTGTGTTTTTTCTTTGAAGGCCTAGTTTTTTTCCCCCTGTACAGTCTATGTTGATGCCTTTTCCCAAAATGCTCTACTTTTTTCTCATCTGACCAGAGAACATTCTTCCAAAACGTTTTTGGATTTCTCAGGTAAGTTTTGGCACACTCCAGCCTGGCTTTTTTGTTTCTGAGTCAGAAGTGGGGTCTTCCTGGGTATCCTACCACAGATTCCTTTTTCATTCAGACGCTGATGGATAGTATGAGCTGACACTGTTGTACCCTCGGACACCAGGACAGCTTGAACTTATTTGGATGTTAGTCAAGGATCCGCACAGTCTTTCGTTGAAATCTCTCGTCAATTTTTCTTTTCCGCCCACATCTAGGGAGGTTAGCTACAGTGCCATGGGCGTTCTACTTACTGAAGACCACGGAAGACCAGGAACATTCAGGTCTTTGCAGATGGACTTGTAGCCTTGAGATTGCCCACGCTTCCTCACAATTTTGCTTTTCAAGTCCTCAGACACTTCTTTGGTCTTCTTTGTTTTCTCTATGCTCAATGTAGTACACACAAGGACACAGGACAGAGGTTAAGTCAACTTTAATCCATTTTAACTGCTGCAAGTGTGATCAAGTTATTGCCACCACCTGTTATGTGCCACAGGTAAGTAACAGGTGCTATTAATTACACAAATTAGAGAAGCATCACATGATTTTTCAAAGGGTGCCAATACTTTTGTCTGGCCCATTTTTGGAGTTTTGTGTAAAATGATAATGATTTAATTGTTTTCCCCATTCTCTTTTGTGTTTTTTCATTGCAAGCAAAATCAATGAAGATATTGCTACAAATCATTTGTAACTGCAATCAATTTCTGGGAGAAATTCAGCATTTTCTGACAGAAATGCGAGGGTGCCAATACTTTTTGCCAGCAGTGCATGAGAATATAATAATTAATGGTGATAAAAATAATTAAAAGCCCTACGTTATAAAAATGTGAACCGACATTTCACAGGAACAATGTTGTGGTATACGAGATATAAAGCTTTAGCATTTTATTTGAATATACCATTTGGTGGATAAAAATTGGAATAAATTTGTAGTTTATGTGAATACAAATTGTGATTTAATGAGAGTAAAATGCTACCTTTTAAGAATAAAACTTGTAATTGTACAAAAATAAACAATTTTTGTGAATAAAAGTTGCAAATTAATGGGAATCAAGTCCGTTGTTTTGAGAATAAAAGTTCTAACTGTACAAGTGTATAATCATTTATATATTCTAATTGAGGTAAATTATTTTTTTATGAAAAGAAAGTTCATATTTGTAAAAGTTGTACATTTTGTTTTGGTTTTAATTGCAGTAAAAGTCATCTGTTATAATAATAATGTTTAAAAAAAAAAAAAAAAAAAAAGCTTGAAGTCTACTGTCTAAATTTATTGAGAAAATGTTGTCATATGATGAGAATTTTGCAGGGGAAATGTTGCAGTACTTGAAGTCATACTGTAAAAGTGAACAGAATTTAAATACATTACTTGTTAGTTGAACCAGCTACATATGTTCAGTTAATCATCTGCACCTCCTTAAATTTTTGTCTCAAACACTGTATTTATCAGTAAATGTAGGTTTAAATTGGATGTGTTTCACGATCAAAGGTGTGACCGAAACCTGTGCAAGACAGCTCTAATTGGTCCAAAAGTCACACAGAGTGCTTTTATGTCCAAATGTTGAAAAGGAGCAAACAACACACATAGGTATAGTGAAAAATACAAAGGGGCAAAGTAATGCAAGCTTCTCTTCATTTTCTTAGTGGAATAAAAATAATTTCATATAGAGCCCCCCACCCCAATTCCTCCTTAATCTTTATTTCCTTGCCTACATGTAATAAAAACTTTATTATTATTTCAAAAATAATTTTAATCTCCCTTTTAAGATAAATATAATAGAAACTTAACACGCAGTACCTTTCCTTTCTTCAACTGTGGGGCTCAAATCTATTCTATTCTGAAACACACACAAAAAATATATATATATATTTTGTGTGTGTGTGTGTGGGAACAAGCTGTGACTGTGTGGGCAAACACAATAAGCACCATGGGTTTTAGAAAAGGTGTATAAAAGTAACTTGTTTAGAAGACAGATTCAAGTTATTATTAACTGCATGTTGGTTGATTTTAGTCATTCTGACTACAATGAATATACAGTAGGCGAAATATGGCAATTAAACCTACTGGAAATACTTGTCCTTTCACAGAAATATATAATAGATAAATAAATATATAAATATTCAGTCCTAATTAAGTTTGTCTTCAAATCCTTGTCTAGGGAAGATTTTTTTTGTTTGTCATTAAAGATTGTAAGGTGACACAAGTGATTCAGGGAGTAATAGTGCTTAAAGTATTTTATAGATAGTAAGATGGTTAGATATGTATGGAAAGACTTGTAGTTCTTAAAAGATAAACGTTATTATGAGTTAAAATAATTTGATATTAAAACCCCTCTTGATGATTTCGTTTTTATACAATTTGTAAAATTTGTTTAACTAGTAGGTTCCCATTGTTGTTGACATAAGCGGATTTTCAGGCAGGGCCAGGGGGGCCTAGCTGAAAAGTGTCATTGCATGTATTTGACTTTCCTATACAGTATATGATTTTAAAATTAAAAAGTTTCCAGTAAAATATCGTCTATAAAAGTTGTAAAGCAGTAAAACAAACCACAAAAATGAATGAAATGAACAAAAAAAGATATTTTTTATAATAGGTCAAAATTATTTTTATTTTCATTATTTAACAGATCATGTGACTAGCAATTTAGACGGTCATTTGCTTTGCTTAGCCAAAACCACAGGAGGACCGAAGAGGCAAGATGGATATACGTCATTTTTTTCAAGCCTAAGCTTTCAAAAGCGACAACAACTACTGAGCAAGAACCAATCATTGAAATTGTGGACCATTAAATGCTAGAGACCACCGTCAAAATTGTAAGCGGAGTTTCAATTTGCCCCACTAAAGATGCTAATTGTACAACTGAGCCACCACTAGTGTCTTGCCAATGTAGTTACCCCCATCAAAAACTGTCCTGTGGCTGTGGGAGCGCACACACACACATTAGTTGTTGACTTAAACAAATAATTGAAGCCAGAAAAGAACCACAGTTTATATATTTCGGACATTGACATTTATTAAACTGGAGAAACTCCATACAGGACTTGAATTACAGTAATAACAGTTATAGGTCATCCTACGAGTAAAACAATGAAACATTGCCTTCTTTACGTTCACTAAACATGATACGTTATATCAGGCTTTCCCCTAAATATTAATAATCGTGGCACTGCGCCACACCAAAATAAACGCCGCCACACCTCGCAGATGACTTTCTTTTTTTTTTTGTAAAATTCATTCCAATTATTAATTTGTATTATTCAACATGACGTCTAAATGAATATAAAAAGCTCATTTTTACGCACTATTTGCCATAAGTCGTCTGAAATAGCACGACAAATACAGATTGTTCCTTTACACGCTTTATTTTGAAAAGCGCATCTGGAGTTTGCACCTGGAGTACGTCGGCACAGAGATCGAAATGGGGAGAAAACCTACAGAAAGGCATTTGAAGTTAATGAATTTACCTCTGGCTTATACTGTAAAAGCGACCTTAATATTGACATTGACATAAGTTCTTTATGGCGTGTCTTTGACCCGAATCGTCGGCTCCTAGAAAAGCATTTGCTTGGCGCTGACATCACTCGTTGTAATTTCAGATGAGGATTTCGAAGTACAGTCTTTTGGAAACACAAAAGTTCCTGAATACGAGGGTCCGCTAACAAAATGACCATTATTGTTGTGATCTAGACCGTCACGTTTCTATATATTGAATTAGCGTCTGAAGCTAATTAAATATTTTAGAACGTGAGGCACACGCTCCCCGCTTCCAAAGGTATTAGCTCTCACGTTCTGAGGAGTAGAAATAACCAAATGGTTATGGCAAGCGGTGTATATTCATGTTTATACAAAGTTTTCAAATGAGGCAAGATCACAGCTGGAGACGCAGATCAGGAAAGCGCAGTTCAGCGTAGGAGAACTCTCAACTAACCAAAATAGCAAACAGAAAATCTAGCTGGGACCCAACATGGACAGAAACGGCAAAGTTCAAGTCATGGCTGTACCACACAAATCAAGGTGAGTGTTAAGAATCCTGCACCCATTATATTTATTAATCATGAATTCATAATTGTATTATTTTACCTTGAATTCTGGTTTAGAAAAACGTTAATTGTCTATAAACTATAGACATTATTATTATTGTCTATAACCTGGCATATTCCTTATGCAAAAAATTACAAGACAGATGGTGCATTTACATTGAAAGAAGTATTTTTCATCTCATTGAAACAAATCATTATATGAATTTGCACTAACAATCAGAAAACTCCAACAAAGACTACAGTTTGAACTGAAGTCGGATTGGCTAACATAAATTAGACAAATTTGATTTAAATCCAAATGGGTAAAACATTGAATGTGTTTCAGAATATGGACCAGGTCAGATGTCATAAATGGCATCACAGACTAGAGATGTCCCGATCCGATATTTGGATCAGATCGGACGCCGATATGGCCAAAAAAATGCGCATCGGTATCGGATCGGCCAACACGGAAAAATTCCGATCCAGACTTCCGATCCAGTTTTTTTTTTTTTTTTGAAGTCCGGTCAGGGTTTTCCAGCGCACCGATTTACATAATCTATTCCCATTTTTGCTTCGGTTTCCCTAAAATCCGGTCCGCATTTTACGGCACACCTTCAACACACTACATTTACATTACCGTCTCCCAATTTACCGAGAGACTTTATCGGTAAAAATGTCAGCTGTGTGGGATCATTTCACCTTAAAGGACGACAAAGACAAAGAGGCAGAGTGCAACATATGCCACAATAAAGTCAAGCGTGTTAGTAAAACTGTAAGAAGTTTTAATACAACCAGCCTAATCAAGCATTTAGCGAAATACCACCACAAACAATATAAGGAGTATGTTAAGAAAACCGGAGACAAAAAGAAAGGTCCTACGCAACTAACACTGGCAGAAACTTTTGCTATGCGTGACAAACTGGCACTCGACAGTCCCAAAGCCCAAGGAATAACAAGAGTCATTGCTGAAGAATTCATTCTGGATGACGAGCCATTATCTCTCGTGAGAACCACGGTACAACATGCCCAGGCGTCATTACATCCGTGAGTGATTCGGTCGTGGAAGATTCGAGAACGATTCACAAACATCCAAATTCCGATTATTGAAATATGTCAAGTAAAGCAGAACTAATACACAGCGCGGTCTTCGGGACGCAATGAGAAACGGACCGCATTGCGTCCCGAGAGTAAACATCATGCTTGTCATAGACCCGGGTAATGCCAATGCTCAACTCACGGCTTTAGCTCAACTCATGCCGCTGGATAAAAAACACAAGAATACCTGACTGCTGCTGACAGCCGCTACAAACTACGTCAACATCAGTTTACTGTAGATAATAGATATCATATGTACTATATAGAACTAGATGCAAAATGACAGACTCGACAGCGTTAGCAACATTGAAGTATTGAAAACTAGTTGCGTTAGTAAACAGCCGCCATCTTAAAGCAGGAGACTTCCCTAGTAGGCTGTTGTGAACCTTCCAAGCGAACCTAATTAACTTTTTATCTAAAATACTCCTAAATCGGCAAAATCATGACTTGAATCTATCTTCAAAACAGTTTTAAAACTTTCACATGTTGAAAGTAGACAGAAGGGAAATTATGGAATAACGGGAGCAATTTTAACAACTTTAACAGTTTTGCAGATTTGCAAAATTAAATTAATTGAATGTAGTTTAAAGCTGCTGATATAGAATGGGGACTTGAGTATTTTATTTACTGTTTTAAAATGTTAACTTGATACTGAAATAGTCGTTTATTTAAACCTGAGAGGCTTTTTATACATTTTTTGTAACTAATGCACGAAACATTAAAAGTATCTAATAGCTTTGGGGGTTCGTGGGATTTTCCACTGAGGTTGTGTGTTTTGCTTTTTTAAGACAGTTTACAATATTATTTGCACGTTTTACTGACTGACTATGCCATTTCTGTTTGTTATTTATAATGTGTTGTGTTTGTCACTGAATAAACAGGTCAGTTTCTTGTTACCAACCGTTGTGTGTTATTCAAACTCACCTAATTCAGCTGGCTAGTTGTTATCAAGAGTACTAAAACCTTTTTCAACATGAGTCTGACAACTAAGTAAGGAGGCTAAATAACTTTAAACTTTAACACATGCTCAGATAGGCCAGTATCGGTTTAGGCCAGTATCGGTATCGGATCAGAAGTGAAAAACAATATCGGTATCGGATCGGAAGTGCAAAAACCTGGATCGGGACATCCCTAGACTGATAAATGGGGAGTGCTGCTGACGCCAACTGTCGGCCATTGCGTTGATAGTGCTCATCTCAACAGTGAACTGTGAGAGAGATTTGTCTGCAATGAACAGAGTAAGACATTTAGTCAACTGTACAATGTAAGTTAGAGATGCTTGAGTGTCTTCATTTCCTAGATCTTTTTTTTTTCCTATTCCTGTGTAGGTGAAGACAGACTTGAGAATCAGGGGGACCATCTTGCAGCACGCCTCATTAAAAATTGACCCTTTATTGCTGATTCCCCTTTTTATTTATTTATTTTTTAGTCCAGTAAAATCAAATGTTCGCAGGCAGGATGCAAACTTTGCAAAGGTTAAGGTTCTTAGAAAAAAAATAAATGTTGTGGAAAAAAATCCTATTTGTCATGATATAAAACAAATTCACCGCGGCACATGATGGGGTTGTCCGACTCTAACGCGGCCCACCACCACAGCTTCAAAAAATCCGAGGGGAAACACTGTTATATGACAGAAAAATAAGTTTTAAATTTTTTTTTTTTAATGGATGGGCCATGTTGTATAACTTCGTAGATAACTACATCACCGAAACACAGAAATCAGTGCAGCACAGTTGCTCCACCCAGGGGATACAATTTTTGACTGGGGTAACTACATTGGCACGACACCGGTGGGCGTTCCATATTCAATGGAGGACGATGTTGACGAAAAATATAGCCTAAGCAGCCTGATTTGGAATTCCCCTCAAGAATGATGGGAAACAAACAACGCTCATTTTAAACTTATTATTACCTTGGTCTTTCTGAAGGAAAGAACAAGGTTATGTTGTTGTGCAACTTTATTACCTTGGTCTTTCCAAGGGAAAGAACAAGGTTATGTTGTTGTACAACTTTATTGTACTTTTTTTTATTATTATTACCTTGGTCTTTCCAAAGGAAAGAACAAGGTTATGTTATTCTACAACTTTATTATTACCTTGGTCTTTCTGAAAGAAAGAACAAGGTTATGTTATTCTACAACTTTATTATTATTACCTTGGTCTTTCCAAGGGAAAGAACAAGGTTATGTTATTGTACAACTTTATTGTACTTTTTCTTTATTACCTTGGTCTTTCTGAAAGAAAGAACAAGGTATTGTTATTGTGCAACTTTATTGTTCTTATTATTATTATTATTATTATTATTATTCATCTTATTCTCCGCGTTTTTTTGAGCCAACGCACAGCCCAAACCGTAGCACTGATCGGCACCGTTCAAGTATCGGCACGACCGGATTTTTCGTGTGACGATGGGAATTTTTCAAACCGCCACGAAAAATTTTCCGTTCGCCCGTAAACGGCAATTTTCCGAAAAATAAAAAAAGTTTCAAAATGTATCTAGTCCTACAATTTTTGACCAAATCACATAATTTGGGCATCAAAAATTCCGGGACGGTGAGGGGCATAAAAGTTGTATACAGAATTTGGCAAAAATTTACGGTTCCCCGGAAATTTGCCAAAAACTTTCCTATTCATTTTGAGTGGAAAAAAAACGCGCGCTTCACAGCCCGAACCGTTAGACCGATCGGCACCGTTCAAGTATCGGCACGACCGGAATTTTCGCGTGACACAGGAAACTTTACAAATGGCCCCGAAAATTTTTCCGTTCGTCCGTAAACGGCAATTTTCCGTGAAAAAAAAAAAAGTTTCAAAATGTATCTAGTCCTACAATTTTTGACCAAATCACATAATTTGGGCATCAAAAATTCCGGGACGGTGAGGGGCATAAAAGTTGTATACAGAATTTGGAAAAAAATTACGCTTCCTCGGAAATTTGCCAAAAACTATCCCATTCATTTCGAATGGGAAAAGTTCCCATTCACTTCCAATGGGATTTCCAATGGAATTTACATTGCATTGATGCCATTGACGGCCATGCATGTCGAATCTACTGATGCCAATGTACTTGGATTCAACTGACTATATAGATGTCGATGCCATTGACTGCCATGGACGTCCAAAATTTTTCCCATTCATTTTCAATGGGGAAAAAACAAAATTACCCCAAATCAACAGAAAATGACCAGATATCAATAGGACGTGTCCCCCAAACTTCCCCAATTCCATTGACGCTTATGAAGGGTGCCGCCATTGACTTACATGGACGTCCAAAATTTTTCCCATTCATTTTCAATGGGGAAAAAACTAAATTTCTCCAAATCAACAGAAAATGACCAGATATCAATAGGACGTATATCCCAAACGTCCCCAATTCCATTGACGCTTATGGGGGGTGCTGCCATTGACGTCCATGGACGTCCAAAATTTTACCCATTCATTTTCAATGGGAAATTTTTTTTTTTCCCCAAATCAACAGAAAATGACTAGATATCAATAGGACCTGTCCCCCAAATGTCCCCGATTGCATTGCAGCTTATGGAGGGTGATGCCATTGACGTCCAGGGACGTCCAAACTTCCCATTCATTTCCAATGGCATTTCTTCATGTTTGTTCATTCTTTTGATGCCAATGTACTTGGATTCCATTGACGGTTATGTAAGTTGATACCATTGACGTCCATGGACGTCCAAAATTTTTCCCATTCATTTTCAATGGGAATTTTTTTTTTTTCCCCAAATCAACAGAAAATGACTAGATATCATTAGGACGTGTCCCCCAAATGTCCCCGATTGCATTACCGCTTATGGGGGGTGATGCCATTGACGTCCATGGACGTCCAAACTTCCCAATCATTTCCAAAGCCATTTCTTCATGTTTGTTCATTTTATTGATGCCAATGTACTTGGATTCCATTGACGCTTATGTAAGTTGATACCATTGACGTCCATGGACGTCCAAAATTTTTCCCATTCATTTTCAATGGGATTTTTTTTTTTTTTTCCCAAATCAACAGAAAATGACTAGATATCATTAGGACGTTTCCCCCAAATGTCCCCGATTGCATTGCCGCTTATGGAGGGTGATGCCATTGACGTTCATGGACGTCTAAACTTCCCATTCATTTCCAATGGCATTTCTTCATGTTTGTTCATTTTATTGATGCCAATGTACTTGGATTCCATTGACGCTTATGTAAGTTGATACCATTGACGTCCATGGACGTCCAAAATTTTTCCCATTCATTTTCAATGGGAAATTTTTTTTTTTCCCCAAATCAACAGAAAATGACTAGATATCAATAGGACCTGTCCCCCAAATGTCCCCGATTGCATTGCTACTTATGGAGGGTGATGCCATTGACGTCCAGGGACGTCCAAACTTCCCATTCATTTCCAATGGCATTTCTTCATGTTTGTTCATTCTTTTGATGCCAATGTACTTGGATTCCATTGACGGTTATGTAAGTTGATACCATTGACGTCCATGGACGTCCAAAATTTTTCCCATTCATTTTCAATGGGAATTTTTTTTTTTTCCCCAAATCAACAGAAAATGACTAGATATCATTAGGACGTGTCCCCCAAATGTCCCCGATTGCATTACCGCTTATGGGGGGTGATGCCATTGACGTCCATGGACGTCCAAACTTCCCAATCATTTCCAAAGCCATTTCTTCATGTTTGTTCATTTTATTGATGCCAATGTACTTGGATTCCATTGACGCTTATGTAAGTTGATACCATTGACGTCCATGGACGTCCAAAATTTTTCCCATTCATTTTCAATGGGATTTTTTTTTTTTTTTTTCCCAAATCAACAGAAAATGACTAGATATCATTAGGACGTTTCCCCCAAATGTCCCCGATTGCATTGCCGCTTATGGAGGGTGATGCCATTGACGTTCATGGACGTCTAAACTTCCCATTCATTTCCAATGGCATTTCTTCATGTTTGTTCATTTTATTGATGCCAATGTACTTGGATTCCATTGACGCTTATGTAAGTTGATACCATTGACGTCCATGGACGTCCAAAATTTTTCCCATTCATTTTCAATGGGAAATTTTTTTTTTTCCCCAAATCAACAGAAAATGACTAGATATCAATAGGACCTGTCCCCCAAATGTCCCCGATTGCATTGCTACTTATGGAGGGTGATGCCATTGACGTCCAGGGACGTCCAAACTTCCCATTCATTTCCAATGGCATTTCTTCATGTTTGTTCATTCTTTTGATGCCAATGTACTTGGATTCCATTGACGGTTATGTAAGTTGATACCATTGACGTCCATGGACGTCCAAAATTTTTCCCATTCATTTTCAATGGGAATTTTTTTTTTTTCCCCAAATCAACAGAAAATGACTAGATATCATTAGGACGTGTCCCCCAAATGTCCCCGATTGCATTACCGCTTATGGGGGGTGATGCCATTGACGTCCATGGACGTCCAAACTTCCCAATCATTTCCAAAGCCATTTCTTCATGTTTGTTCATTTTATTGATGCCAATGTACTTGGATTCCATTGACGCTTATGTAAGTTGATACCATTGACGTCCATGGACGTCCAAAATTTTCCCATTCATTTTCAATGGGATTTTTTTTTTTTTTCCCCAAATCAACAGAAAATGACTAGATATCATTAGGACGTGTCCCCCAAATGTCCCCGATTGCATTACCGCTTATGGGGGGTGATGCCATTGACGTCCATGGACGTCCAAACTTCCCAATCATTTCCAAAGCCATTTCTTCATGTTTGTTCATTTTATTGATGCCAATGTACTTGGATTCCATTGACGCTTATGTAAGTTGATACCATTGACGTCCATGGACGTCCAAAATTTTTCCCATTCATTTTCAATGGGATTTTTTTTTTTTTTTCCCAAATCAACAGAAAATGACTAGATATCATTAGGACGTTTCCCCCAAATGTCCCCGATTGCATTGCCGCTTATGGAGGGTGATGCCATTGACGTTCATGGACGTCTAAACTTCCCATTCATTTCCAATGGCATTTCTTCATGTTTGTTCATTTTATTGATGCCAATGTACTTGGATTCCATTGACGCTTATGTAAGTTGATACCATTGACGTCCATGGACGTCCAAAATTTTTCCCATTCATTTTCAATGGGAATTTTTTTTTTTTCCCCAAATCAACAGAAAATGACTAGATATCATTAGGACGTGTCCCCCAAACTTCCCCGATTCCATTAACAATTATGAAAGGTGCCGCCATTGACGTCCATGGACGTCCAATTCTCCCATTCATTTCTAACGGCTTTTACTTTGTTTTTTGCCAATGACTGGCATTATGATCCATTCTATTGATAGACCTGAGTGGGGCTAAGATCTGTGTCTCCACAGAGGAAAGACCAAGGTGTGTAATTTCTCCCGAAATTGCAGTTTCTAGTTTATTATTATTATTCAATAATTGTTGACGTTTTTTTCGGCGCGCCGCACAGCTCGAACCGTACCACCGATCGGCACCGTTCAAGTATCGGCACGACCGGAATTTTCGCGCGACGATGGGAATTTTTCAAACGGCCCCGAAAAATTTTCCGTTCGCCCGTAAACGGCAATTTTCCGGAAAAAAAAAAAAGTTTCAAAATGTATCTAGTCCTACAATTTTTGACCAAATCACATAATTTGGCCATCAAAAATTCCGGGACGGTGAGGGGCATAAAAGTTGTATACAGAATTTGGCAAAAATTTACGGTTCCCCGGAAATTTGCCAAAAACTTTCCTATTCATTTTGAATGGAAAAAAAACGCGCGCTTCACGGCCCGAACCGTTAGACCGATCGGCACCGTTCAAGTATCGGCACGACCGGAATTTTAGCGTGACACAGGAAACTTTACAAATGGCCCCGAAAAATTTTCCGTTCGTCCGTAAACGGCAATTTTCCGTGAAAAAAAAAAAAGGTTCAAAATGTATCTAGTCCTACAATTTTTGACCAAATCACATAATTTGGGCATCAAAAATTCCGGGACGGTGAGGGGCATAAAAGTTGTATACAGAATTTGGAAAAAAATTACGCTTCCTCGGAAATTTGCCAAAAACTATCCCATTCATTTCGAATGGGAAAAGTCCCATTCACTTCCAATGGGATTTCCAATGGAATTTACATTGCATTGATGCCATTGACGGCCATGCATGTCGAATCTACTGATGCCAATGTACTTGGATTCAATTGACTATATGGATGTCGATGCCATTGACGGCCATGGACGTCCAAAATTTTTCCCATTCATTTTCAATGGGGAAAAAACAAAATTACCCCAAATCAACAGAAAATGACCAGATATCAATAGGACGTGTCCCCCAAACTTCCCCAATTCCATTGACGCTTATGAAGGGTGCCGCCATTGACTTACATGGACGTCCAAAATTTTTCCCATTCATTTTCAATGGGGAAAAAACTAAATTTCTCCAAATCAACAGAAAATGACCAGATATCAATAGGACGTATATCCCAAACGCCCCAATTCCATTGACGCTTATGGGGGGTGCTGCCATTGACGTCCATGGACGTCCAAAATTTTACCCATTCATTTTCAATGGGAAATTTTTTTTTTTCCCCAAATCAACAGAAAATGACTAGATATCAATAGGACCTGTCCCCCAAATGTCCCCGATTGCATTGCTGCTTATGGAGGGTGATGCCATTGAAGTCCAGGGACGTCCAAACTTCCCATTCATTTCCAATGGCATTTCTTCATGTTTGTTCATTCTTTTGATGCCAATGTACTTGGATTCCATTGACGCTTATGTAAGTTGATACCATTGACGTCCATGGACGTCCAAAATTTTTCCCATTCATTTTCAATGGGAATTTTTTTTTTTTTCCCCCAATCAACAGAAAATGACTAGATATCAATAGGACGTTTCCCCCAAATGTGCCCGATTGCATTGCTGCTTATGGAGGGTGATGCCATTGACGTCCACGGACGTCCAAACTTCCCATTAATTTCCAATGGCATTTCTTCATGTTTGTTCATTCTATTGATGCCAATGTACTTGGATTCCATTGACGCTTATGTAAGTTGATACCATTGACGTACATGGACGTCCAAAATTTTTCCCATTCATTTTCAATGGGAAATTTTTTTTTTCCCCAAATCAACAGAAAATGACTAGATATAATTAGGACGTGTCCCCCAAATGTCCCCGATTGCATTGCCGCTTATGGGGGGTGATGCCATTGACGTCCATGGACGTCCAAACTTCCCATTCATTTCCAAAGGCATTTCTTCATGTTTGTTCATTCTATTGATGCCAATGTACTTGGATTCCATTGACGCTTATGTAAGTTGATACCATTGACGTCCATGGACGTCCAAAATTTTTCCCATTCATTTTCAATGGGATTTTTTTTTTTCTCCCAAATCAACAGAAAATGACTAGATATCATTAGGACGTGTCCCCCAAATGTCCCCGATTGCATTGCCGCTTATGGAGGGTGATGCCATTGACGTTCATGGACGTCCAATTCTCCCATTCATTTCTAACGGCTTTTACTTTGTTTTTTGCCAATGACTGGCATTATGATCCATTCTATTGATAGACCTGAGTGGGGCTAAGATCTGTATCTCCACAGAGGAAAGACCAAGGTGTGTAATTTCTCCCGAAATTGCAGTTTCTAGTTATTATTATTATTATTCAATAAATCTCCGCGTTTTTTTGAGCCAACGCACAGCCCAAACCGTAGCACCGATCGGCACCGTTGAAGTATCGGCACGACCGGATTTTTCGCGTGACGATGGGAATTTTTCAAACCGCCACGAAAAATTTTCCGTTCGCCCGTAAACGGCAATTTTCCGAAAAATAAAAAAAGTTTCAAAATGTATCTAGTCCTACAATTTTTGACCAAATCACATAATTTGGGCATCAAAAATTCCGGGACGGTGAGGGGCATAAAAGTTATATACAGAATTTGGCAAAAATTTACGGTTCCCCGGAAATTTGCCAAAAACTTTCCTATTCATTTTGAATGGAAAAAAAACGCGCACTTCACAGCCCGAACCGTTAGACCGATCGTTACCGTTCAAGTATCAGCACGACCGGAATTTTCGCGTGACACAGGAAACTTTACAAATGGCCCCGAAAATTTTTCCGTTCGTCCGTAAACGGCAATTTTCCGTGAAAAAAAAAAAAGTTTCAAAATGTATCTAGTCCCACAATTTTTGACCAAATCACATCATTTGGGCATCAAAAATTCCGGGACGGTGAGGGGCATAAAAGTTGTATACAGAATTTGGAAAAAAATTACGCTTCCTCGGAAATTTGCCAAAAACTATCCCATTCATTTCGAATGGGAAAAGTTCCCATTCACTTCCAATGGGATTTCCAATGGAATTTACATTGCATTGATGCCATTGACGGCCATGCATGTCGAATCTACTGATGCCAATGTACTTGGATTCAATTGACTATATGGATGTCGATGCCATTGACGGCCATGGACGTCCAAAATTTTTCCCATTCATTTTCAATGGGGAAAAAACTAAATTTCTCCAAATCAACAGAAAATGACCAGATATCAATAGGACGTATACCCCAAACGTCCCCAACTCCATTGACGCTTATGGGGGGTGCTGCCATTGACGTCCATGGACGTCCAAAATTTTTCCCATTCATTTTCAATGGGGAAAAAACTAAATTTCTCCAAATCAACAGAAAATGACCAGATATCAATAGGACGTGTCCCCCAAATATCCCCGATTGCATTGCTGCTTATGGAGGGTGATGCCATTGACGTCCAGGGACGTCCAAACTTCCCATTTATTCCAATGGCATTTCTTCATGTTTGTTCATTCTATTGATGCCAATGTACTTGGATTCCATTGACGGTTATGTAAGTTGATACCATTGACGTCCATGGACGTCCAAAATTTTTCCCATTCATTTTCAATGGGAAATTTTTTTTTTTCCCCAAATCAACAGAAAATGACTAGATATCATTAGGACGTGTCCCCCAAATGTCCCCGACTGCATTGCCGCTTATGGGGGGTGATGCCATTGACGTCCATGGACGTCCAAACTTCCCATTCATTTCCAAAGGCATTTCTTCATGTTTGTTCATTCTATTGATGCCAATGTACTTGGATTCCATTGACGCTTATGTAAGTTGATACCATTGACGTCCATGGACGTCCAAAATTTTTCCCATTCATTTTCAATGGGATTTTTTTTTTTTCCCCAAATCAACAGAAAATGACTAGATGTCATTAGGACGTGTCCCCCAAACTTCCCCGATTCCATTAACAATTATGAAAGGTGCCGCCATTGACGTCCATGGACGTCCAATTCTCCCATTCATTTCTAACGGCTTTTACTTTGTTTTTTGCCAATGACTGGCATTATGATCCATTCTATTGATAGACCTGAGTGGGGCTAAGATCTGTATCTCCACAGAGGAAAGACCAAGGTGTGTAATTTCTCCCGAAATTGCAGTTTCTAGTTATTATTATTATTATGCAATGGTTTCTCCGCGTTTTTTCGGCGCGCCGCGCAGCCCGAACCGTACCACCGATCGGCACCGTTCAAGTATCGACACGACCGGAATTTTCGCGCGACGATGGGAATTTTTCAAACGACCCCGAAAAATTTTTCGTTCGCCCGTAAACGGCAATTTTCCGATTTTTTACAACTTTTTCAAAACGCTACTTGTCCTACAATTTTTGACCAAATCACATAATTTGGACATCAAAAATTCCGGGACGGTGGGGGGCATAAAGATTGTATACAGAATTTGGAAAAAATTTACGGTTCTCCGGATATTTGCCAAAAACTATCCCATTCATTTCCAATGGGAAAAGTTCCCATTCACTTTCAATAGTATTTCCAATGGACTTTACATTGCATTGATGCCATTGACGGCCATGCATGTCGAATCTATTGATGCCAATGTACTTGGATTCATTTGACTATATGGATGTCGATGCCATTGACGGCCATGGACGTCCAAAATTTTTCCCATTCATTTTCAATGGGGAAAAAACTAAATTTCCCCAAATCAACAGAAAATGACCAGATATTAATAGGACGTATACCCCAAACGTCCCCAACTCCATTGACACTTATGGGGGGTGCTGCCATTAACGTCCATGGACGTCCAAAATTTTTCCCATTCATTTTCAATTGGGAAAAAACTAAATTTCCCCAAATCATCAGAAAATGACCAGTTATCAATAGTACGTCTCCCCCAAACGTTCCGAACTCCATTGACGCTTATAGGGGGTGCTGCCATTGACGTTCATGGACGTCCAAACTTCCCATTCATTTCCAAAGCCATTTCTTCATGTTTGTTCATTCTATTGATGCCAATGTACTTGGATTCCATTGACGCTTATGTAAGTTGATACCATTGACGTCCATGGACGTCCAAAATTTTTCCCATTCATTTTCAATGGGAAGTTTTTTTTTTTTTCCCCAAATCAACAGAAAATGACCAGATATCAATAGGACGTGTCCCCCAAACGTCCCCAATTCCATTGACGCTTATGAAGGGTGCCGCCATTGACTTCCATGGACGTCCAAAATTTTTCCCAATCATTTTCAATGGGGAAAAAACTAAATTTCTCCAAATCAACAGAAAATGACCAGATATCAATAGGACGTATACCCCAAACGTCTCCAACTCCATTGACGCTTATGGGGGGTGCTGCCATTGACGTCCATGGACGTCCAAAATTTTTCCCATTCATTTTCAATGGGAAAAATTTTTTTTTCCCCAAATCAACAGAAAATGACTAGATATCAATAGGACGTGGCCCCCAAATGTCCCCGATTGCATTGCTGCTTATGGATGGTGATGCCATTGACGTCCAGGGACGTCCAAACTTCCCATTCATTTCCAATGGCATTTCTTCATGTTTGTTCATTCTATTGATGCCAATGTACTTGGATTCCATTGACGCTTATGTAAGTTGATACCATTGACGTCCATAGACGTCCAAAATTTTTCCCATTCATTTTCAATGGGAAATTTTTTTTTTTCCCCAAATCAACAGAAAATGACTAGATATCATTAGGAAGTGTCCCCCAAATGTCCCTGATTGCATTGCCGCTTATGGAGGGTGATGCCATTGACGTTCATGGACGTCCAAACTTCCCATTAAATCCCAATGCCATTTCTTCATGTTTGTTCATTCTATTGATGCCAATGTACTTGGATTCCATTGACGCTTATGTAAGTTGATACCATTGACGTCCATGGACGTCCAAAATTTTTCCCATTCATTTTCAATGGGAATTTTTTTTTTTTCCCCAAATCAACAGAAAATGACTAGATATCAATAGGACGTGTCCCCCAAATGTCCCCGATTGCATTGCCTCTTATGGAGGGTGATGCCATTGACGGCCACGGACGTCCAAACTTCCCATTCATTTCCAATGGCATTTCTTCATGTTTGTTCATTCTATTGATGCCAATGTACTTGGATTCCATTGACGCTTATGTAAATTGATACCATTGACGTCCATGGACGTCCAAAATTTTTCCCATTCATTTTCAATGGGAATTTTTTTTTTTTCCCCAAATCAACAGAAAATGACTAGATATCATTAGGACTTGTCCCCCAAATGTCCCCGATTGCATTGCCGCTTATGGGGGGTGATGCCATTGACGTTCATGGACGTCCAAACTTCCCATTCATTTCCAAAGCCATTTCTTCATGTTTGTTCATTCTATTGATGCCAATGTACTTGGATTCCATTGACGCTTATGTAAGTTGATACCATTGACGTCCATGGACGTCCAAAATTTTTCCCATTCATTTTCAATGGGAAGTTTTTTTTTTTTTTCCCAAATCAACAGAAAATGACTAGATATCATTAGGACGTGTCCCCCAAACTTCCCCGATTCCATTAACAATTATGAAAGGTGCCGCCATTGACGTCCATCGACGTCCAATTCTCCCATTCATTTCTAACGGCTTTTACTTTGTTTTTTGCCAATGACTGGCATTATGATCCATTCTATTGATAGACCTGAGTGGGGCTAAGATCTGTATCTCCACAGAGGAAAGACCAAGGTGTGTAATTTCTCCCGAAATTGCAGTTTCTAGTTTATTATTATTATTATTATTCAATAATTGTTGACGTTTTTTTCGGCGCGCCGCACAGCCCGAACCGTACCTCCGATCCGTACCGTTCAAGTATCGGCACGACCGGAATTTTCGCGCGACGATGGGAATTTTTCAAACGGCCTTGAAAAATTTTCCGTTCGCCCGTAAACGGCAATTTTCCGGAAAAAAAAAAAAGTTTCAAAATGTATCTAGTCCTACAATTTTTGACCAAATCACATAATTTGGGCATCAAAAATTCCGGGACGGTGAGGGGCATAAAAGTTGTATACAGAATTTGGAAAAAAATTACGCTTCCTCGGAAATTTGCCAAAAACTATCCCATTCATTTCGAATGGGAAAAGTTCCCATTCACTTCCAATGGGATTTCCAATGGAATTTACATTGCATTGATGCCATTGACGGCCATGCATGTCGAATCTACTGATGCCAATGTACTTGGATTCAATTGACTATATGGATGTCGATGCCATTGACGGCCATGGACGTCCAAAATTTTTCCCATTCATTTTCAATGGGGAAAAAACAAAATTTCCCCAAATCAACAGAAAATGACCAGATATCAATAGGACGTGTCCCCCAAACTTCCCCAATTCCATTGACGCTTATGAGGAGTGCCGCCATTGACTTACATGGACGTCCAAAAATTTCCCCATTCATTTTCAATGGGGAAAAAACTACATTTCTCCAAATCAACAGAAAATGACCAGATATCAATAGGACTTATACCCCAAACGTCCCCAACTCCATTGACGCTTATGGGGGGTGCTGCCATTGACGTCCATGGACGTCCAAAATTTTACCCATTCATTTTCAATGGGAAATTTTTTTTTTTCCCCAAATCAACAGAAAATGACTAGATATCAACAGGACGTTTCCCCCAAATGTCCCCAATTCCATTTAGGCTTATGGAGGGTGATGCCATTGACGTCCACGGACGTCCAAACTTCCCATTCATTTTCAATGGCATTTCTTCATGTTTGTTCATTCTTTTGATGCCAATGTACTTGGATTCCATTGACGCTTATGTAAGTTGATACCATTGACGTCCATGGACGTCCAAAATTTTTCCCATTCATTTTCAATGGGAATTTTTTTTTTTTCCCCAAATCAACAGAAAATGACTAGATATCATTAGGACGTGTCCCCAAAATGTCCCCGATTGCATTGCCGCTTATGGGGGGTGATGCCATTGACGTCCATGGACGTCCAAACTTCCCAATCATTTCCAAAGGCATTTCTTCATGTTTGTTCATTCTATTGATGCCAATGTACTTGGATTCCATTGACGCTTATGTAAGTTGATACCATTGACGTCCATGGACGTCCAAAATTTTTCCCATTCATTTTCAATGGGATTTTTTTTTTTTTTCCCAAATCAACAGAAAATGACTAGATATCATTAGGACGTGTCCCCCAAATGTCCCCGATTGCATTGCCGCTTATGGAGGGTGATGCCATTGACGTTCATGGACGTCCAAACTTCCCATTCATTTCCAATGGCATTTCTTCATGTTTGTTCATTCTATTGATGCCAATGTACTTGGATTCCATTGACGCTTATGTAAGTTGATACCATTGACGTCCATGGACGTCCAAAATTTTTCCCATTCATTTTCAATGGGAATTTTTTTGTTTTCCCCCAAATCAACAGAAAATGACTAGATATCATTAGGACGTGTCCCCCAAATGTCCCCGATTGCATTGCCGCTTATGGGGGGTGATGCCATTGACGTCCATGGACGTCCAAACTTCCCAATCATTTCCAAAGGCATTTCTTCATGTTTGTTTATTCTATTGATGCCAATGTACTTGGATTCCATTGACGCTTATGTAAGTTGATACCATTGACGTCCATGGACGTCCAAAATTTTCCCCATTCATTTTCAATGGGAATTTTTTTTTTTTTCCCAAATCAACAGAAAATGACTAGATATCATTAGGACGTGTCCCCCAAACTTCCCCGATTCCATTAACAATTATGAAAGGTGCCGCCATTGACGTCCATGGACGTTCAATTCTCCCATTCATTTCTAACGGCTTTTACTTTGTTTTTTGCCAATGACTGGCATTATGATCCATTCTATTGATAGACCTGAGTGGGGCTAAGATCTGTATCTCCACAGAGGAAAGACCAAGGTGTGTAATTTCTCCCGAAATTGCAGTTTCTAGTTATTATTATTATTCAATAATTCTCCGCGTTTTTTTGAGCCAACGCACAGCCCAAACCGTAGCACCGATCGGCACCGTTGAAGTATCGGCACGACCGGATTTTTCGCGTGACGATGGGAATTTTTCAAACCGCCACGAAAAATTTTCCGTTCGCCCGTAAACGGCAATTTTCCGAAAAATAAAAAAAGTTTCAAAATGTATCTAGTCCTACAATTTTTGACCAAATCACATAATTTGGGCATCAAAAATTCCGGGACGGTGAGGGGCATAAAAGTTGTATACAGAATTTGGCCAAAATTTACGGTTCCCCGGAAATTTGCCAAAAACTTTCCTATTCATTTTGAATGGAAAAAAAACGCGCGCTTCACAGCCCGATGCGTTAGACCGATCGGCACCGTTCAAGTATCGGTACGACCGGAATTTTCGCGTGACACAGGAAACTTTACAAATGGCCCCGAAAATTTTTCCGTTCGTCCGTAAACGGCAATTTTCCGTGAAAAAAAAAAAAAGTTTCAAAATGTATCTAGTCCTACAATTTTTGACCAAATCACATAATTTGGGCATCAAAAATTCCGGGACGGTGAGGGGCATAAAAGTTGTATACAGAATTTGGAAAAAAATTACGCTTCCTCGGAAATTTGCCAAAAACTATCCCATTCATTTCGAATGGGAAAAGTCCCATTCACTTCCAGTGGGATTTCCAATGGAATTTACATTGCATTGATGCCATTGACGGCCATGCATGTCGAATCTACTGATGCCAATGTACTTGGATTCAATTGATTATATGGATGTCGATGCCATTGACTGCCATGGACGTCCAAAATTTTTCCCATTCATTTTCAATGGGGAAAAAACAAAATTACCCCAAATCAACAGAAAATGACCAGATATCAATAGGACGTGTCCCCCAAACTTCCCCAATTCCATTGACGCTTATGAAGGGTGCCGCCATTGACTTACATGGACGTCCAAAATTTTTCCCATTCATTTTCAATGGGGAAAAAACTAAATTTCTCCAAATCAACAGAAAATGACCAGATATCAATAGGACGTATATCCCAAACGTCCCCAATTCCATTGACGCTTATGGGGGGTGCTGCCATTGACGTCCATGGACGTCCAAAATTTTACCCATTCATTTTCAATGGGAATTTTTTTTTTTCCCCAAATCAACAGAAAATGACTAGATATCAATAGGACCTGTCCCCCAAATGTCCCCGATTGCATTGCTGCTTTTGGAGGGTGATGCCATTGACGTCCAGGGACGTCCAAACTTCCCATTCATTTCCAATGGCATTTCTTCATGTTTGTTCATTCTATTGATGCCAATGTACTTGGATTCCATTGACGCTTATGTAAGTTGATACCATTGACGTCCATGGACGTCCAAAATTTTTCCCATTCATTTTCAATGGGAATTTTTTTTTTTTCCCCAAATCAACAGAAAATGACTAGATATCAATAGGACGTTTCCCCCAAATGTGCCCGATTGCATTGCTGCTTATGGAGGGTGATGCCATTGACGTCCACGGACGTCCAAACTTCCCATTCATTTCCAATGGCATTTCTTCATGTTTGTTCATTCTATTGATGCCAATGTACTTGGATTCCATTGACGCTTATGTAAGTTGATACCATTGACGTCCATGGACGTCCAAAATTTTTCCCATTCATTTTCAATGGGAATTTTTTTTTTTTCCCCAAATCAACAGAAAATGACTAGATATCATTAGGACGTGTCCCCCAAATGTCCCCGATTGCATTGCCGCTTATGGGGGGTGATGCCATTGACGTCCATGGACGTCCAAACTTCCCATTCATTTCCAAAGGCATTTCTTCATGTTTGTTCATTCTTTTGATGCCAATGTACTTGGATTCCATTGACGCTTATGTAAGTTTATACCATTGACGTCCATGGACGTCCAAAATTTTTCCCATTCATTTTCAATGGGAATTTTTTTTTTTTTCCCCAAATCAACAGAAAATGACTAGATATCAATAGGACCTGTCCCCCAAATGTGCCCGATTGCATTGCTGCTTATGGAGGGTGATGCCATTGACGTCCACAGACGTCCAAACTTCCCATTCATTTCCAATGGCATTTCTTCATGTTTGTTCATTCTATTGATGCCAATGTACTTGGATTCCATTGACGCTTATGTAAGTTGATACCATTGACGTCCATGGACGTCCAAAATTTTTCCCATTCATTTTCAATGGGAATTTTTTTTTTTTCCCCAAATCAACAGAAAATGACTAGATATCATTAGGACGTGTCCCCCAAATGTCCCCGATTGCATTGCCGCTTATGGGGGGTGATGCCATTGACGTCCATGGACGTCCAAACTTCCCATTCATTTCCAAAGGCATTTCTTCATGTTTGTTCATTCTATTGATGCCAATGTACTTGGATTCCATTCACGCTTATGTAAGTTGATACCATTGACGTCCATGGACGTCCAAAATTTTTCCCATTCATTTTCAATGGGATTTTTTTTTTTTTTCCCCAAATCAACAGAAAATGACTAGATATCATTAGGACGTGTCCCCCAAATGTCCCCGATTGCATTGCCGCTTATGGAGGGTGATGCCATTGACGTTCATGGACGTCCAAACTTCCCATTCATTTCCAATGGCATTTCTTCATGTTTGTTCATTTTATTGATGCCAATGTACTTGGATTCCATTGACGCTTATGTAAGTTGATACCATTGACGTCCATGGACGTCCAAAATTTTTCCCATTCATTTTCAATGGGAATTTTTTTTTTTTTCCCAAATCAACAGAAAATGACTAGATATCAATAGGACGTGTCCCCCAAACTTCCCCGATTCCATTAACAATTATGGAGGGTGCTGCCATTGACGGACATGGACGTCCAATTCTCCCAATCTTTTCTAATGGCTTTAACTATGTTTAGTGCCAATGACTGGCATTATGATCCATTCTATTGATAGACCTGAGTGGGGCTAAGATCTGTATCTCCACAGAGGAAAGACCAAGGTGTGTAATTTCTCCCGAAATTGCAGTTTCTAGTTATAAGTATTCTTGTAAGTTAATTTTATTGCTGGCACTGCGTTTCGGAGTCATCAACATATTGTGTCCCCCCTGCCCCAAAAGTCAAACTCCGCCTATGGTTGTTGACGTCGCAGGGCGGTGACCTATGTTCCCTTTAAGCTGTGCGCATGCGAAATCGCGCACTGCTTGCACATGCTAAGTGCACAAGAAAATCTATGAAGCGCAGAAAAATAAAATTCAACAGAAACGTATTGTAGCGCAAATAGGACTACTGACTGTTAGCGCCGCAAGGATACGTCAGAACAAAACTCCTATTGGTGCAATGAGGCGCGCCTATTGGTGCGTTCAATACGGCACCGCGACGCTCCCATTGGTACATTTGACCCGGCAACGCAACGCTCCCATTGGTGCTTTCGATATGGCAACGCGACACTCCCATTGGTGGAGAAAAGTGAGTTTGACTCCTCTGCTGATTTACTGAAGCAACATTCCGCTGCCAATCTTTGTAAGCGCTACAGTATTAATTAATATCTAATTTTAGAACAAATCTAGTTAATTAGTCAATTAAACCTACAAAATTGTTTTCTGTACCATTTTGCAACGTAACTCAATTAGCGACAGGTGTCTAGAAAATGTTTTCAAATTAGTGTAAAGTGCTTTGAGCGCCTTGAAAGGTGGAAAAGCGCTATATAAGTATAACACCACCACCACCATAATGTTTTGAACAATATCTATTCTTGAATTAAGAAAGTTTCTGACCTTTCAAAACTTTTTAAATATTAAATATACAAATTTATTCCTCAAAATATGTCTTTTAAGCTAATTTTCTGCTCGCTATTTTTCTTATTTTATGAAATCTGAGTAAAAATTTACTTCAAGCACTGGCAGATAATTCCACTTATTTCTTGTAGATTTACACTGAAAATAAAGGGAATTGCGATACATTGTGGTTGTTCATTATGTTTTATTTATTAGCACTAGAAAACCCAGCAGAGGCCGACTTGGCCTTTTCCAAGACAAACACTCCTAACATTCCCTAGCAATGGCCGATTTGGCCTCTCCTCCGTGACTCATGTGATAATTTGTGTCAGTTCAAGTCAAGCTACATTTATTTAATTACATTTATTCATGAAGTTTGACACTTTTTACACATTTTTTAATTCACTTCTCCTATACTCCACACATAACGACAGAAAGAATGGCCCAAATGTGTACATTGTTTTGAAGAAGAAAAAAAAGTGTTTTAGAACTGCAATTTGAGTGTAAAGCAGGAATTGTGTCTATAGTTTAGAAGGACTGAATCAGGGGCATGGAGTATGGATTGTGGTCATTGTGTCTGAAGTTAATGTATGTCTAGTGGTTGCATTTCCATATGAACGGCTGTTGTCTGTCCGACAACGACTTGCCAATTCAAAAGCACTTGGGTCATTTTTGCCACCTCTTGGTTTTCTGGGGGAGAGGCCATATCGGCCATTGTTTGGGACTAGTAGGAGTACAAGAATTCTCTGGGACTTCTAGTGTTAACTCACATACTGTATGCCACAATTGGACCTTACCCAGGCCAAAGCAGGACTCTCCTATTGTTAAAGCAGGACTCTCACACATAACATAGTACACATCACATGAACAATGACATGTTGGTCTTTTTCATCTTAAGTGGACCAAATCAATCATACTGTATTAAAAGTAAACTAATGAAAATTGCTGCTGTAATTTCATTCTTTTAATAAGCCATGTAACTTGCTATGATTCAAGGTTTTCAATAGGCGTCATATTGGTGTGTGGCCTCCGTGTACACATCTGATGTTGCTCACCGTGGTCCGCAGTGTGCTCAGAGAGCTTGTGTGTCTGCTCAGACACATGAAAAATTAGAGGGAACATTGGCGGTGATGTCACATGGTTACACTGCCGGGGTTCCAAAGTATGACTGTAGCGACATGAACATTTCATCTGTTCTACCCTTTCAATTTGAACCTGAGAGAAACATTAATGAGCATGACAGCACTATCGATATTTCACAAAACGAGCAGCGAAAGCAAAATGAACAGAAAAGACGGGATGAGACAAGATGAGAGTACGAGGGAATAAAGGGTGTTCTGCCAAAATCTGCTACACCGGCGAATCGTCTACAAGAGGCGAATTTCACACCCGAAGTTACCATGCGCTTTCAGCTTGTTTTGGTTAGATGCGTACAGATAGAACATACTAAAGATACCGTAAGAAAATACTTCAACGTAGTAATATCAAATAAGGGTTGTTTAAATATGCTACGTGACTAATGTGGTCAACAATCTTCTTTAAAATGCGTATGACACCGGTAAGCATGTTTATTTCATATTTCACGTGGTGCTTTATGCTCCTGAATTAAATGGACAGCTTGGATGTGTGTGGAAGTGATCGTTTTATCTATTCAATTTTTGAAAATGAGTGACTCCCGGCTCCAGTCTCGTGTTTAGGACGAATGGGAATGTGACGTCACCCGGGTTAGCATCTCTCAATACAGCATTGCTTTATAGCATGCAGATGAACTGCGGATTCAGCTGACTTTGCGGATTAATTTGTTTATTTTTAGCATCACGCCAGCCAAACGGTTGCAGGCTTTTGTAGCTGCACCAGGGAGAGGCGTGTGAGCCTTTTTGGGTTTCAGAAAGTTACCGTTCACCCAGAGATCGGCCAAAACAAGTGTGGGACAACTGTGGGACCATTGGACTGACGAGGAAGTGCGTAAACATTGTGTTCTGTATTATGTTAAATACTGGGATCATGGCACACGTTTTAATATGGAGGGGGCTTGCATTTTGTGGCTGACAATGCTCCTTGTCCACCGAGAATGCCACTCAGCCGACCACCGGGGGCTTGTCGCACACCCCTCTGCCGGGAGAGAGCTATACTTATTGCTTATGCCTATTGCCTCTCCGTGTGCCTGGTGTTCTGTCAAATTTTCCACCCCATCAGAAATTGCAACTTTGTGTTAAAAATGGCCGTGTATACAGTAATTACAAAGTAAACACTACAAACTTTCTTCAAATAAAGGAATATTTACTTACGTCTGATCATGGAAGGACATGTAGAAAAGTTCGCCTCAGACACATCCTGCCTTGTTAGCTGCACACAACAACTGCACTCCGCTCTCTCATTGTTTACGTCTTCGCTCTGTTTTTAAGAATTAATTTACGCCATATTCGTGTTGATCATGTGGCAGCTACACGCTCCTCCAACGTCGGCCGGTTTGTCCGGCGGTCATTCTTCAGCTGCTTCCCCGGCAAACCAGCTCTCCTGCCCGCAGCAGGGGAACGAGTCCGACGAGCTGTAACTTGCTCTCCGCCGGGTGGGTTGCCGATCGGCAAAGACAATCGACAACCCCTGCGCCGTATGACATGGTTCTGAGTAGCTTTGTGTGATTTTTTTGCTTTGAAAGCCGAGAATAAGACTTTGAGACATCACTCGGTTCGGGTAAGCATGTCGGCTAGCTGTCACGCCTCCTCGTATGTTTACGCTCTCCGAAGCCGTTAGTAGGATAGCTTATAGTAGTTAGTTTGGTAGGTGCAAGAAGTGGACAGTTTTGACCATTATGGAGTAATTTTGCCATGTCGTACTGAATAAATTTTTAATATTTCATGTTCCATTTATCACAAGACTTATTTGTCATGACCATACCATTTATTTAGCAATTGGGGAAAAATACTTAAATAAAAAGAATATCATGTAAAAATATTGGAGAGACGGAAACAATGACTTTTTTCGGCTCTCTTCGTCGCATTTTCCTGAACAATTCCCCCTCAATGGGCTGAATTTTGAATCAGATGAAACCATGACCCTGCTGACGTCATCCTCCTGTTGGGGACGCTAGAGCCCTATAATGGTAGGCGTGGCTAAACAGCAGATTAAAAGACTAATTTCTCGTCATCTGCGCTTTGCCAAATTGTTGTATATAGTCGAATCAACTCCGAATTTGATTCTATTTCATATAATAATGCTATTTAAGACTTTTTTTATCCTGCCATACGCACTTAAAGCTACCACAAGAAAATACTATGCTTAAAAGTATGAAAGGGAAACACATGCAAAAAGTATTTTGAGGCAATGAAAACGTAATAAAATACTCAATAGAAAATAAAAAATAAAATGTAAATGTAAAAAATGTACTAGATATTATAGATTATTAAATCAATGGCAATATTTTATGTGTTTCTAATAACATATTTTAGTAAAACAGAATCATTGTGGCATGTTAGAGCCTACAAGTCTAAGTCCGAGGTTCCCTTTAAGTGTTTTACAAGTCGAACAGGGTTACTAGTTTAATCTTATAAAATCTTGCTTTTAAAACTATGTTGATTCTGAATAAGCATTTATCTGTTATTCAAGGTCCACCAGTCAGAATATTAAACTATTATATCAGAAGTTCCAACCTCAAGGGTTTAGTCTGATTACACAGTGGTTAAATTCAAACTTCAGAATTGTTACGCTTGTGATTTTTCTAAAATAATATAATCTCCTTTGTCTTTATAAATCAAACAGCTGCTAAATAATTCTAAGCTTACTGTCAAATTAGAAGACTGAATGTTCTCTCCAGCTGATCAAATGAGTGATGTTACATAAAAGCAATATTTCTTCTCTTTAAGCTCGCGGAGGAAGATGTGAGGCAGATTGCAGTTATTGGAGTTCAGTTCTTATCCAAACACGAGTAACAACAACAAGCAGACGCTAATGAACATGATGCTTCAGCCTCAGGGCAGCACAAAGAAAAACGACTTATTCAAAGGCCAGGCAACAATAAAGGCTTACTAGAATAAAATGATCAAACTGTGTAGGCGACACTTGAGATTTGTTACATTTTTAATTAATTCAGAGAGCTGCATGGATGCAAAATTGGAGAGCGGTGATTAGTTGTGAATACAAAGACAAGAATTCAATTAAACGGTATTATAATAGAGTTGATTCTTGCTCTGACATAAATAATCAGTTATGCTGTCAAAATGTTACTGCAATGAGCATACCGCATGTCTTACATGTCAGTCATTATTGGTCATGATTGTCTCACCACCAACTCTCTACAGTGAGAGTTAGAAAAGTTTTTACTATTTTCCACCCACATCTACAGTATTTTCTGACTTTTCTTTTTGCTTTGTCCCGTTACGGGTGGTCACAGCGGGTCATCCTCTATATTATTCTGCATTTTCCACCGAAACGACTCCTTTCCTCATTGCTTCCCTCTATCAGCCTATTCTCAAGATTTCCTCAAAGTGTCTTTGCTGGCAACCATCCCCATTATTTTGCCACCATTATACCAACTCTGTCTCGCTTCTGAAAGTGTTCAAATCATTGAAGTCTCCTCTCTCTATGTCTCTCAGATAAACTCATTTACTGTATCAACATCTTCATTGATTTCACCTCAAGCTCTGCCTCTTGTTGTCATTTCAGTGCCACTGCTTCTAATCCGTACATCATCGCCAGCTTTATCACTGCCTTTGCCCTTCATCCTAACAAAGGCACTTCTATCACATAAAACACCTGACACTTTCCTCCACCCGTTCCAAACTACTTGGATCTGTTTCTTCAGCTCTGTCCATTGCTCTGGACTTGTGCCTAAGTCCTCTATCCTTGCTTTTGTCCACCTCTAGGCTCAAACCTTCCCCACCACCATGGTTACTCATGCACATACTAGGCCTGAACGATATTGGAAAAAACTATTGCTGCGATTTTTTGGGGGTTTGCGATATATTGCGATATTATATTGCGATATTAAAAAACATGTATATATATTTTTTTCAAGATGACTTACAAGATGACTTAAATAGCTGTTTGGAAAGACTTTAGATGACTCACCATCACCACAGTGTACAGTCATCCCTTGTTTTTCGCAGTTAATGGGGACCAGAACCCGACGCGATAAGTGAAAAACCGCGAAGTAGCGCACCCCCCCATTTTTTTTTTTTTTTAATGTGTGTGTTTTTTGTGCCCAATGTATTTATTCAGATTTAGCATTGGAAAGAGATACATATAAAATATGATAAGTTTTAAACATAACTGTCCAACCAAATCATTTTTGAACAAGTACTGTAGCAGATAAATGCTTGGCTTTATTGAATGCTTCTGTTTATCTACTTTAGCTGTGACCGTTGAAGTGACATGTAGAAATTTCAAACTCCTCATGATCACTTCTGGCATTTAAATGTCTCCAACGTCCCCACAGTACACACATTCATTCCAGCGCGGCTTCCTTGCAACTGTTTAAGAAGTTAAACGATGATTGACAGATGCCCGTGTGAAGTCTGCTTCTTTGGCCAGATCAAAGCCATCGTTGTGCTGCAGTGACTGAGAGGATCAAAAGGCTGGGAGAGGGAGGGTAGGAGGCTGTGCGCAGACCAGAAAGTGAGGCGTATGTGGATCAAAAAAGAAAAACTATCGCACGTGCTTGCGATGCGACTATTGCGCACACGCACATCGCGATGGCGATGTCTAAACGATATATCGTTCAAGCTTAGCACATACTAGTATATTCTGTCATCAAGTCAATTCTAGCTCTATCATTTTAACAAAGTCTACATACCGTATTGGCCCGAATATAAGACGGTGTTTTTTGCATTGTAATAAGACTGAAAAAGCGGGAGTCGTCTTATATTCGAGTCTAGATATTATACCCATTCACGACGCTAGATGGCGCCAGATATTATTGAAGCGATGCTGAATTTGACTCCATAGGGCAAAGCGAACCCCTTATGGCATTTGCTACCAGGCCGCACAGAAACAATAATTTATTAACGACCGCATTCTGGCACCCTGTGCCCCTGTTTAACACATCAATATCCCTGTCTACTCTAGATATAATACTACAGGATAGATTAGAATGTCGTCATAGAAATCCATTGGTTGGATTGTAGGCAGTACGCATACGCAATTTTATTTTTCAAAAGATTTTTTTCTTTGAAAATACTTTTTTTTTTTTTTAAATTTTATTTGTTTATTTTTTTGATCGAAGCAACTTTTTGGGGGGATTAAATGATTTGGACACAAATGTCCTTCCAAAAAAAGGATTGCTTCAATTAAAGAAAACTTTTTCAATGAAAATTAAGTGTTCAAATGCAAAATTTTCAATCTCAAATATTTTTTCGCATTCAAAAACTTTTTACATGATTGAAATTGTTCTTTTTTTGATTGATTTTTCTTTTTGATTTTTTTTTTTTTTTAAACAATTTATTTTTTATTTTTTGATTGCATAATAAAGACAAAAATGACCTAGCCAAAATGTGGCCCAAACACAAATCAACATAACTTCAATCAAAAAACACAAAACTTGACTGACCCTGAAACGCAGTGTCAGGGTCATCAACATGTTGTGCCCCCCCTGCCCCTTTTATCGTGATGCGTTTTGTTTCTCTTAATGTCATAGTGTAGTACTTTCCTTCCTTTTATCTATCATGTTTTGTTTATCATGTTTGTCTTTGTTGTAAAGCACTTTGAGGGCCTTTCATGTTTTTGTAAAGGGCTATAGAAATACATTTGATTGATTGATTGATTGATTGATTGATTGATTGATTGATTGATTGATTGATTGATTGATTGATTGATTGATTGATTGATTGATTGATTGATTGATTGATTGATTGATTGATTGATCAACTCATCAATGTAACCTTTTCATCTATCCACCAAACTACTGGAACCAGTCAAGACCATATATTAGTATATCTATAATCACCATACCCACACTGTGAATATTTTTCTCTCCTTGACCAACTTACCCGGCATACATGACATTATTTGCATCTTGTTTGGCCATTATCGCATTCTTCTTGTATTTTTTTGTCTCATCTCAATATCCATAACACCCTCAACTTTTAGATTCCTTTCTTCAAAGATGAACTTTTCTCAATTTCTCTTTTCATCTACACTCTTTTAAAACAATTTAAACCTTGCTACTAATCTTTGAGCCTTACTGCATATCGACCTAGCTTTTCCTGTCATAGTTCCAACATTCAAAGTCCCTATTTTCAGATCCAGCCTCTGTGCTTTTACTTTTCTCATTCTGCCTATGAACCCACTTTCCACCTTTTTTGTCTTTGATCTAAAAAAGCTGAATTCTACTGGCACCCTGCAGGTTACGTTGTTAACCAGGGCTGTGAACGGTCCAGTGTGAAATTCTTTGGATGACGGCTGTAATTTTTGGCAGCGTTTTAAGCCAAATCCCCTTTTTGAAGGAATTTATTCAAACTTGGAAATGGGCTATTGTTTGTACTTGAATGTGTCTAACTGTTCTGTGATTAATCATATTTCCTGTCACTGATTGTGTAATCATTGGGCACTCTTATATGTAATGCCACGGATTGGTCATGTTACTACTGCAGCCAGATTTCTTGCAAACGAAAGATACAGTATATTCCCATCCCGTTTATAATTGTGTTTAACTGTTTGGTGTTTGGTTGCGTTTTATGTGCAGCCAAAGGGTTGTCTAGCATGATATTTTTTATAGCACACCTGATTCTGCTCAACCTGCTTCATAGTGGAAATGAGAGCAGTTTTAATTTTTCATTCCACTTGCTTTCAGTCTGACTGACATGCAAATGGTAATCTTTCTCTTTCTTGGTTGCTATTCATATAGTCACGGGGCCATCTTAAATGTCAGTTATTGAAGTAGTGATACAACCACAAAACCAATTTGTAGTGCAATTTAGAAAAGTTTTTTTTCTTCCCCTATCGTCCTTGGCCATCTTGACGGAGTCACTGATCATGTAGTCGTAAATTTCATTCCTGATAGGAACACCACCAATCGGTGCTTACTGGACATCATACATTTAAGGCCAGTTTTCATATTTCTTCCATTTTGCTTGTGTTTCTGTCTAATTGTGATTGGTGATTAGACATGTGTTGGTTACCGGTTTCAAGGTATACTGTGGTATGAAAACGTCACGGTTTAAAAACCATTAAATTTTCCGTCATATCGTCCCGACATTATTAGCTATTTTTTCATGTTCCAAAAATGCAGGGAGAAACCTTCACTTGCAGCTGCAGGGCTCACCCCTCCTCTTCCCCCTCCGAAGTGAGACAGATGTGCTACAAGATGGCTGGAGGAGGTTAAACTCTGGAAGTTGATTTGTGTCTTTATAGTTCAATAAAAAAAATTCATTCAATCAAAAAAAAAAAAAAACAAAGTCGCTTCAATGAAAATATATATTTTCGATCATAAAAAAGTCACTTCGATCATAAAATGTGTTTGAATGGTAAAATGAATTTGAAACTCAAAAAATGCATTTAAAAACTATTTTTCTTTGATTTTTTTTTTTTTTTTTTTTAATATAAGTCAAGTTTCTTTTTAATTGGAACAACTTTTTTGATTGAAGAAATGTTGTTTTGCGTTTGGGCAACATTTTGGCTCGGACATTTCTGTCTTTATTATTAAATTCGTTGAAAATAATAAATATATATTTTAGGGCTGTCAAAATTACGCGTTAACGGGTGGTAATTAATTTTTTTAATGATTCACGTTAAAATATTTGACGCACTTAACGCACATGCCCCGCTCTAATGATTCACGTTAAAATATTTGACGCACTTAACGCACATGCCCCGCTCAAACAGATTAAAATGACAGCACAGGGTCATGTCCACTTGTTACTTGTGTTTTTTGGTGTTTTTTCGCCCTCTGCTGGCTCTTGGGTGCGACTGATTTTATGGGTTTCAGCACAATGAGCATTGTGTCATTATTGACATCAACAATGGCGAGCTACTAGTTAATTTTTTTATTGGAAATTTTACAAATTTTATTAAAACGAAAACATTAAGAGGGGTTTTAATATAAAATTTCGATAACTTGTACTAACATTTATCTTTTAAGAACTACAAGTCTTTCTATCCATGGATCGTTTTAACAGAATGTTAATGTTAATGCCATCTTGTTGATTTATTGTTATATTAAACAAATACAGTACTTACGTACAGTATGTTGAATGTATATATCCGTCTTGTATCTTATCTTTCCATTCCAACAATAATTTACCGAAAAATATGACATATTTTATAGATGGTTTGAATTGCGATTAATTATGATTAATTATTTTTTAAGCTGTGATTAACTCGATTAAAAATTTTAATCGTTTGACAGCCGTAATATATTTTGATTAAAGTGACTTTTTTTCAATTGAATAATAAAGACACAAATCTACCACCATGAAACTCCTGAACTTTTTCCCCCATCAAAAAAAAACCTAAGTCTCTGTTATGGGAATACTTTGGCTACAGAAAAGTTACAGACGGCCGCGGCTTAGAAGAGGAGGAGGGCCAACCCATATGTAAAGCATGTTTGTGGAGGGTGGCTGCCGAGGAGGCAATACCTCCAGTATGATTTCACATTTTTTACAAAATTAACGGTTTGTAAACGCTGTCATGAAGGTTTCCCACTGGCTTAGTGAGTTAACTCCAGCGTGTTTAGTGTGTCTAACGGTGGTAAAACATAACGTAAGCTTGTTAACGAGCCAGATAACGTGGCCAATTAGCTTAGTTTTGTTTAATCTTCCGCCATTGTAAACATCTGTTCAAAATAACATTTTCCTAATACAGCCTATGGTGTTTTTCGCTCTCTGGCGACTGTAAATGTAAATAGGATACGACTCATACACATATGCTTTATATGGAAAATAATTAAACTATTTTTGTTCTGATGATAATAATGTTGATCTGGGGCTGTAGGTTTAGCCTCACTTAAAGGATTGCATTGATTTTAAATTTATGTGGAATACTTGTTATTTTTTTTTATTTTTTTTAAATATACTTTAACATTATACTTATGTTCCAATTTGCTAATATTTTGTTTTGAAAAATAAAAATCCTCTTCAATGAGAATTTTTTTTTTTTTTTTTTGGACTGTCTTATACGTCAGACATAAAAGCTGCACTACTGATTATTCTCAACCTGATTTGCAGTGAAACTAAGGGCAAGGGTCATTTTCCCATCGCATGCTATTCAAACTCTTGATACGATAACCTTTATTAGTCGCACAATGGGAACATTTGCAAATGTGGACATAATCTAATAGATATCATCATATATAGACGTAGCCATCACTGCCTTACATCGCTGGCTGTAATTGGCTCACACAACAATAAAATATGAGCCATATAAAAGTCACATATAGCAAGCGAGCTAGTTGTCGTAGAAAAGGTTGTAAAATGTCATGAGCTGCAGCATGTTCTAGCAATAACAAGAAGGTAGCATGGCAAAGAGCATGAATAATGTATTCGCACACACACACACACACACACACAGCCACGGGCACATATTAATGGCAAAAACACACAAAACAAATCACATCAAATAAATGCTTGATTATAATGTATGAAATGTTTCTGATCAGTCAGCTGAAAAACTAATTTCATTTTCTCATTATAGCTCTTGCCCCAGGCTCCTTCTCATGTCAATGTTTATTACTCGCAAAAATAGAAAATTAAAATCATCTGGCATGCTTACAATCGGTGCTGAAAGCGACTGTTTGCAATGGAGAAGGAGGAAAAATGGCTGAAAAGTGGGCAACAATTGAAGGAATCCATCTTTTTTTTTTTTACTGAGGCAGTGGGTTTATAGCTGCTTTGACCTTTCCCTCTCTGGAGATTTGCTACTCTGCACTCATCCATCATCTTTATAATTCACTGTGAATTGTTTGCGCCAGGTGACCGACACCATTAATGTTTACCATTTCGTCCTATATATTAGTGGTGTCCCAGGGGACCAAAAACAACCCAAACATATCATTATGTATTTTTCTGTATTAAGAATCGTACAGTTGAAGGAACATCAATTGCTAGCATACACAGCCATACATCATAATACATAAAATTTGCACAAGGCTTATATTTCCAACATGCGACAATACTCTACTTCACGCAGACTGTTTACATGATGCCGTTTTGGTTGGTAAATAAATTCAAATGGGCATTCAAAACTGTTTAAAGATATACACAATAACAACAATACAATATAGTTATAGGTACAGTGGGGCAAATAAGTATTTTGTCAACCACTAATTGTGCAAGTTCTCCCACTTGAAAATATTAGAGAGGCCTGCAATTGTCAACATGGGTAAACCTCAACCACGAGAGACAGAATGTGGAAAAAAAAAAAAAAAACAGAAAATCACATTGCTTTATTTTTTTTAAAAATATTTGCAAATTATGGTGGAAAATAAGAATTTAGTCAATACCAAAAGTTCATCTCAATACTTTGTTATGTACCCTTTGTTGGCAATAATGGAGGCCAAACGTTTTCTGGAACTCTTCACTCTTCGCTTGGTGTAAAGAAATCAACTGTGGGAGCAATTATTAGAAAATGGAAGACATATAAGACCACTGATAATCTCCCTCGATCTGGTGCTCCATGCAAGATCTCACCCCGTGGCGTCAAAATGATAACAAGAACGGTGAGCAAAAATCCCAGAACCACACGGGGGGGACCTAGTGAATGACCTACAGAGAGCTGAGACCACAGTAACAAAGGCTACAATCAGTAACACAATGCGCCGCCAGGGACTCAAATCCTGCACTGCCAGACGTGTCCCCCTGCTGAAGTCAGTACACGTCCAGGCCCGTCTGCGGTTCGCTAGAGAGCATTTGGATGATCCAGAAGAGAACTGGGAGAATATGTCAGATGAAACCAAAATAGAACTTTTTGGTAGAAAGACAGGTTCTCGTGTTTGGAAGAGAAAGAATACTGAATTGCATCCAAAGAACACCATACCCACTGTGAAGCATGGGGGTGGAAACATCATGCTTTGGGGCTGTTTTTCTGCAAAGGGAGAACTTGCACAATTAGTGGTTGACTAAATACTTATTTCCCCCACTGTACATAGTTGTCCTGTGATTAGGAAGATACAGTGATATATTAGTTTTTATTGGCTTTTAATCAATTAAGAACTTCAATTAAAATATCCCAAATGAACTAGTAGAATTACCCCCTTCACTGCATACAACCCTGTAAGAAATGTAAAAAAAAATTCTTGAGGAAATCATGTAAAAGAACATTTCAACCTTTTTAAACCAGATGGCAATACTACTTTCAAGTAAATAACCAACTATGCGTGAAATGAACCCCTAGCCCCCCCCCCAAAAAAAAGCACACATAATCACTACCCACCTGTCAATGTAGAGTGACATAAATCTACTTAAATCTACTCAAACTGGAAGAAATGTAAAACAGTATTTCACTTAGGTGGGGTTTAGCTGAGTTTTAAGTCTCGATGTCACATGAAGTGTTTTTCAAAACCACATCACAAAAACATATGTCTCGACCTTTCCACTGGGAGCCTTTTTTTCATTTGCTTTCCAACATGCTTTCATTAGTGAACACTTCTGTATACATCATTGTAGCAAAGTACAAAGTAAGTGTCTGTGTCCGTCATCATCCCACTAAATTAGCTTAAAGCAGACTTTGATTTTGCCACATCTGCATTTTTCAATCCGGTGAGTACTGCAGATGAAAGCAGTTAAAAAATTATAAGTAAAGAGACTTCTTGAGGAAACTGATGACAGTTTCCTTTTCAAGTTCTTAACTGGGGCTGCAGCTATCGATTATTTTAGTAGTCGATTAATCGATGAACTACTTAGTTCGAATAATCGAGTAATCAGATAAGGAACATGAAAAATTAAAATACCTGAGCTGAGCCTCAAACGGTATAAAAAAAACAAAGAATAATAATTTATGTACAACGATAGAACAATTGGCTAACTTACATAGCAAAAGTCTGCTAGCTTAGATGCTATAAAACGCCAACTTATTTTTTTTTACTGTTCTTAACAAATTGTTTAAACACATATTCACACAATAAATGGCTGAATATACCTATAAACTACATTATCAATGCATTAAAACAAACATTACCTCAAACAAAAACTTAGCTTATGTTGGTCTTAACATGGAGCAGCTGGATTCAGCCATGTGAAATGAGGCAGACTAGAGGGCAGTGTATCCACCTAAATCAATAAAACTAAATGCAAACACTTTCAAAATAAACCATTGCAACTCCACGTTAATTAAACAAATACTCGCAGCAGCATCATTTAATTTGAATCTTTTTTTCTAATCGAATACTCGAGTTAATCGATTAATCGTTGCAGCCCTATTCTTAACATTAATTTATTCATGTGCCACTTGTTCTCATGAGGGTCGCGGGGGTTCTAGAGCCTATCCTAGTTGAGTATGGGCGGAAGGCAAGGTACACCTAGAATTGGAAGTTTCTTAGCAGAATTACACAAAGAACGATTTCTAAATTAAGTTGCAATATGCAATAAGTCAATTTATCACAAGGTAAATAAAAAAGAGGTCAGTGATTTTCCCAGCTGCGATTTACAAAATAAGGAAACACATCTATATGAAACATTTTTAAATATTAGCATTGCTACATTGGGGCTAATGGAAAAAATGACAATGTACTAACCACTTTAGTCTGCTATAAAACATTGGCAGTCTTCTCCAAAACACAAACTGTCTGGTTTACATCATTTGCAAACGATGGAAAAATAAAAAGAAAGGACAAAATCCATTACTGACACTACATGCATGATGAAAATTAAAGACTAGTGCACTATGTTTTTTTCCTGAGTGTAAAGCTTACGGTTAGCGCCTTAGGGAACCTACTTCTGGCGGACTTTTCAAAATAAAAGTACGTCATGTTCAACATGTAAATAAAGATTTCTGGAGTTAATCTCACATACTTCACGTTCTACACTAAGAATAACTTTCAAATGACACCCATCATGAAAAATATGATTGGCAATATTGAATTTGGCTTCAAATTTGCTAAAATGCGCACTTTGCAGGGCAAGATGACATTGAACACTTTTGATGGGCTTGAATGGGCAGAAAACAAAAATGGCGTTGAGTTTCTCACCTGTTTCATATTCTACACTTAGCTCGCTTTCAGATGGCAGCTTATGCATTATGTGTGTGTTTTTTTTTTTCTTAAAATATTTCTTACTTTTATTTGTGTTTTATTTAAGGATAACAATTTATTGCATTAGAATGAGTGATTTATTACGATGAACTGTCACTATATTAGTAGTTAAACTAGTAGTAAAATGCAAACATTTGCTAATTCCAATAGTAAAGTTCATCACTCAGTGATGGAAAATAAGGCCTCTAGACTTTAGACGGCCAAAACTTTGCATACTGGCAAAACAGAAGCAGAAACAAACGCACACATCCCAATCCACTGACACTGTGCCAAAAATATATTGTCGGGCCTATTAATGATGCTATCGGATTTATCGGGATGACTTCATAATTCCTATTATCGGACTGATAATTATCGGACCAATAATTATCGTGCACCTGTAGTAGACATGCAAAAGAAGCTGTAGATTTACTGTTTTTCACTGATATGCAAGCTGTACACTGTAGTCAAAGGCAGTGAACATATTTTTAACTCCTTCTCTCCCAGCCATTTTCACTGGTGCAACCCCCTTCGCTCCTAGCCGTTTTACTGGATTTTGACTAATTTTGCAAGGCCCACAGAAAATTTTGTTCTATTGCTATATAAATATGGAGCCCACCAAAAGAAAGATTAGACTCTCTTCTTTCAGCAGGCAAAAGAAGTTAGTTCATATCTTCCATTCTTTAGAAATCAGCATTTAGAAAATAGCTTAGTTTGAGCAATTTCCAATTTCTAATGAAAAAACAGAGAAATTGAGCTTTTTGTAAAAGCATACATTTCAAACATAACTTTGACTTTAACACAGCTATTTTTTGCTTTTGTGACATCCCAAACATCTGAATAATGTTTTTCTTCTACAAAATACAAAACAAACACAAGACAACAACAACAAGACAAATAGAGGTTTTGTTAGCAAAGTAACAATTTATTTACACATAACTATTGAACTGAGAGGTGACGCCGGGGTAAACTTTTCCCTCATCGCCGCCTGTCTCATAAAGATGTTTTTTTTTTTTGTCTTTCTTTTGTGGTGTCCACTGCCTAATGGCAGAATTCGCCTGGGGAACTTGTGTTCCTGGCGGGGAACTAATTTGGCCGTGCGTGTTTCCATGCGGGACACTGGAGGGTGCGGGGGACGCGAGCGGCCGAGCACGGCAAGCAGCATGGACTCAATGGCATCGTCCGCTTCACTGGTGGTCCCGGTCGTTCTGCTTGGTCGTCCAACGCCTGGCATCCCGGGCGTCCTCCCGGTTGTTCTGCTTGGTCATCCGCCGCCTGGCATCCTGGACGTCCATTTGGTCGTCTTCCGCCGGCGCCGTTCGTTCCGTTGATTCGGGGTGCGGGTCTTACCAAATGCGCTACTGCCCTCCAGTGGCCAGTTTTATTGCTTTAAAACTGATTTTCAGCTATGTGTTTTGGAGCTAAGTTGAATCAGAACCTAGAGATGTCTCTTGTGAAAAAAACTTAAAAGACGTATAAATACGTCTTTGGGACACTGAAACAATTAAAAATAGAACGTATTTATACGTTTTTGGGAGCAAATGGGTTAACATTCAAACCCACATTGACACCTTTTATTTAGTCTTCAAAGAACCCAACATGTAGGTTTTTTGTTTTTACTGTGATTCCTGGCATACCATTACAGCCCTGGATAACTAATCAAAGACATTGCTCTAGGGGACCAAATTTTTTATCATGGCAGAAATTATTCTGATCGTCAAACTGATAGGTCGCCAACTAGCAATATCTCCTGGTGAGTGCAAACTTTAGATTCACCCTCAAGTGAATCAGCTAAATGGTCTAGGTTTAAAGTTTGAAAGTCATGTCAAAAAGCCATATCATAATAACAAACAAGAGGATACATGGACTTCCAGGACAGGAAGGCCAATCTAAGTGCATTGCATTGGACCCCTGCGCTCCCCTTTGGCTGGCCTCTCTGTGCACTGAACAAAGAGAGGACTCAAACAATGGTTCACTCTGAAAGCTGAATGGAGATACGAGTCGAGCACTATAACCCAACCCCCCTTCAATTCCCACATGCTTTTGACAGAAACATACTTGTGCTTCTCAGTGAAGAACTAATGAAGGTGAGCTGATATTTTAATAAATAAATACATTTTTTAAAAAACACAGACTGAGGAGGATTACCAGACAAATTCTCTCTAATTGTGCATGACAGAAGTCTTGTGTCTTCGACTGTACAACGTCCGCGGAGAGCACAGAGGCTTCGCAGTGCAGCTGTCCACTCTTACCCTCAAAACAAGTCGATCACGTGAACCTTTAGCTGCGTCATCTCGCAATTTGTTAGGCAAACACAAACATCAACAAATGTGTGCATATTTGCATGTCTCGAAAACATGTTGGAGAACTAGTTAGCAGTTTTACCATTCCCTCAGAAATGCAAATGTTGAGAGATGATGTGGCCAAGAAAGACATTTGTGGAAGACTTACATGCTAGTTAAAGTTGACAGACACTACTCAAAAAAGGTTACAGCTAGAGATGTGTGATCACGTCATTTTCAAAGTATCGGAATTGGCAAAAAAAATATCGGCCATGCCTTTTTATATATATATATATACATACATATATATATATATATATATATATATATATATATATATATATATATATATATATATATATATATATATATATATATATATATATATATATATATATATGTATATATATATATATATATATATATATATATATACATATATACATACATATATATATACATATATATATATATATATATATAATTTTTTTTTTTTTTTTTTTTTTTTTTAATTAAATCGTTTTCTAATTGTATTTAAGGTTACAGACATAATATGTTTCACTCTTCCAGAGTCTGTAGTTTAGGCTTAAGATAGGGTTATCAAATTGATCCTAATAACGGCGGTATTTAACTTTTTTAAAAATGTATCACGTTAAATTATTTAACACAATTAATGCATGCGCTACACGACCCACTCATGCATTATCGCGCTCAATCTGTAATGGCGCCGTTTTACCTATATAGAGAGATAAAAGGCAGCGTAAAATGAGTAGAGTGAATTTTGGCAGCCTTTGGAGCCTTTTTTTAATTGGCTAAAACCTTACAATCCCTCTCCCTACGATTAGAAATATCATGAGAAGAAATGTGGGGAAGCAAGGTAGCAATTGATCTTTACCTTAACACCTTATGTTGCTTGCCAACGCAGATATATCAATTGGTAGCACTACGCACAGTCATGGTTCCACTTCCCATCATGCATTTGGGCATGACTACAGTATCATTTACTGAAAGCTCAACAAATACACTAGATGGCAATATTTAGTCACAATCAGGGGTCGCGTTAACCGATTTTTTTCCGTCGTTGACCGGTTTTTTAAAACGGTGACAGAAAAAACTGAAGTCCATCCGTTCATTTTGACAGGTTGCAATTCACACCCCAGACCATAGGGTGGCGAGTGAGCATATTAATTAGCTATTGTCTCTCTTGATGCATGACGTCGTTGGCCTTACTCGGAAAAATGTCAAGGCAACTGAGCGTCCGAACTAAGGCTACGTTCATACTACAGGTCTTAATGCACTAATCCGATTTTTTCGTGTTTTTCCGACTCGAGTGAGGCATTAACTTGACGGTCTGAACGTGACAAGTCGCATAGAACGGGACCATTTCAAATCCGATATGGGTCACTTTCGTATGTGGTCTAAATCCGATCTGGGCCACATTTTTCCAGACTGTCGCGGCGGTCTGTACTGTCCAGTCCCGCAAATCGGATTTAATGCAGCAATTACGTCATCAAAAAGCGAGAGACGGTACGGTAGCGATGCAGCTGTGCGTTATTAGCGCCTAGCTTGCCTTGAACATGGCTTTTTAGGAAGGGTCGGACTTGACAACAGTCATAAAAAAATAAAAATAGGTTTGAGGATAAGCCTGAGAATGATCGGTTTTCTCTCTGCTCCATATAAGCAATATTTCAACATTGCTTACACAGCCGAGAGTCGGGCAAACTGCCCGTATGTGTGTGTGACATGCACGAACAGTGCGTGCATGCTATCGACCCATATACTTTGAATATAAGCCTAAACGGGGATTATATATGCCTGTTATTTGTGTCCTCGATTTAACAGCAACAAGCCTATGGCTACGTTCATACTACAGGTCTTAATGCACGAATCCGATTTTTTGTCATATCTGGTTTTTTGGTGTGCCCGTTCAAGCATGCGCACTAATTCGCAGTCCGACATGCGCTGAGTAAGACGACCCGCATGCGCAGAAGCATCAAAACAAATGACCATACAATCACACATGCTGGCTGTCATCCGTCATTCCAGGAATATCATTTTTTTGCTTATTAAAAAGAGGACACAAATAACAGGCATAAATAATCCCTGTACAGGTTTATATTCAAAGTATATGGATCGATAGCATGCACGCACTGTTCGTGCATGTCACACACACATATGAGCAGTTTGCCCCGACTCTCGGCCGTGTAAGCAATGTTGAAATATTGCTTATATGGAGAAGAGAGAAAACCGATCATTCTCAGGCTTATCCTCAAACCCTTTTTTTTTTTTTTTTTAAATGACTTGTCAAGTCCGACCCTTCCTAAAAAGCCGTGCTCAAGGCAAGCTAGGCGCTAATAACGCACAGCTGCTTGATGTGTGATGGCGCGGTGTGGATTCTCTGTTAAGCTTGTTCGGACAGAATATTAATTAAAGATGAATGAAAACTAAATACTATTGAATATGTCATTATTAACATTTTAAAAATTTAAGTGACGGGTAAAAACAGATTATGACCGGATTTTTATGACCCTGTCAGTCAAAATGACAGACAACGAAAAAGTCTAGCGCAACCTCTGGTCACAATATACAAAGTCACAAGTCTTTCAATCCGTGGATCCCTCTCACAGAAAGAATGTTAATAATGTAAATGCCATCTTGAGGATTTATTGTCATAATAAACAAATACAGTAATTATGTACTGTATATTGAACGTATATATTCGTCCGAGTTTTATTCATTTTTTTCTTAATGCAATGCCAAAATGTAAATGATCGGGAAAAATTATCGGGAATGATTGGAAATGAATCGGGAGCAAAAAAAAGCAATCGGATCGGGAAATATCGGGATCGGCAGATATTCAAACTAAAACGATTGGGATCGGATCGGGAGCAAAAAACATGATCGGAACAACCCTAGTTAAAGCTATTCGGATACCAGATTGAATTCTAGGATTAATGTTTTAATGTGCATCCGTTTGTTGTTATATTACTTATTTCATTGCCAGCGACTTCTGAAGTCTCCGAGGTCGCTCCTCTGCCAGCGCCTGCGAATTCTGCTGACGACATTTTTCCTGTTTCGCTGCTTCTAGACTACGTTGACGTCGCTTCGACTCCGATTTCGGCATTTCCCTCGCTCCTGCAACGACCGGACGGCTTGGTTCGTTTTGCCAGTCGTCATCGTCCTGGCCACAACCGGGCTGCTCTGACCGCCGCGCCTGTCACCCTCGTCCAGACTCAACTGGGTGGCACTGCACGTTGCACTTCTTGACCTCATCCATGGCTGAGCGACACATGCCGCCTCTCTGGACGCCCGCTTCTCCGGCCACGCCTGGACGGTGCTGCACGATGCTGTCCTTGTTGTCGACGTCCACCAGATCGTCCTGCTCGTTACACAAACTCTACTCACAAGCCACGAGTCTCACTAACATCATCCGCTACAGAATAAATGTTTTAAACTTAGTTTGATTGCTGGCTATTCGTATATCCTTTTCTGACCAACAGATTATAATGACGCCTTATTTTGCACATTGAGATCTTAAGAGGACTGTCTTGTACTTTATTTGTACTTAAAGCACGTGAGACACTTGTGAGCAAATGCGATTTTCTTATTTCACTCCGTACTGGCGCTTCATTAAGGGAGCGTTCAAGACCACACTTTTGGTAACAATCAAGAAACACCACAATGACCATGTTATTTTTTTCTTCATTGATAGTATGTGTATTGTTCATCGATCTTTTGGCTGCAATCAGTAACTCAAGTCCTCAGATGAAAAGCAATAACAGTTCGCGAATGCGGAATCGAGGCTTGACCTCAAAGCAGACAACAAATGCATAAGGGTTGCATACAAGGGTTTATTGAAAATAGGGCTGTCCCAAACGACTAATTTTCTCCCGATTAGTCAGCCGATAATTTTTACGATTAGTCGACTAATCTAATAATTTAAAAATATATATATATATTTTTTTACTAATTTAGCAATGAAATTTTTGTTGACGCTTATCAATTTACAAAAACATATTGGAACACTTAAATTATTTAATAAAGTACAAATAAACACGTAAATAACAATAATAAATCACAAATAAATAATGAGTTCAAATGCTGATAGAATTACTAGTGCAAAAGAATGGAATGTAAACAGATTCAGAACACTGACTTCGCCTTTCCAACATGATTCAAAACAATTCTTAAAAAAAAAACACCTAGCATTAATATTATAGCATAGTACTATATATAATAGTATTATAGTAATTATTCATTGCCAATCAGATTTTTCATAAAGGGTGTCATTTTAAAGGTATTGTTAGTATAGAATCTGAATTCTGAAGTATGTGGGATTAACTCCAGAAATCATGCTACATGCTTTTATTTTGAAATGTTCATCGGAAGTACGTTTGCTAAACTGCTAACTTCAGCTTTACACTCCGCAAAAACGCACTTTTTGTCATTGCATGTAGTGTCAGTAATAGATTTTTTTGGTCATTTTTTTCGTTTGCAAATGCTATTAACCAGCGATTTTTCATGTTTGAAGTGTCACCTTTTAACCGCAAGTTTGCTTTCACGAGACAACTGCCAATGTTTTATAGCAGGCTAAAGTAAGTTGCATTTTTACCCCCATTCACCTCAGTGTAGCAGTGCTTACGTTACAGTGTTTAATATAGATGTTTTTTCTTATTTTGTATGTCTGAACTTTAATTCTACAGCGTGTTGATAAGAGAAAGGAACTGGAGTCTCATATGCCATCAGCACGCACGCACACGCGCAGCGATAACAGGCAGCCGTGAAAATTACCGCCCTCATTTTTATTTTCCGTGCGATAAATGGATTCATTGCATATCGTGACAGGCTTAGCAACTTCAATAAAACATGTCGTTAGTTAGTTAGATGGACTTAAAAACTGGGTGACGGCGCTTTAGGTGTTTATTCGAGGCCGACGTGCAGCCAAGCTTGACATTGAAGAGACAGGACACAAGAGTGTACCCTCCTTTGTTTCTTTGAAATAAGTCAATGTTTTGGACACTCTGGTGCGCTTTTTTGGCTTTGTGCCGCTTTCCCCGCTTTCATACAGACATACAGCGTCCGACATTCTGAACTTTCCACGCATATATTTTTTTAACCCTTCATTAACCGTCGACGGGATGTTGTGCTCGTCGACGGATTTACGTCATCGATGACGTCAACTATGTCGACTAGTCGGGACAGCTCTAATTGAAAACACACAAAAGACACACGATCGTGAAAAGGGAGACAATAGGAAAAAACAGTGAAAACCGCGACGAGAACCCGTAAAAGCAAGGCGGAAAAAATAAATAAACTGAAATACCTGCACATGGTAGAGTAGGGGTGGCCAACCCTGGTCCTCAAGAGCCGCAATTCAGCTTGTTTTCCATGTCTCCCTCCTCCAACACACCTGAATCAAATTATCAGGATTCTTATCAGGCAACTGCAGAGCTTGCTGATGAGCTAATCATTTGATTCAGGTGTGTTAAAGTAGGGAGACATGGAAAACCAGCTGGATTGCGGCTCTAGAGGACCAGGGTTGGCCACCCCTGTGGTAGAGGTTTTCAAAAACCAGGCCGGCAGGCAAATGAAAAAACCCAGGCAAAGTCGCTTATTCACCGGGAAGCAAGCTGAGACAACTGAGAACACCGGCAGGATGATCATCGACGTGGAGAGCGCTTTTACGTGACAAAAATAAGGTAAGCCGTCATTAGACGTCTCAGTGGAGGCAAACTATCAACGTTTTCGTTTGATGCAAAAAATAATCAATCCGCTGTGTTTCACTGTTTCCCCTAATCTTATGTAAAGCACACGACAGCTCTGGATGCTTACTATCTCCGTAATAATATTGGAATAACTTGGATCACAAAATAGTTTACCGTGAAGATCTGCAAACATTTTTTGACATCAAACACTCTCCTGCTCCGTCACTAGAGCAGGAGAGTGCTACTTGTCACTAACGAACTTGACACATGTATGCTACTCCTCTCATCCAGTCTTTCATGTTCATTTAGCTTTTGCTGCTCGTTTTGTGAAATATCGACAGGGCTGTCCGTCTCATTAATATTCCGCTCGGGTTCAAATTGGAAGGGCAGAACAAACGAAATGTTTGTGTGGTTAAAGAGTGGAAGTCCGACAGCGTGTCCGTGTGACGTCATTGCCCTGCGACGTCAACAACAATGGCGACCTACAAGTTAATATAAATTTTACAATTTTATCAAAACGAAAACATTAAGAGGGGTTTTAATATTAAATTAGTATAACTCGTACTAATTTTTATCTTTTAAGACCGGTTGATGGGTGCGCGGGTGGCCCTGGGGACAACCCTGGATCCCGGGGGGGGCTCCTTTGCTGGGCTGCGGGAGAAGGGATGGGCTACGCTTAACCCCCTCCGGAACACCCTCCCTCCCCGGGCTGGCTTGGTGGGGGCCGTGGCCCTGGGTTGGCGCTCGCGTGGCGTCTCCGCACGTCTGCGTGGCTGTCGCGTGCTTGGTGGGACTCGCGTGCGACTCGATGTGATAGGGCACACTCAGGTGGGGGGTCCCGGTGCCGGGATTGGCGATGGGCTGGTGTTGGGTCGGTCGCCAACAGGCTTACACTCACAAGGGATTCACACGATTACTGGGTTCTAGATCACAGAGCTGATTTGTGTACATTCTACCCCTTTCACTCACTTAACTTATAGACTACCCCATCACTGTCACCCTCTTTCCCTGGTCAACAGGCCCCCCTATGGCGTCAACCGGAAAAACATCTAGCTGACGATAGCACCAAAATATTAGTAGTTAGTGTAGACGTTCAATGTATTTCTTGTTGTTGTTTGTGTTTCTTTTCTTTCTTCTCTTGTGTTCCTTTTCTTCTGTTTCTCCATAACCCCTCCCTGTTCGCTGCTTTGTCATAATAAACGAGGTATGTTGAATGATCACAATGGGAGTATGTCATATTCTCAATGTGAAACATTAAAACTGTTCAGACCAACCGGGCACTTAGACTTCCATTCTCTGTGTCAAACAGCTGAACAGGACAGGTTTAAAAAAAAACAAACAAACAAAACAAAAAAATCTTTTAAGAACAACATGTCTTTCTATCTGTGGATCCCTTTAAAGTAGAGACAAGCAATTTGTGTAAAATCACTTAGTTTGGGGGGTAGAGGGCAGCCTTCTTTTTTGTTTTGGCAAAATGACTTAACAACTTTTCTGTATTTAGTAATTTAGTGAAGTTCTTATCATTTAAAAAGAGACAAATTAATGGCCAAACTTCTAGTGACAGTGGTTTTACTGGAGGCTTCATTTTTGTCTCAACTACTTCATGTAGAAACGTACATATTATATTGATTATTTATTTATCGAAAATTATCAGACAGCTTTATAATATACGCAGTTGAGTTTATGAAGTATTATGATTATATGTATTTCAGTAATGGGGCAAGATACTCCCAAACATAAAATCAAATTATGGTATGTTTTTTTTTTTTTTTTAATATACTGTATATAATTATAACCACATCATTCAAAAAATGATTCCAAATGCAGCACATTATTTTTTTTCTATGATGTATTCAAATGTGTGCACGTCTAACGACATAGTAATAAATTCTAATCAGAGTGCACAAAGCCTGAAGCCTGAATATAACCGAGTTAAGTTAAATGAAAAAACTTTGATAAGCTACTTTTAAGTTAAAAAAACATTCATTAAACATTTGGGGTGATCTGTTTTTCTTTACTACATTGTAAATGAATATTAACATTTTTATCACTCAGTTTTTTCTTTCGGGTGGGTGAAACAGAATGGATGGATGGACGGACGGACGGATGCATACACTTTCAAAGCTTTTATTTATTTTTTTGTACAAAGTATATACCGTACAGTATTTTTTGGACTATAAGTCACACCAGCCAGAAAATGCCTAACGAAGAGGGAAAAAAAACACATATAAGTCGCACCATAGTATAAATCGCATTTTTGGGGGACATTTACTTGATAAAGTCCAACACATAGAACAGATATGTCATCTTGAAAGGCAATTTAAAATAAAAATACAATAGAGAATAACATGCTGAATAAGTGTATAGTATGATTATGTTACATGATGCATGAAAAACGAAATGTGAACGTGTCTGAAATGTTAACGTAACATAGCTGTAGTTATTCAGATACCTATTGCATAAAGAACATGCTAACAAGTTTACCAAACCATCAGTGTCACTCCAAAACACCAAAATAACTTGGGCTGTCAAACGATTAAAATTTTTGATCGAGTTAATCACAGCTTAAAATTTAATTAATCGTAATTAATCGCAATTAATCGCAATTCAAACCATCTCTAAAATATGCCAAATTTTTCGGTAAATTATTGTTGGAATGGAAAGATAAGACTGATATATACATTCAACATACTGTACATAAGTACTGTATTTGTTTATTATAACAATAAATGCACAAGACGGCATTAACATTCTTTCTGTGAAAGGGATCCACTGATAGAAAGACTTGTAATTCTTAAAAGATAAATGTGAGTACAAGTTATAGTAATTTTGATGGATTGTATATTGTGACTAAATATTGCCATTTAGTGTATTTGTTGAGCTAAACTTAATGTTTGAATAGAGTATTATTTTGCATAGCTATTTTGATTGGGAATGCCAGATCTCTTTGCATTGAGCGCTTTTCTTTTTGTGAACATTATTTTATTTTTGAGAGATACGAATATTATTTTTGTTGTACTTTCACTAAATGATACTGTAGCGACTTAAATGTTCTTAACTGCCCAAATGCATGATGGGAATTTGAGCAACCATGAGTCACAGTGGTTGCTGCAAATGGTGTATCTTCTCTGCGTTGAGTACAACCATGAGTCACAGTGCTTGCTGCAAATGGTATATCTTCTCTGCGTTGAGTACAATACATCGTGTTAAGAAAAAGATCATCTCCAGTTACTCTTCCCCATGTCGCTTGCCCCAATAGTTATAACAGTTGTGGAAGAGATGCTACCGCTTATTCCACTAAATAGCTCGGCTCCAATAAATGCCTGCGTTATCAATTCGCCCTTCTTGGTAATTGGCAGTGCTATGGACCGGCGATTCATGTTGGCTAGTTGTCGTCGGTTGGCTCCATTCATCCGATTTCCTCCTGGGGAGGACGGCGGCATACATATAAACACCGAGAGGCGTTGGATGGCTTTTTGTGTGTACTTTTATTAACAAAACAAAAACATGTGGGGGACGCAGCACTTGAGCCTGCGCTAACTGCGTACTTTCTCTACTCTCTTGCTGCCTCTCTCGCTCAACCACTTTCTTCCTCACTGCTCAATCTGACAATGCCGGTCACACTGAAAATAACAGCGGTCCCCTTGGCGGGTGCCGGTAACATCTGCGTCCACTTGCTTGTCTCTGCCCTTAGCTCTCAATATACTTCAAACGGCGCCATTGTAGTCTGTTCGCGGCAATGCTTGAGTGGGTCGTTCTGCGCATGCGTTAACTGCGTTAAATATTTTAACGTGATTCATTTTAAAAATTAATTACCGCCCGTTAACGCGTTAATTTTGACAGCCCTAAAAATAACATGTGAAATGATATAATAATGTGTTAATAATTTCACACATAAGTCGCTCCAGAGTATAAGTCGCACCCCCAGCCAAACTATTTAAAAAAAAAAAAAAGTGCGACTTATAGTCCGAAAAATACGGTACACTCACTGTTATATTTACAGTACACGTCATTTCGTATACATTTTTTAAAAAATATGTAACTTTTAAAATGAACTTTTTAAAATGAACTATTCACTTAATGAACTGGTTTCATTATTTGTGTTTTGCTTTTAAGTGGCGGGGAAAACACATGAACAATTGCAAAGAATAAATTGCTTTTCATTGTACTGTAACAATTGAAACATCGAAAACAATTAAGTTACTGCCTTGTACAGTTTTTAAATTGCTTTTCATTGTACTGTAACAATTGAAACATCGAAAACAATTAAGTTACTGCCTTGTACAGTTTTTAACCCCTTTTAGCATCCCTCCTACGGCACAACAGTAAATGTTTATAGTGCATACAGAGTAAATGAGTCATTATTGCTCATCTCTAACCTTTTCCTACCCCCACCACCTTTTGTTTTGCAACAGCTGTTATCATAGATTTCTTTTTTCGTCGTCTTTCTTTTTTTTTCTCGGTCAGCTGCGATTGCTGGGGGGCAAAACAGGAGCAGATGGTGTTTTGCTATGCATGAATGGAGCGTTGGAGGACTTTGCCTTGAATAGGGGCAACTTTTCAATGGTGTCTACGCGCCACCTGCCTCTTGTGGCACGACACGGAAGAAAAAGAGAAACGCTCACCGGACATCGTCCATATGTATTGATTATCACTGCGAGTGGTGGCGTAATGGCAAGTACGCCAGCCTTCAATGTAATTGGATGTGACATGGCGCGCTTTTGTGTAATCTATCACTGCTACTGCGCTTAATCAGTTGAGTTGCCATGGAAACATGTTGGCCAAGTTAATAGCTTTTATGATTACAAGTCCAAGTGAGCTGCATTAAAAGGGAAGGGATGATAAAGTACAGATGGAATGGAGGTTGAGCACTAGTGGTGCGCGATACTGCAAGATCTCTGATCAATACAACATCAAGTTGATCAATATCACCCATACAGATATTTCTTAAATAGTAAATGTGAATATGGATGGTGACGCATCGTCACGTTGAAAAATTAGAAGGATTTCTTTCATCACCTTAAACCACCTAAAGTAATTTTGGCCATGGTGGACAATACTGCAAGTTCTGCAACATGTAGTCTTCAGAGGCGCCTTGTGCTGCAACGATTAATCGGTTAACTTGAATATTCGATGAGAAAAAAATATTCGAATTAAATTTTGCTGCTTCGAGTATTTGGTTAATTAAAGTGGTGTTGTAATGGTTTGTTTTGAAAGTGTTTGCATTTAGTTTTATTGATGTGAATGGATACACGGCCCTCTAGTCTACCTCATTTCACATGGCTGAATCCATCTGCTCCCTGTTAAGACAACATAAGCTAAGTTTTTGTTTGAGCTAATGTTTTTTTTTTTTAATGCATTCATAATTTAATTTATAGGTATATTTAGCCATTTTTGTGGGAATATGTGTCTGAACCATTTGTTAACAGCATTGTAAAAATGTTTTAGCATTTTATAGCATTTAAGCTAGCAGACGTTTGCTATGTAAGTTAGCCAACTCTTCTTTTGTTGTACATAGATCCTCATTTTATGATTTTTTATACCATTAGAGGCTCAGCTGAAGTATTTGAAATTTTTATGTTCCTTATCCGATTACTCGATTATTCGAACTAAATAGTTCATCGATTAATCGACTACTACAATAATCGATAGCTGCAGCCCTAGTTCATAGCAATGGCAAGATGGGGCTACTTAAAATCTTGGGGTGGAACCTCAAAACTAAAAGCCAAAATATCAAGTTGTCATTATGCTGTTGAAGTAAACTGGTCAGTAGAAAACTATTAGAAAGACTTAAGGACACGCCTCCTGATATACTTTGGTTCATTTTTTTATATTTCGTGCTACTAATGATTTAATGTACATAGCCATGCATCAGTACTGGCCAGTGGGGTGGCCAATAAATAGCCTACTGCATGCTACACGTCACTTCCGCTCATTTATATTCATGATGTTAGCTGCTGTTGCTAAAGGGGGACAACCTCCCGTTTGTCCCCAATAGTAAATAAATGGAAATAGTGTACAAAGGAGATGTTTACAGATCTAAACCTCCCAATTCTGCCCGAAAATGATGTCCCTGGTGCCAAATTCAATGGTAAAGATGTGGAAGAACATACAAATGTTCAGCTAAAGAGATGGCTTGCGTGTCGAGGGCTGAAATAGACGGAATGAAGAAATGAGCCGACCTAAGCTTAGCCTTAGCTTTTTTATAACACCTTTCTCTTATGCCACTGACAATGATATTTTCCTGTTTCAACAATCTATCCTTTACCACCATATGCCCTGTCTTTCTCATATATTATATTCTCTGGTTGTCTTACGTCTCTGGCCGTTCTTTTGGGCAATTTACATTGCTATTTTTGTGTAGCCATCGCAAATGCTACTCGTTGACAGCCAACGAACACTTTTAATTTTTTCATTGATAACAAATCTTAATTCTATAATTTATTTACACTTCCCCCTTACTAAAGGTTTTTTTTTTTTTTTTTTATTAAGCCTGAGAGGATTTTTGTACAACTTTTATAACTAATGTATGAAACATTAAAAGCAGCTAAAAGCACCAATAATCGATTTATAATCGAATCGTAGCCTCTGAATCGTAATCGAATCGTTAGGTGCCTCAAGATTCCCACCTACGGTCTGCAGTCTGTTTTTTTTTTTTTTTCCATTCCTCTCAGTCTACCCTCAGAAGAATATTTGTGCATCACAACATTTGAGGACACACATCTCGATAAATGTGTGTAAATTTTAAAAGCTGTTTCTAATGTTAGCTTACTCTGTTCGACAGCACATTCGACAGCATAATGTTTCAGGTTTCTCACCGCCCTTCCCTTCAATCTCCTCTAGGGTGAAACTCCAGCATGACAAACATCAGAAAAAATGGCTTAGGTTAAAGTATTTGTTGTGTTTTTTTTTGCAGACAACTAGTTGCCAACTCCCTGAAGAAAAAAAAAAAAAGGGCCGGACGGCCCGATAAGCGTCACCTTTTAATTATTTTTATGTACAGTGTGTGAAAAACGTGTTGTTGTTTTTTTTTTTTTTTAATTATTGATTATAATATTATAATAACTTTACTCAAACCTGAGTTATTTAGGTACATATTTTAGTAATTTAAGCACACGGAAAAACAATAATTAAAATGTCACGAGAGAATGTTACAGAAAAAAAAAATGTTCCTGGCTTGTAATCATTTTATTTGTGTTGCTTGGGTTCAAACTAAATGAAAAAGTGCCACCAAAAATGTAAAAGTTTGTTTTTTTCTAAAATCACAGGCTATATTAAAAACATTCGACTTTACATCTTAGTTATGCAGAAAAAAAATATGTTAAATGTTATTTATTTGTGTTTCAGGACAAATTAAGTCTATAAAATAAGGAGGAAAATGTCCACATATATTGCAGGGTTTCCCCTACTCATAAAACATTGTCACACCAAAATAGAAGCCGCTACGCCTGGCAAATGAGATGGGGTTTTTTTAAATCATTTTTTTAAGGCCGTTTCAAAGCCTAGTGTGAAGAGTTGAGCGGCAAACTATTCATTGTGTATTGCAATGTCCGTAGGTATGCACGGCCCCCTTAAGAGATGATCGGACTGGGGAGCTGTGGCGTAGGGGGAGGCGAGTAGGAAGAATGGGGGAACGGGCAAGATAGCAAGAGATAGCGGTCACATGTCGCGGCAGCCTGCTGTTGTTTTATTGTTGTTTTTCTTTAATATTGCCACAATAAAGTGGGTAAGCCAATACCGACTCCTCTCCTTTCTCCCCCCATCCGGGCATTATAGTATTTTGGACCGGACTTGAGTGAAAGTGAGTGGTGGACATCCGTCTTGGACGGAAGGCCAAGTTTAAAAGAATTTGCGCCGAGACGCAGGGCCCAAAATAGAGCCTTGCTCTATTTTCAGAGCGCCGCTCACTGATGTCAACAACGCATCCAATAGCAGAGGGGCAGGCGTACTTGTATCTGTGCTATCAGGCTGTTTCGGAAGACAGATATACACAATCACGGCTAACGAAACCTTGATAAATGCATTTTGTTCTTGTTTTTTTTGTCAAGCTGTGGGACACTCGAAAGATGACTCTCATACCTCTCTTTGCTAAGTTAATGGTGCCTCGATGTGTGTTTGTGTGGAAATGTAGCACACGAACAACAGAAAAAAAAAACTATTCACCTCACCAAAACTAGTAATCTTTGAAATGGGTCCGAAGGACTATTGTTGTTGTGGTGATGTAGTATGTATTAGGGCCAAATAAAAGGAAAAAGAAGAAATACCACCGCCACGCCTTGCAAATGAGATGGGTTTTTTGTTTTTGTTTTTGTTTTTTTTTGTTTTGTTTGTTTTTTAACACCTTTTCAAACAAGCGGCAGCCTAGTGTGAAGGGTTCAGCGGCAACCTATTCATTGTGTATTGTAATGTCCGTAACTTGTGGTAATACAAATGAAATTGACAGAACACAAAAATAAAATACAAATTGTGAAAATAAGTACACAGAACAGAACAAGAAAACATGACCATTATTTTTAACATGCTTTTACTCAAGCTTCTGTCAAACCCCTCCCACACTCTGTTAGCGACAGTAACTTGACCAATGAGATGAGTGGGATTTCGTATTGTCATTTTTCCGTTAGCTCATTGGTCAAAAGCAGGAGAGGCCGGGGAATGCATTTCCCTGCATATTATTGTAAAGCACCAGGCTAATATTCATTCATTCTATAAATAACACACTATTTTCGAGTTTTATGAACATACGGGATAAAGCGCGTCCCTTGAAAGCTCAATACGGGATGCATACTTTTGCTTATGAATACGAGATGATTCAGTGTTTCAAGGAACGGTTGGCAAACCTACAGACCACTGTCTTTACTTGGTTGCGTCGCTCAGTTTTGTTTTGTGTGTTTTTTTTCCCTAATTGAATCAAATTGGTAGCCCTTGTTTTGACAAGTAAATAGATGCTCACTCCTTGTCCTCCGTTTTTCATTCTGACTGATGCATTCAATGGAGTTAGTTTTTTGTAGCTTACAACAATTGTATTTTGAAATTGAAGAGAAACAGCCGTATTTCTTGGCCTTTATTGAGTGTGTTAATGGTGAACTTCTCTGAGGAGAAAAGGGCTATTTGCCCTCATTAACAGCAGGATGAAGCATATTAGAGCACTATCAATCACTTCTGTGTTCCCACGTGGCGGCTTCGCTCTGCATAAAGCAGACATGAATACAACATCAGAGCTGCTCCAGTGACCGGGGACAACATGGTCATCATCATGTAACATCATCTGAACTTAGATTTGTGTTTCAAATCTTGCAGGCCACTTGCTGTCAGTGACATTATCCATTTCTCCCGTGTGCCACACAATTTGTGCAGCGAGTCCTTCACGTTTACTAATACTTAGTTATGACTGTAGTTATAAGTTATATATGGGAAATAGACACCCCCATGGCAGTTTTTGACAGAATAAGGTCTTTCATTATAGGCAATACAATCACAGGATGACCTAATTGTACGCCCGTCCCTCACACAGACACACACACACATACACATACACTTAGAGTGGGAGTGCAGAGTCAGATGTGCAAGCAAAGGGATTTGCAATTTTAATGATTTATTTGACTCTTTTGTCACTTTTCCGTCGGGCGCACAAAAACAATGCTTTGCCACAAAAGCCCTGCTGACACTGACCATCTGACCACCAGGCACACACCCACCCACTGCCTTGCTTGCTCACATAGAAACTTCATCAGCGCATTGCTAACTCAGCATTTTGTTTTTTGTTGGAGGTGTGTGTGTGGGGGGCAAAAGCTGGCTGACTTCATAAGTCCAAAGCACAGAGTTATGAACTCCACCAATGAGACTGCTGAGCTCTAACATGACTAGTTGACTTTAGAATGTCAGGTGATGCTTTGGGTGAGGCATTTATTTTTCCAAAGGTTTAAAGTGCGTAGCCTACGACAGGAAAATAAAGTCTTAAATAGGATTATTATGTAAATTAGAATCATATTTTGAGACGATGCGACTATATACAACAATTTAGCAAAGCGCAGATGACGAGAAATTAGTCTTTTAATCAGCCGATTAGCCACGCCTACCATTATAGGGCTCTAGCGTCGCCAACAGGTGGATGACGTCAGCGGAGTCACGATTTCATCTGATTTAGTATGCAGCCCATTGAGGGGGAATTATTCACAACGAGGAAAACGAAGAGAGCTGCAAAATGTCATTGTTTCAGTCTCTCTACTCAAATATCTTTACAGGATATTCTTTTTATCCAGGTATTTTTTCCCCAATAGCTAAATAAATGGCTTGAGAAGGACCAGTCAGCCCGTTGAGGGGGAATTATTCAGAACGAGGAAAACGCGATGAAGAGAGCCGCAAAATGTTATTGTTTCAGTCTCTCTACTCCGATATTTTTACAGGATATTCTTTTTATGCATGTATTTTTCCCCAATTGCTAAATAAATGGCATGGTCATGACATATAACAGTCTTGTGCTAAATGGAATATGAAATAATAAAAATGCATTTATTGAGGACGACATGGCAAAATTACTCCATAATGGTCAAAACTGTCGACTTCACCTTTACTGTCGCACCTTCCGAACGATACTTTATGACACCTAAATCGGGCTTATGTCATTTCCCTTCCCCTGGCTTCGGAGAATGTAAACAAACCAAGAGGCGTGACAGTTAGCCGACATGCTAACCTGAACCGAGTGATGTTTCAAAATCTTCAAAGCGGAAAATCACACATAACTAGCCCGAATCATTTCACATGACGCTGCAGTTGTTTTGCAACTAACCTGCAGCTAATGTGTATGAGGAGAGTTTTTTACATGCCTATCCATTATGAAACGTAAGTAGTCCTTTATTTCAAGAAATTTTGTAGTGTTTACTTTGTAATCGCTGCATTCGCAGCTATTTTTAACACAAATTAGCAATTTCTGATCGGGTGGAAAATTTGACAGAACGCCGGGTATACCAAGAGGGCAAAAGCCGAGTATAGTGCTTGCCCTGCAGGGGGATGTGCGACAAGCCGACGGTTGTCGGCCGAGGGGACAAGGAGCATGTCAGTCACAAAATGCAAGCCACCTCCGTATTAAAATGATCCCAGTATTTGACATAATACAAAACACGATGTTTACTCACTTCCTCGTTAGTCCCATGATCCCACAGTAGTAGGGCTTGTTTTGGCCAATATCCACCGGTGAATGGGAACCTTTTGAAACGCCAAAAAGGTGCACACGCCTCTCCCTCATACAGCAAGATTTTTCTTTAGCCGTTTGGCTGGCGTGATGCGACAAATAAACGTATTAATCCGCAAAATCAGCTGAATCCTTAGTCCTTCTCATACAACAGTACGGCTGTATAGTGATGAGGACTCCTTCCTCTGTACACGTCACAGCGCTCTCTTTCTCAACTCGAGACTGTTGCCGGAAGTCACTCATTTTCATAGCGCGTGATTCAAAAAACTAAATAAATATAGCGATCGCTTCCACATGCATCCAAGCGGTCCATTTCATTCAGGAGCATAAAATACCGTGTGTATTATGAAATAAACATGCTTTTTCGTGTCACAGGCACTTTAAGGTGTTAAAGGGAACAGAGATTAATTTGAATATTTCAGTACCATTGACAGGAATGGAAGTCTAATCTATTGGTGAATGGTCCCTGTCAACCCTCTCCGGTAAAGTAGAATTGACATCCATCACGGTCAATGGCAGCCAATAAATTAATTTAAAGCATTAAAGCCATTAGAACTCTATGAAGGTTGTTGATATGTTTCCTCACTTGAGTGTTGTAGGTGGGAAAATGCCAAGGCTACTGTGTGGTCAATGCAAAAACAGTTCATTTTTAGAGCAACTCTGGTTCGTCTATCACCATTGATCAGTGTTGTTTTTGGCAGCCCTTTTAATTTTCTTCTTAGTCAGTCTATTGGACAATAATACTTATTAGTATTAGTCATATTTGGTCATTTCAAAATGTATTTGTCTTTGTCTAGTTTTCTTCGATGTTGACTGAATATTTTTGTAAAATTCAAAACGTTCACTCCAAAAGTTAAAAAAAAAAAAAAAAAAAAAGGGTTCCAACTATTTCGTATGAACATTGACAGACGAGTACATATTGTAGCATCTACAAATCTATCACGTGAAAATACAAAAGAAAACATTACATTATTTTAATTAATCATACCAATGCCATGAACTGTATGTAGAAAAAAGTTTAAGAAGACGCTCACCGTTAGCTGTAGCCTAATGCGAAAACGAATGCTATGCTAACACAATGTGTTACATTTAGTTTGATGATCACTCAGCACAGACCTTAAAAGGCTAAAGCAACATTGCATATTCTCTCCTGCCAAGATAAGAAGGCAAATCTTTCAGTGTGTCTCAAAACACGCAATGGGGAGACTGTAGAGGACACTAGTGGATGAGTTGGGGGCTATGCAGCATATCACACGAGTTGCACAACCAGACACTGCTACGATGCAGGCTAAGTACACATACACTGCTGGCCAAAAGTATTGGTACCCCTGCAGTTCTGTCAGAAAATGCTCAATTTCTCCTATAAAATGATTGCAATTACAAATGCTTTGATAGCAATATCTTCATTTTTCGCTTGCAATGACAACCCACATAAGAGAATGAAAAAAAAAAATCATCATCATTTTACACAAAACTACAAAAATGGGCCAGACAAAAGTATTGGCACCCTCAGTCTAATACTTGGTAGCACAACCTTGAGACAAAATAACTGCGAACAACCGCTTCCGGTATCCATCAATGAGTTTCTTACAATGCTCTGCTGGAATTTTAGACCATTCTTCTTTAGCCAACTGCTCCTGGTCGCTTAGATTTGAAGGGTGCCTTCTCCAAACTGCCATTTTCAGATCTCTCCACAGGTGTTCTATGGGGTTCAGGTCTGGGCTCATTTCTGGCCACTTTAGAAGTCTCCAGTGCTTTCTCTCAAACCATTTTCTAGTGCTTTTTGAAGTGTGTTTTGGGTCATTGTCCTGCTGGAAGACCCGTGACCTCTGAGGGAGACCAGGCTTTCTCACACTGGGCCCTACATTATGCTGCAAAATTTGTTGGTAGTCTTCAGACTTCATAATGCCATGGACACGGTCAAGCAGTCCAGTGCCAGAGGCAGCAAAGCAACCCCAAAACATCAGGGAACCTCCACCATGTTTGACTGTGTATACCGTGTTCTTTTATTTGAAGGCCTCGTTTTTTTTCCCTGTTAACTGTATATTGATGCCTTTTCTCAAAAGGCTCTAATTTTGTCACATCTGACTAGAGAATATTCTTCCAAAACCGTTTTGGCATTCTCAGGCAGGTTTTGGCAAACTCCAACCTGGCTTTTGTATGTTTCTCAGGCAGAGGTGGTGTCTTCCTATCATAGAGTCCCTTTTCATTTAGACACCGACGGATAGTACAGGTTGACACTGTTGTACCCTCGGACTGCAGGACAGCTTGAACTTGTTTGGATGTTAGTCAAGGTTCTTTATCCACCATCCGCACAATCTGTCGTTGAAATCTCTCGTAAATTTTTCCTCTCCGACCACATCTAGTGAGGTTAGCTACGGTGCCATGGGCTTTACACTTATTGATGACACTGCGCACAGTAGACACAGGTCTTCACAGGATTCAGGTCTTTGGAGATGGACATTCAGCCTTGAGATTGCCCATGCTTCCTCACAATTTTGCTTCTCAAGTCCTCAGACAGTTCTTTGGTCTTCTTTCTTTTCTCCATGCTCAATGTGTTACACACAAGGACACAGGACAGAGGATGAGTGAACTTTAATCCATTTTAACTGACTGCAAGTGTGATTTAGTTATTGCCACCACACAAATTAGAGAAAACATGATTTTTCAAAGGGTACCAATACTTTTGTCCGTCCCATTTTTTTAGCTTTGTGTAAAATGATAATGATTTATTTTTTTTCCCCATTCTCTTTTGTGTTTTTTCATTGCAAGCAAAATAAATGAAGATATTACAACCAAAGCATTTGTAATTGCAATCATTTTATAGGAGAAATTGGGCATTATCTGACAGAATTGCAGGGGTGCCAATACTTTTGGCCAGCAGTGTATAATGTCACACATTGTGAACATGTGACCGAAACTATGGCGCATTTTCATCTAATCAGACAAAAACTGGCATTCGTGTCGTTATGTTTTAGTCTCCCAGGACACATTTTTAGTAAACTAGAGAACGATAAACCGATACGACCGGATATCCGGTTTTACAGGTAAGAGATACAGCTGTATCGATAGTAAAGTTACCATTCCACAGTAATTAGCCATTAAATATTCAATGAACCGATAGTAGAGATAGAATTCGGCTATCGCGAGCACAAGAATCGGCTTCTAATGCCTAGTTCAATGCATTGCTTAATATGATAATAATTTAGCTTTTACCTCACATGCTGCGCTTGTGTCATTCACCACACAGCGCACTTAGATTGTGACCACTGTCGTGGTTGCCTCAACTTCCCATTCATTTCGGCAGAACCGTTAGTAGTCACCGTCATTTTCCGATCATCACGGGCGTGTCATAACAACGCGAGAGCTAACAAAACCATTGTAATGCATGTTCCGTAGCGTTTTCTTCACAGCCCAAAACGAAATTAGTAGTGGCAACGAAGCAACATGCTAAAACAATGGACACTTTGCGCACCACGCCAGCGAGGTGCAGCGATTGATTTTCAACGCACCCAAGAAAACAAAAGTCGGACTTTGAAGTGACGAAGGGAGCCAGATCTGTTCGCATGGGACAGAGCTTGTGTGAAGTGTGAAGCGGTACAGAGATCGTGAGTTTTTAACCCACTACAATGGTGGAAAGGGTGGCATATTGTTTCCACGAAACGCAGTCTACTTAAACATGAACATGTGGATCAGTTGATCTTCTTCAAGAAAAATCTGCCCTTCAAAAAAGATATAAACAGTGATGAGGGATAAAAAAAATGTGGAAACACAGGCATAAGTGAATGATTTTGCTGTGTATCAGGTTTAAGTAATAATTATAGACCTGTCTGTCTAAAATACCATGTTATTATTCCCCCAGTTATATCAGTGGTAAAGCGTAATTTTAGTTATTTATGATAACACTAGCAGGTTTAATTCTTTTTTTCTAGAGCTGCTGCATGTAATTGATATTTTTTCTTGTAAGATGTTTACGTTGAAAGTTTGCACTTAAATTACTTACCTATTGTGTTCAAAACACCAGGAAATACAGTAATTGAATTGCTGCACTTTATTGTTGTCTGTCACTGGAGTTTTATTTTATTATCAATCCCATCCAACAAAATGACAGTCATATAGTAAGCTTTTTTAATTTTTCATGAAAAAATAAAACATTACATTGGTATGAAATGTTGTTTTCTTTAATCTTTTTTATATGATTAAAATACTGTACGAACACACACAACAAATGTTTACTATCGTATCGTTTTCACTCTGTATGGAACCGTATTGTTCTTAAACTGTATCGAATCGTATCGAATCGCTCGGCCTTAAAAATGTATCGTTTTTTAATCGAATCGTAACCTGTGTATCTAGGTACATATCGAATCGGCTTCATGCCAGAGATTCCCTTTTAGCTTGTTATCGTCTAGTCATCGTCATGAAAAAAATTGTTTGTCAGCGAAATATTTTCGTTATACAGTAGTTATCATTGACGAAAACATTACCGCCGTTGATGGCAGCCAATGAATTCACAGGCTCTGAATATGAATGATTAATGCGGAACACAGCAATATTCCCAGTTAAAAAGGGTGCATGCACACTTGTGCAACCACATCAGCTAACTTGTTTATGTTCATTGTTTTCATTAGTTTTACAAGTTACAGATCGCATTAAGGCAAATACAATTTGAAAGTTATTTTTCTTTGGCCCTTTTTTAAATAACTTCAAACAAAGACGTGTACAATATCAAAGTATGTATTGTTTACAGTTATTTTGAATATTTATGTAGCCGGGTCAGCTTGTATGAAGTCAGGCAATGAGAAGGAGTTGTTCCTCAACTAAAAGATTTGTTTTGAAACGGAGCAGTAACCTTATGATTGGGGCGGCTGTGAGATATTTGTCCACACACTGACCAGCTCAGCTCTGAGGACTTCCAGGAGCAAAGAGGAGCTCTTCCATGCATTATTTATGGGGCCTCGGCTGTGAATCCGTTCGGAATAATAATAACAGCTATTTCCCAGAGGCTCATTATTGTGTGTTTTTTAAAAGCGTGTGTTCGGTCGCCATGGACACCGGGGCTCGCTCTTTCTCACTTATGCTCTCTCTCTCGATCTTGCATTGACATTCAACTCACGTGCCTCGGCTCTTTTAATTTTCATCACATCATAAGGATTTTTTTTCTTGCCTCTTCACTAATCATGGCGAAAGAAATTGGCCTTTTTACTTGATTTTTCTCCCCCCTAACACAGAGACACTAACAGGAAAACAAATTAGAAACGTATTGAAGTCAGACTCAATTCACTATGCTGATTTGTAAGTTGAAATCCTCTCAGTTGCCTTTGGAAGAAGTAAAAAGAAAAGGGGGGAAAGCCCTTTCTGGGCAGCCTATTGTGAAGATATGATAATTATTGTTTGCCAAGATCCCTGAAACTCACCCCCCCCCCTCTTCCTTTCTTCCAACCTTGGGGACATGTTGGAAATGATGCTATTCTGATGGTAGGGTGAAGGAGGGGGAGGGGGGCTGTGCTGTTATTATTATGATGAAGACAACTAGCAGTTACATGTTGACCTTGTACAGGAACAAACACAAAGGACAAAAACCTTCAAGTCATCAGATTTCTTCATACAAACAGAGTAGAGCAGAATGCCGGCCAAGTGGTCAGCATTCCAAAAACTTGCATAATTGCTTCATTGAAGACTGGGGGATGAGTGAAATCCCGTTGACAAATAGATACATTCCAGAGATCTCACATGCTTCGAACGCAAGTACAATCAGTGTTTTTAATCTGAATTTTAAAAAGTAGTTACAAATTACCATATTGGCCCGAATATAAGACAGTGTTTTTAGCATTAAAATACGACTGAAAAAGCGGGGGTAGTCTTATATTCGCGATCTAGACATTGAACCCATTTACGACGCTAGATGGCGCCAGATATCACTGAAGCGATGTTCTGTCATGACAGCTCTCAGCTACTCTCAAGTTTAACCAGTTTGCCTTATTTTATTGCAATGTTTTTCCTTATTCAGATTTGTTTCAAGACTACAGTTACAGTTAGACTTCACTTTGATGGTTAATGCAGTTAATGCAATTTTGTTGTTTTATCACAATAGATTGGTTTATTTACATTTCAAAAACCAGAAACCATTCATTTACGAATGTGATTGCACTTTAGTTTACATATTTAAATGTTCAGGTATTAAGATTTGAATGAGGCAAAATAACATGCTTTTTCTTTCAAATATATTGTTATAATCAGATGTACTGTAATTATTTTCTGTATAAAAATTAATTTGGTGTTCAAAGTCTTTTTTCAAACTTGAGTCTTGAAAAAGAGGGGGTCGTCTTATAATCAGGGCCGTCTTACATTCGGTACTTCTCCCCAAAAGTAATTGAGTAAGTAACTCAGTTACATCATTCTAAGAGTAATTAGCTACTCAGCAAACTGAGGTTACTTTTAATGATCTACATGTTATTGCATTATATATTCTATAGCATATTTAATCAAAGATGCTTATTTTAATTGATTGAGTTGAACTGATTTTTTCTCCCCAAAAAATAAATGTATGTCACACTTTTTTTTTAGTTTTTTTTTTTTTTTTTTTTTTAATTTCACCTACATAAGAGTGTAACAGTCTCCAAACTTAACCTTTGAATGCTTGTGAAGAAAAAAGCCTTTTTGTCTTTCCTGTTGTACTGAATCCGCACCGAACAGTGACCCCCGTGCCATGGTACATATTTAACCGTGACTTGACATCACACCCCTAATAGATATCGGTATATTTTTCAAAATGCAGGTGAGGCTCTGTATCTCCTGCCTCTTCTATCTTTGCGCTAGTTGCTTTGATTAAAAAACATCACACAAGGTTCATGGATACGTCATTCAAGAAAAGCTTAGGCCAAGTGACTATTTTTGGTAATGAGAAAAAAATCTATATACGTATTATTTTACAGTATTGTAGCATCTACCTACTTAAGCCTCTTTCACACACTCCGAAACACGGGGAATATCACGGGATTTAACCGTGCAGCAGTTGCATGTGAAAACAATTTCCTGGGTCGACTGACATGAAGATTACGCGGACATTTCACGGGTCGCGTCTTTGTATCATGTCCTGAACTTTCCCGGGAAGCGCTGTGCGTGTAAGCAGGCGTTAAATTCCCAGGTCACAGCACGATGGCTAATGACGTAAATTTCATGATGGGCCGATTACCACTTCCTCTTTATTCACAGTAAGACGAAAAGCGGTGAACAAACATCGACATAGAAAGCTGGAAATAGCTGAATTAAACTGAAAACATAATGACATTAAATTGCTATGGGATCGTAGAGCCGAGGAAGTGATGCATTCAAGGGTTTATTAAATACATATTTGCTACTACCACCAAGATCTGCACCCGCGGCGTCTCCACCCGGGTCAGCACCCGAGGCTTCAGTGCACACCGGAAGACGCGGGCACAGAGCCGCTGCCCCGCAAACAAAAATACATGCGATCGATGAGCTTGAATTGGCAGCAGTTACGACGTCGGCAACGCTCACTCTGGAACAAAACACAATTTCACCAACTTGGTGACATCCGATGCCGACCAAAAATGACGTAATGTCTGGGTTATAAAATCGCGTCAGTAATCTTCTCCTCACAGAGACCGCCAGTGGGCAAAACGGGAGCAGTCTGTGAAAGTGTCCAGCCAGCATCACTCTCGGGACATCTCTACTAGGGATGTGACAAAATATCGAAATGGTGATACATCGTGATACTTTGAATCCCAAAAGGTTATCGATATGCTCCTGCCAAAATCGAGAAATCGTTTTAAAAAGTGTCAATGTCTAAAAAAATAAATAAATAAAAAGGAACCAACAAGTTGCTACCAAAATCTTCCACCATAATAGTGACTCAGTTAACTCTAAGGCTGTATTGACTGTGCACGACGCCCAATCCTTTTAGACTTGGGGTTTTCGGGGCATTTACAGGTCACTTGTGGTTCATTTTAGGGCATTTATAGGTCATTTCCTGTTGAGTTTGAGTCCCATTCATTTGGGTGGCCTATTGAGGCCTATTGAGACCTATTCATTTGGGTGATTCCCAGGTCACTTCCTGTTCTGCAACTTAAAATCGACAGGAAGTGACCCATAAAATACCACACAATCAACAGGAAGTAATGGAAGATCAACAGGTAAATGACCTTAAATGGCCCAAAATTACCTCATTGCCTGGCATTGGCTGCCACTGACTGCCATAGACGTTCAATCCATTTGAAGTGGGAGGGTGGCAGCGAATGAACATTCGTTCATTCGCTGCCACCCTCCCATTTCAAATGGATTGGACGTCTACCAGTGATAAACTCCAATTCACAGCAGAAGCTTGTTTTTCTGTTTATTAGTTGTTGGTCATAAAATCATTCTAGGATATTCTACGAATGTATCGATAATCGTTGTATCGCAATATCGTCAGATCATCGTTATCGTGAGGTTTGTATCGCAAATCGTATCGTATCGTGAGGTACCAAGAGGTTAACACTCCTAATCTCTACATGCGTGAAAGCAATGACGCGAGTAAATCCCGCTTCACCTTACATGGGAATTTCCCTGGATATGTGTGTGAAAAGGGCTATGGTGATGATAATGCACACTCAACAGGAAAAAAGTCCATCATTTTCAATTATTAAATTCACCTGGACGCCACTAACTGTATGAAAAAAAAGTTGCCCAAGATTTTAAGATGACGCTTGCCACGCTAAATGCTAATGCTAAGGAAAACACAAATGCTATGCTAATGCTCCAAGCCACCGAGACCATCGTCATCGCGTTCCTTTGTTTAGTAGCACTAGACCAAATTAATCCTTTAAGTCTCAGGTCATCACTGTAAAGTTGAAGCTGTTGAAGCAATTAAAAAAAATCCCTTTCATAATCTACTTGCTTAAAATAAATAAATAAAAAAGTATGTTGGCTTCAAATATCGGCATTGGATATCAGCAATGGCGTACCACAAGCAACACGTCACTTCCGCTCATTAATATTCATGACGTTAGCTAATGTTGCTAAGGGAGGACATACCACCGTTTGTCCCCAATAGGAAATGAATGGAAATCGTGTACAAAGGAGTTGTTTACAAAGCTAAACTTACCAATTCTCTCCGAAAATGATGTCCCTGGTGGCAAATTCACTTGCAAAGATGTGGAAGTACATAAAAATGTTCAGTTAAAGAGATGGCTTGAGTGTCGAGAGCTGAAAAAGACGAAAAAAATGAGCCGACCTCAGCATAGCCTTAGCTTTTTTATCAACACCTTTTTCTTACGCGACTGACAATGACATTCTCCTGTTTCAACAAGCTATCATTCACCATCAGTCCCGTCTTTTCTAAATATTATATCTTCTGGTTGTCCTACGTCCTACGTCTCTGACCGTTCTTGGGGGGAACTTATATTTTGTGTAGCGATCGCAAATCCTACTCTGTGACAGCCAACGAACACTTTTAATTTTTTCATTATTAACAAATCTTAATTCTATAATTTATTTACACTTCCCCTTACTAAAGCTGTTTTTTTTTTTTTTTTTTGTTTTTTTTATACAACAGAAACGGTAACAGTGGCAGTCAGATACCATTGTAATTCTTTTCAGGTCATTCATTGTCAGAAAGAAACAGTACGGCACAACGTCATGCTAAAAAATAAGTTAAAAATATAAAAATGGCTTTCCTCTTTGTCCGCTGAAAGATCATGTCAACCCAACAAAATGTTTACTGCATATGAAATGTGAATGGATTCACCGAGCTGGTGTTAAAGTCCGCGCAAGTTGACTGAGTCTTCACATTTTTTCCTCCCGAGTTTTTGGTTTCGAGAAACGTATGAAGAAAACATCCTTCATATGTCGTAATGTCTACAGTCGTTTCTACAAGTTCCAAAAAAGCATTGTGTGATCGACATGTTCGTTTTTGAAAGATTACCGGAGAAAAGTAGCACAAATAACATTGTTTCTATGCGAGGGCGGTTCTATAATGTCCCACTTTGGCTCCACTTCCGCTTTATGATGCGACGTCACGGTCTAAAAATAGCATGCGTGTGCCATCGGTTGAGGGTTTTTTTTTTTTTTTTAATGTTAATACCAGTAGTAGCATTTAAAAATCCCTTATCGGTCGACCTCTAATCATGACATGGAATTATTCAGGCAACTGAATGAGTCACTTCAAAATGAATTCTTTGTTTGTAGTTGTTATTGTTGTTTTGTCACACCAATGAAAGATAATGCTAAAAACAATTAAATTCAAATTATTTTTGGTCCTGCTCTTGCAGCAAAATAATTTCACGTGGCCTCTGTGTGAAAATCAATAATTGCAAAAAATTGTTAATTTAAAAATATATAGTGTATATATCAGAATAGAAGTATCCAAAAAATAAGTGCAAGCGTTAATTATTTATTTTGTTTTAATCAATCCAGTAATGGCTGTAAATTTACTTCCGTGTTCGTCACTTTACGTTCATCTTGTGGTCATTGGCGTTCGCCTTTTCTTTTGTAAAGCCATTATCCGGCCACCGTATGTACACTGCACCATTTACGTGTCACCAAAAAGCAGATAACTTACATATAAGTCTCCAAAGCCGTAAATTACGGAGCCCCTAAGGTGACATGGAAGAAGAAAAAAAAAAAACAGAGAGAGAAAAAAAAAAGTTGACGTTAAAATAAAAAATAGTGCCCCTAAAGGGACACGAAAGATTTTTTTTCTGTCAAAAAAAAAAAAAAAAAAAAAAACACACAAAAGAAAAAAAAAGGTCTGAGCAAAAAAAAAAAAAAAAAAAATTGCCCTGGAAAAAAAAAGACCCGGAAGTAAAAAAAAAAAGTTGAGGTTGAAGCAAAAAAATATTTGTTTTACATCGAAGCAAAAAAAAAAAAAAAAAAAAAAATGTTGGAAGATAGTTGTGCCTCCAGGTCAGTTTGAGTTTTGGAAAGCGAATGAAGTCAACAAGGACCGCCAAATCACAGAACGTTTACCGACGAAAATGTCTGGTTGAGTTTAAAACTCGCTTCAAATGTCTTCTGCTTATTTGGAAACCGTGCTTAATATCAAGAATTGATCTTATGTCATCATATTTTAGGCCTATTTCAAAGTAAAACTCAATTAACCTGCTCCACGGGTGATCACGCCCCATTGTTGCCATTGTTTACCTGCAAAACACATGTATAAAAAAGTGGAATTATGTGATTTTTCTTTTTTTTTCTTTTTTTTTTTTTTACTTCTGGGTCTTTTATTTTTTTTCGGGGCAATTATTTTTTTTTTTACTTTCGTTTTTTTTTTCCCAGGCTTTTTTTTTTTTTTTTTTGCTTCAACCTCAACTTTTCTTTTTTTTTTTTTTTTACTTCCGGGTCTTTTTCTTTCCAGGGCTTTTTTTTTTTTTTTTTTTTTTTTTTTGCTTTGACAGAAAAAAAGCTTTCGTGTCCCTTTAGAGGCACAATTTTTTTTTTTTAACGTCAACTTTTTTTTTCCTCTCTGTTTTTTTTTTCTTCTTCCATGTCACCATAGGGGCTCCGTAGTAAATACACCACTCAAGCGAAGTCAGAAGATGTTTTTGGAAATGATCCAGCAATGGAACGTTTTTCCACGGTTGCACCTACTCGTTGACTGATTCATGGATTTGCCAACTCATCGCCAACTACTGGCCTGGAATGCAAATTGCAGTGTGATGCTTAAACATGATTGTGCTTACAGTATTGTAAATGTGAAACATTTCTACAAATGCAAAGAAAATACAAATTGCTGAGGAGGATAAATGTTTTAATTTAGTCGAAAAACATGAAATTGTTTTAAACTGGTGATTATTAAGTTACTACCTTGTTGTTTTTGGACAAACGGGACACTTGTTCAGATGACAGTATTTCACTCTAAATCCTAAAATTAGAGGTTTGAGTGGGTTGATGCCAATTTTATCCGTTAGTAATAATCATTTATCATTTGTTTCAGTTTCATCAAAATACTGATATTTCTTAGAACCGTCTAAATTGATTCTTAGTACAACTTGGCGGGATAACGTAAAATAGACTTTTAGAAATTATATATATAATAAATTCAACACGAAATTTGGAAATGGATTGAACAAACACATGTGGGCATCATTCACTTTCATCAGTGTTTATTTTCAGTAGCTAACAAGATAGAAGACAGAACTCCTGAAACAAAAGGGACCCTTTCAAATAAATATTTGTGATTGATAGTTTAATTCTGAACACACAGAAATATATACTTCATACAAAAAAAAATATGGCTACTGTTAGATGTAATGGAATGTCTGATTTCGTTGCTGTCTTGTCTACTTGTATGGCAAAGCGAAGGTAGTAAGAAAAACTGATTGTTGCTATTTTGTAACTCATAAAAAAAGTAGAAAAAGAGCAGAAAATGTATGATGTGATATAGCAATCCACAGGTCATTTGAACAATGTTTTCATTAAAGCCTCACATATTAAAACTTTACAACAAGTGATATGAAAAATGTACAACATTTTCTTGATTTTTTTTTTTTTTTGTAACTTACATTAGGGTTAACTGTACAACTGGCAAAAATACCTCCAATACTTTTTTTTTTTTTTTTAATTTTTAATTACTTTGCAGTTGGCTTTGGCAGTGCAGCAGAAAACTGGCTCTGCTATATTTGTATTATTCATTTATTTTTTTATTTTCAAGGTAAAAATACATAACTCTCCTCCAAAGTGTCTGCCTTGAGAAATGGATCAGAAAATATTTTTTGTAAGGAAAAAAAACATTTAAATTTTTTAACAGGTGTCGTGAAATGTCAAAATGCAGGACATTATGAGCGAATGGGGGGGCAGTAACAGCCCTGCTTCTACACAAACATATACAGCAGATAACATCTACACTCAGACAACAAGGTGACAGAAACGTGATCTTTCAGGTCAACTTGTGACCAGTCCAATCAGTCGCCACTTCACGAGCGTCCCTCTCGTTTGTCATCGCCTCTGGTCTTCATAAATAAAGCTTTTGCGTTAAATAAAAAACAGTGACAGTCACATGGCGTACACACTGACAATTAAAAGATGTCCCAAACAAACGAATACAGAAACTCCCGTACTTACGAACTTCTCATCTTACATGAGACATATTTCAAACATACAAACACTTCCATGTAAAATAAAGAACTTGGGCCTACAACAGATGCGGTGAAAGCAAGAGCATAAAGTTAAGGCCATTTCTCAATACTCAAGTACAAGAATATGTGTTCTTGGGAAGTACTTTATAATCTAAGAACACAAAAAGTACAAACTTGGCAAGAACGGGAAAATGTTGAATGCTTTGCTTGGGTACTTCAGTACTCACTCGCTGATTGCTCGCTTGTTTTGCTGCAAATGAATCTAAACTCCAAGAAAACGCTCGAGTCTGCTGACTGGTTCGAGGACAACATCCGGGGACTTTAATGCGAACTTAGTCATGGAACAGTAGTCGGTCCGGGTCTGATGACGTTTCACGAGCACTCAAGATCACGATCACATGAGAACACAAGTATGGACACATATTGAGAAACGGCCAAGGAAAGAATCCATTCAGTAAAACAAACATGAACATAACGTTTTAAATCACACAAAGGGGAACCGAAGATGAAGTTTCATGCGTTAACAACTGTAAAAAAACAAAACAAAACAAAACAAAAAACATGTATTTATGTTGAGGAAAAAGAGAAAACTGGTTCAAACTGTCATGGATTATTTCTCAAAAACACGTCGAATCGAAATAGGTTTATGCCACTTTCCTATAGTTGTTATATCAAAGGCAAGATCAGAGAACATTAATGTTTTACATTACAATGGTACCTTGACTTGCAACATTAAAGTCATTAGAAACATACATTTATAATGTGTGCATTGTAGCGATGCACGATAATACATTTTCCAACCGATATCGATAACCGATAATTTCCTGCCCCTTCCACCCGATAACCGATAATGTCACGCCGATAATTCTATTCAAATATGTAAAATTTTAAAGTGTACAAAGATCAAATGTTACTGTGCAAAAATGTAATTTAGTGCTATTTTTTTCCACATCAAATGTGATCAAGTAGTAAATTCTAACATCTAAACAATGGCAATGACATTGTGTAATGGTAAGCTTTTGGCAACAATTACTTGGAGAGTAAACAACCAAGTTGCACAAAAATGCCTTTCAAAGTAAGCCATTCCTAACATATATCACATTACTACACTGCAAAAATACCTCCTTAAAACTAGCAGAATTGGACAAAATTGTTGATTGCTCACATTTGGAGGCTAAATCAAGTATATAATTATCGGATTGCATTATCGGTTGAATTTCGTTTTATCTGCATTATCTGTGTGACGTCATAATTGCCATTATCGGCCGATAATTATCGGTGACCGATATTATCGTGCATCTCTAGTTCATTGGTTTTATTTTTGATGAACAGGTACATGTAGTAGAAATTGAAAAAGTGGAAAAGAACAGTTCAGTCTTCTGGAACGTAATTTGTTCATAAATTAGGGAGTGTCTGTAAACGCTGTCCTAGCTTGGACGATACCCCATCAAACCCTTTTGGCCTCACATTTACAAGTGAGAGCATATCCGTCTATAACAATGGACACTGGTTCTTCTTGGTATATAACATTCTAAAATGTGACACACTTCTTAAGTGCAACTCTGAAAAGCAACCTGAACTGATGCTTTTATTCTAATGTCCTTGGAGGATTTTGGCTCAGAAAATGCTGACTTGGGAAAGGACCTGGGCGTGGGCGTGGGCCTGGATCTGGGAGGGGTGTTGCTGCGGTGGAGGATTTTGCTGCTGAGGAGCCGGCTGGGGGCTGCCGAGCGACGCAGAGCCCACAGAATGAGGTGTGCCGGGCGAGTGCTGCGGCGGGGAACACTGGGACTGGTGTTGTTGAAGATGTTGCATTTGCTGCTGATGCATTTGCTGCTGCATTTGCATGTGCTGCATTTGCAAGTGCTGTTGCTGCTGTTGCTGTTGTTGCTGTTGGTGGATGTGGTGCTGTTGGAGCTGCTGTTGGAGGTGGTGCTGGAAGTGCTGATGCTGCATCTGCTGCTGGATCTGCTGGTGGTGCATCTGCTGCTGCTGCATCTGATGGTGTTGGAGGTGCTGTTGCATTTGCTGCTGCATGGTATGCTGCTGATGCTGCATGGGTGGGCTCATTTGTGAGGCGGCCGCAGAATGCGCCATGGTCCCGCCGGAGCCCATCTGACTTAGCATTTGCGGCATCACCGGGGACATGTTCTGATGGGAAACTGTGACCGAAGTGACAATTTGACTGCCTCCGAGTCTCATTTGCAGAGGCTTTGGGGCGATGGCTCGGGGTAGGGCTTGTTGGAGGGCTTGGGAGGACGAGGGCATGGAGGGGTGCTGAATGAGTGGTGAAGGCAGCACCAGGCCTGGAGAAAGGCTGGTGGAAGCCAGGGTCTGCTGTACAGAGCGGATTGTCTGTGCTTCAGCAGATTCCGCTGCAGCCTGAACTCAAGAAAAATATATAAACAGACCAATCAACTGAGGTGTCACAATCCAACATCTTTTAGGAAATAAGAGATATAGTTTACCTTGGATACCAGACTAGCACGGTATGCAGCCAGAGCCTTTAAGTACTCTTTCTTGGCAGCTTCGGTTTTGCTTTTGTACACCTACAACAACACAACAGAGGAGATCAGTGAGTGGCCAGATTTGAATGTCACATAATAAAAACTATTCCATCTATCTAAAAAATGCTTTAATATGAACAATACTAATCAAGATATTTGCGTTCTCAATCAATGCTAGTGCATAATTTGTTGAACGTACCTGTTTCTGTTCCTCCCCTAGACCGTCCCACATAGACGCCACTATCTTGGACACTTCACCAAAGGTGGCATTGGGGTTCTGACCCTTGATGGCGGCCTGGGTGTCTCTGAAGAACAGAGCGTATGCAGACACTGGCTTCTGAGGCTCATTGGGATCCTTCTTCTTCTTCTTTTTGGGCGTCTTGGGCTTTTTCGTGGGATCGATAGGTGCCGGTCTCTTCTCGCCAACCACCTGCACCAAAGATGATTGATCTCACTCAGACACATATACTTAATGACAACAATGCCTTAAGTCAGGGGTGCCCAAACCGGTCCTCAGGGGCCGCTGTGGTTCCTGGTTTTTGTTCCTACCGATCGAGCACAGACCATTTAACTAAGGGTGTAACGGTACATGTATTTGTATTGAACCGTTTCGGTACGTGATGCTCGGTTCAGAACGGAGGCGCACCGAACCAGTTTCTGACGTGATATAACCCTTAATTTTCGAGGCTGTGAGTCGATCAGGTTACAGTTTCTTTGTGTAGATTATATTTACTCCGTCTTCTCTAGCATAATGAGGACCAACACGGTAGGACAGTATAACCCAGAAACGTCAACGGCGCAACAACATGGCCGCCGCGAGAACGCAGTGAAACGCGGGCGTTAAAGTCAATCAGCCAATGCACACCAGTCGCAGTGCGGCCGCGTGTTAGACGCATCCCAGAACCGGCTCAACATGACGCACGCGAAAAGAACGGCAGAGTTTATTATTTGATGCTCCTGCGTCAATACTACTACTGGTAGCTAGGATCGAGCAGACCGGAAGTCACTCTTGTAAAAATACGGTGGATCCGGTCGATTTTCAAGCTAATATGTAATCGTAACCCACTTTTTAAATCCATCAGATCTCTTGAGTGGTAGATCGGGGCACAGTTGACTTGTCTTTGTTGATTTACTGCTGTCTTCTCTTTTATAATAATAACCAACACGGCCCCGTGTTCAATACAAAACCCTCCTACCAAAACAAAACAAGTAGGAACTAATGTTCACATAGGAACTAAAGTTATACAACATAAAATATGCAATATAAATTAATACTACATCACATTTGTAAAATATAAACACATAATAAAATAAATAATAGCCCATTTAAATAAAATAAATTTAAATGAGCTAAAACACCTGTCATTAAATAATAAGAATAATACACAGATCCTGCCTACTAAATTAAATTTATTAATTTTTGTGTGGCGCTTTAACTTGAGAAAATCCACCAATAAAGCTTTTGAAAACCGTTCATAAGAAAAAAAAGAAAAAAAAAAGATTCATTGAGGCATTTCCTTTTTAAAATACATGTTAAAATCATTGCTTTTCTCTATAGCACAGTACTTCTTTTTTCTTCATTCTTTCATAAAGAAAGCTGAGTACGCGGGGTCTGAAAGGCAAATTGTTGTTGGATTATCTTTAAATCCCCACTACTTTTTGAGCAGAATTCTAGCTTTGTATAGGCTAATGTTCCTATTGATGAAAGCAAAAAGGTGTGTAATAAACAACTAGAACATTTATATTTTGCATTTTGTTTTCTTACTGTACCGAAAATGAACCGAACCGTGACCTCAAAACCGGGTACGTACCGAATCGAGATTTTTGTGTACAGTTACACCCCTACATTTAACCAATGAGATTTCTGCTAAAACAAGTACCACCTGACTACAATCAACTGATTACACTTGTAAGACACCAGATTGGTGCAAATGTGTCGCCCTGTTTTGTTGGAAAGAAATCCAGCACCCACTGTGGCCCGATATGGAATAGTTTGGGGACCCCTGCCTTAAGTGTTAGGCATTTTAGCAGACATCTAACTTATCCCTTACCCTGTTACTGTCGTCCTGCTCGTCTTCGTTGATGGAGCTGGAGGGTGATGGTGTGGCAGACTTGCTGGCTGGAGGCGACGGCGAAGTGTGGGCAATGTTGGTTCCGCCAATGTTCAGGTTCAGCTGTGTGTTGAGATGCGACTGGTTGATGGTGGTCAGCTGATTACGTGAAATCATCCCATTCGGGCCACTCATGTTGGCGATGGACTTCATGAGCATGGTTGGGTTAGCCGCATACTGGCGGATATGAGCCGGTCCAGCATTCTGCTAGAGTGACACAAAAGAAAAGGTGTCCATTGTTAATATGGTAATGCTCTATTCGTTTGCTTTCATTTTAAGTTGGATATTGTGTTAAATTGGATCTTCCCACACATGCAGCTCAAGATTATGTATCTCTGTTCAAGAGAGGAAATGGGGTCAAGGATGGTGGATTATGTGGTAGATCAAGTGTCACCATACAAAGCTTATGAATGACTTGGCTATGAAGCCATGATAAATTATTGTGACTCAAATCAGTAACAGATCAGGCACTCTTCTCACTTGGAAGTATTTTCGGATTGAAATCTGTAACAAAGCTGTTAAGTATGGCAGAGATGAACTATCCTCTATGTGCTTTTTCATACCGTATACAAAGGATTACCCCTACAAATATAGCACAATTAATGATCAATGAAAACTATTTTCAACCCAATGATGCTTTCAATGACAACTGTGGTAATTTAGAAGAAGCAATAAAGTGAAAAATATAATCCAAAAAATTCCACTTAAGAGATAAAGCCAGACAACTACTGTGTTTAGAGAAAAATCATAGTTTTGAATGCACTACAGTAAGACACTGTTTTAGACTGAAACTTCTAGTCAACCATACAGTGTGTGAAGGAGTCTTGCTAAATTTACAAACAAAAATTTCATGTTGAAGGAGTTTTCTGGAGGTGTTTTGGGGATTTAGGAGAAATCAACTTGACATTTCGAGAATGAATATATTTAGTCATTGAAAAAGCCCTGGAGGACATACAGTACTTTTACACTAAAAAGGTATTTGAAAGGCTTTCACAGCTAGTTAAAGAAGTATATAAAGGGGAACAGTGTTTTCTTGAAAAAAAAAAAAAAAAAAAAAAAAGTCATTAAGAAACAACTGTTTCTTGAGTTTATGCAATGGAAGAACTGGTTATAAAATAGAAAAAACTGCCAGTTCTTTAACAAATCTGTGAAATAAATGAGGTTGTTAAAATAGTAAATGAGAAAGAGAAACATATCCTAAACAAGTCTTTTGATACGAACCATGTGTTTTTGAAGGTTTTTGACAAGAACCAAATGCCATGCATGGAAAAACCATGCTCTGAAGTCTTTGAGAAGACGAAACAGCCTGTTGTTGAAATAGTCCAACAAGTTCCTAAAAGTGTCTTTAAGCCTTTAAACGAAACAAACAGGTTTTTAGTCTTTCAGAAAGAATTGCAGATTATTGCAGTAGTCCTCGAGATTAAACAATTGGATCTTGAAAGAGTCTTTGAGATTGAGAAACTGGCTCTTTAAAGAGTCTATGAAAAGCAATAACAGGTTCTTGAAAGTGCCATGTGCAAGGCGCATGTTTGCACAGGTTAGCATTGATTGGAGCTAGGTTGAAACCAACAGCCTTCCCCAAAGGGCTGCCAGATCAGAGAGCTGAAATGGAACAGAGGAGGAGATGTGAGTGCAACACAAAAAGGTGATTTGTTCCTTCTGGTTGAGTCCATCTGGTATTCAGCAGCACAAACTCAATCTTCCCCTAAATCAACACATCATAAAACAATGCAAGAGGCTGTATTGAACTTGCCCATTTTACAGAAATATTGTAACACCTTTTAAAGACAAATAGAAATTATTGTCACTTCACTGTTATCATGAATCCAATCGGTGGAGTGATGGAAGGTATCTATTTACATGTGACAGAAAGATGCTATGGAGAAAAAAAATGTTTTGTTTTCTTACGAAAAATAAATACAATCTTGTGATTATATTTGCATATCCACCTCATTTCCAATTGCTTTTGTTATTACTGAAAACATGACGGGTTGCCTTTTGAGCCATAAAAAGACGCATGCTGAGCTCATTAGTCGAGGCCATCTGCATGGCAATGATGCAGGCCGGGCAATGGGCCTTTGCGCCGTTTGTTTGGGATATGCTGATTATATCAGAATGCTCCTTAAACATTTTCTAATGCTAACCAACAGAGTGGAACCTCTAAAGTTCTTCCTTAGGGTGTTGTCTGCAAAACTGTTTATTTCCTTCTGACTTCCTTTAGTAATATATATTTATTATTCATATAAAACACTATTTAAGCAATAAAATAATAATTTAGAACATATATCATTTTAATTACCGTATTGGCCCTGATTATAAGACGACCCCTTCTTTTTCAAGACTCAAGTTTGAAAAAAGACCTTTTGAAAACCAAATTAATTTTTATACAGAAAATAATTACAGTACATCCGAAACAAATGATTGTAACAATATATTTGAGAGAAAAAGCATGTTATTTTGCCTTATTCCAACCTTAATATCTGAACATTTAAATATGTACACTAAAGTACAATCACATTCGTAAATGAATGGCTTCTGGTTTTTGAAATGTAAATAAACAAATCCATTGTGATAAAACAACAAAATTGCAATAACTGCATTAACTATCAAAGTGAAGTCTAACTGTAACTGTAGTCTTGAAACAAATCTGAATAAGGAAAAACATTGCAGTAAAATAATGCAAACTGGTTAAACTTGAGAGTAGCTGAGATCTGTCATGACAGAACATCGCTTCAATGATATCTGGCGCATTTAGCGTCGTGAATGGGGAGAGTAGCTGAGATTTGTCATGACAGAACATCGCTTCAATGACATCTGGCGCCATCTAGCGTCGTGAATGGGTATAATGTCTAGACCGCGAATATAAGACAACGCCCTCTTTTTCAGTGTTATTTCAATGCAAAAAACACAGTCTTATATTCGGGCCAATATGGTAGCTGTGTTTAATTCCGTAAGAGTAATATTTTACATATTTTTCCTTTTTAGAAAACAAACAAATAACCAATTATTTAATGAAAATGAAAAATGGATGGAACATTTCTTTCATATACACATTGAAATTATGCTGCAGTATGATCTATTGGTCATTTTCTATTGCAGTTCAACAGTACTGTATGGCAGAAACCAATTGGTAGTAATATTTTTTTGGGTGGGTTTTTATTTCTTTTTATGTTTAATCTATTAATTCTGATATGGGTCAATGAGTGCGGTTGCATGCACAAAACGTATCGAATGTCCGGGCACGATCTATGCAAATTTTAATAGCCCTAAAATCAGATAAGGGGCATATATGGAGCTGGTTGATACAACGAGACATCAAAGATTACGTGAAAGTGACCAAAAACATCGCGCGGAAGTTTTCGTCTTTGCTGGTGGATTGGCTGTCCACCTTCGGAGCATAATGCTCACGAATCGACAAGATTGTGTGTATGTAAATGCACCCAATGGTAAGATGACTTGGGGGGAGGAGCAGGGTACACCATGGAGTCTTCGCCAGCCAATCACAAGGCACACTCTATTAGTGTATTTCTATTGAATGTTTTAAAAATTCCAACAACATGCACTAAATGTATTGCATGTGTGCTGTTCGCCCATAGATTGTAGCAACAACAACGAACGCAAGGCATCTGATTGGAATCAGCAAGTAACCATAACGACTCACAAATCATCTCAGTACTCAGCCGTCTCAAGTGTGCGGGAAGTGAACGCTGCCAGTTCACGCCTCTCGTTAGCATTTTTGATCGTGGTTTTGTCAGCGCCCCTGACGAGATGTTTTGATAGCCTTTCTAAATCTGCAAATAAGTCCTTATCTCCGGTTCTCAGCGGCCAAACAAGCTGCAATGTGTAATCGATAAATGTTAATTCACTTTGTAATATTCCTTAAATAACATTGGCGAAAGGAGAGGGGAAAAGTTTGTTTTGTGTGTTTCTTTTGCCAAATGAAAGCAATAAAATGAAAGTCATCTTTCTGCGTTTGGATGACACTTGTGTGATATGCTTCTGACAAAGATATCACAAAAATAAAATAGACAATCAAAAAATTGGTGTAGAGTTTATTAACTGTGGCTGTGTGTGCTAAGCTGTAAGAGCACTGAAAAGAATGTTAACAAGTTCAATTTCCATTCAATCAATGGGTAGAGCTCTTGGAAATGTTCTGTGGCAGCAGAGGGCTAAAAATCATCTATATGGTAATTATGGGTGGATGAATCCCCCAGTAACTTTTGCCAGCATGAAAGGTCAGTCCTATTAAAGATAGTTTATCAGTGCTCTGCACATATTTCTTTACTAGACCTCTAAACGGCTACATCTTTTTTTATTTTATTTATTTATTTATGTATCTTTTTTACACAAACACACCTTTTCCTTCAATTTTCAGAAACTGTACTTAAGCCAAATGAGCAAAACACCATTGTCAATTCCGGCAAATGCTTCAACTCAGCGATGAGGCCCTTTTAAAGTAGCCTTTGCAGTTCAAACAGAAAAACATTTTTTGACATTCATGCTAAAATTGTTGGTAGGACTAAACAGCAGAATATTATTGAAGTGTATTATAATACTAAAGGGCTGTGAGATATCAATAGAACTGTTATGTGGCAAGATAACAAATATTAATAAAGTTAACAAAAAATAAATCACATTCATGAGCAATTATCGAAAATAGATAGAAAATTACGAACATTTCCGAAAGTATCCCGGAAACAGCCGAATGGGGCGGAGACGTCACAACAAGGAAGCAAAAGGTCGAGGCAGGTGCCATCGTTGTTTATCGACGAGATGCGAGTTGCGTTCGTGTTTTGTCAAAAAATCGCTAAAATGGTTCAAACCTGTCATGCTATGTGGTGTACAAATAGCCATTTGTCACAATGTAGTACCCATGAGTTCCCGAACGCGAGAAAAAGAGCTGGACTACGCAGACATTGAGTAAAGTTCGTCCGTGCTAAGAGGGCTAATTTTGCAGACCCAGCCTCCGGCATGGTTTTGTGTGGTACGCATTTTACACCTGAAAGCTATTTGAACTATGGACAAATGAAATCAGGTTTTGCTAAGAAATTGCTGCTGAAAGCAGATGCGGTGCGCACCTACACGCGCAGCCACCTAAATGTCCCGAGATATCAAGAAAGAGGACGATGACTGGCTCTGATGAGACCACCCCACCACCCCAGGCAAAGCAAAGGAGGGAAATGGCCAGAGTGAGTATTCGTTTATGATAAAAAACATCATGCATTGGATATAGGACTGGACACATGTATAAATTATCGCTCGTAAAATATATAGAACAAATCCTCTAATCCCATTCATATTTGTGTCGGCTGGCAGAGCGAAAACCTGTGTTAGCACAATAAATGATAATTATTCTATACATTATTTTGCGGTCACGGTGTATCAGCTTCAGAGAAAGAAATGCAAAACAAACCATTCGGTGTTTCCCACACGAACTGTTGCCGGTGTTTCATTAGTGTGATTGCGCCCCTCAATGATCCTTTCATTAGGCTGCATTGGCTTTCGTTTGGGCTCAAATTGATAACTCAAAACACCAAAGAAAGGTTAATAACTCTCCTCGTCACCATTAGAAGAACGTTCGTTATGTCGGATTCGTCGCTCCAACTAGAAACAAAATTGTCCGCCATCATCGCCACCATTCAGTACTAAGCACTGAGCCGGGTGTTTCCTTGTTGTGACGTCACACACACAATATGCTCGATTTCCGGGATCTCGGGCTCCGGTCGTTTTAGCTTGACAATCGATCCAAATTGCTATCATTTTCTTGGTGTTGCGATGTGTGTAATTACACGAAGTGGCATGATATGAATCCAAAAGGCATGCGTTTATGGATAAATGATGGAATATTAGCATTTCCCCAGGTGTTGTAATACCCTTTAAGAAGAAAAAAAACAGACCAAGTTAGCCCGCTGTGGTTCTAATTATTTTAAATCTCAAAACTGAGTCACCTATTTTTGGATTTGTAATTGATGGTAGAAAAAATACAGTATATAACTGTTAGTTGGTTGGATGGTTACAATCTACGTTTCATGAAAAAGTCAAGCTGGCAATGTAGCAGCTGTGCCTAGAATCTGATAAAATTACAATATCAATGCATTACTCGTGAATATCATTATACATGAGTGAAAGATACAGTGCCTTGCAAAAGTATTCGGCCCCCTTGAACCTTGCAACCTTTCGCCACATTTCAGGCTTCAAACATAAAGATATAAAATTTTAATTTTTTGTCAAGAATCAACACTAAGTGGGACACAATTGTGAAGTGGAACAAAATTTATTTTATTTATTGGATTTTTTAACAAATAAAAAACTGAAAAGTGGGGCGTGCAATATTATTCGGCCCCCTTGCGTTAATACTTTGTAACGCCACCTTTTGCTCCAATTACAGCTGCAAGTCGCTTGGGGTATGTTTCTATCAGTTTTGCACATCGAGAGACTGACATTCTTGCCCATTCTTCCTTGCAAAACAGCTCGAGCTCAGTGAGGTTGGATGGAGAGTGTTTGTGAACAGCAGTCTTCAGCTCTTTCCACAGATTCTCGATTGGATTCAGGTCTGGACTTTGACTTGGCCATTCTAACACCTGGATACGTTTATTTTTGAACCATTCCACTGTAGATTTGGCTTTATGTTTTGGATCATTGTCCTGTTGGAAGATAAATCTCCGTCCCAGTCTCAGGTCTTGTGCAGATACCAACAGGTTTTCTTCCAGAATGTTCCTGTATTTGGCTGCATCCATCTTCCCGTCAATTTTAACCATCTTCCCTGTCCCTGCTGAAGAAAAGCAGGCCCAAACCATGATGCTACCACCACCATGTTTGACAGTGGGGATGGTGTGTTCAGGGTGATGAGCTGTGTTGCTTTTACGCCAAACATATCGTTTTGCATTGTGGCCAAAAAGTTCAATTTTGGTTTCATCTGACCAGAGCACCTTCTTCCACATGTTTGGTGTGTCTCCCAGGTGGCTTGTGGCAAACTTTAAACGAGACTTTTTATGGATATCTTTGAGAAATGGCTTTCTTCTTGCCACTCTTCCATAAAGGCCAGATTTGTGCAGTGTACAACTGATTGTTGTCCTATGGACAGACTCTCCCACCTCAGCTGTAGATATCTGCAGTTCATCCAGAGTGATCATGGGCCTCTTGGCTGCATCTCTGATCAGTTTTCTCCTTGTTTGAGAAGAAAGTTTGGAAGGACGGCCGGGTCTTGGTAGATTTGCAGTGGTCTGATGCTCCTTCCATTTCAATATGATGGCTTGCACAGTGCTCCTTGCGATGTTTAAAGCTTGGGAAATCTTTTTGTATCCAAATCTGGCTTTAAACTTCTCCACAACAGTATCTCGGACCTGCCTGGTGTGTTCCTTGGTTTTCATAATGCTCTCTGCACTTTAAACAGAACCCTGAGACTATCACAGAGCAGGTGCATTTATACGGAGACTTGATTACACACAGGTGGATTCTATTTATCATCATCGGTCATTTAGGACAACATTGGATCATTCAGAGATCCTCACTGAACTTCTGGAGTGAGTTTGCTGCACTGAAAGTAAAGGGGCCGAATAATATTGCACGCCCCGCTTTTCAGTTTTTTATTTGTTAAAAAAGTTGAAATTATCCAATAAATGTTGTTCCACTTCACGATTGTGTCCCACTTGTTGTTGATTCTTGACAAAAAAATTTAATTTCATATCTTTATGTTTGAAGCCTGAAATGTGGCGAAAGGTTGAAAGATTCAAGGGGGCCGAATACTTTTGCAAGGCACTGTATAGCTTTGGTCAGAGAGGACGAAAGGAAGAGTAAAGTGAAGCTTAAAGCCTGAGTTATGCTTCTGCGTTGCGGTGATGGCGTAGCGACGATGTAGACCCTACAGCGCCTATGAGTATTCGATAGTTTTGTGGCAAGGGAACGCGTTGCCACTAGAGCCACTAGAGGTGTGCGGCATTGTGTTTGTAAGGTTTGTGGGGACTCTTGTCGACTTCCTCGAGTTTTCCTCCGGTTACACAACAATGCCAATGGAGACGGAACGTTTGAATGTGGATCTTCAGCTAATCAACATTGACAACAAACGTTGATCATTAAAATGTTGAGGCGCAGGCGACGCAGAAGACGGTTGCAAAGGTGCTCTGTCCGACTGTTGATGCCGCACAGAGATTTGCAGTCACACTACGAATTCTAGCATCGGGTGGAAGCCAGCAAGCTGCGTTGCCCAGCGTTTTGTCAGATTTTTTTGCTGTGTCCTCCAACCAGCCAGTGGGAAGCCATAACAGATATCTATGGAACTTCCCAAACTGCGTTGGAAGCCTTGATGGCAAACACGTTATCATAATAGCACCGAGGCACTCTCAATCAGTGATGATGTATCAAGTGTGTAAACTGTTGTTGAAAATTAAACATCAAAACAACTCTTTATACACCAAACCTGTGCATTATTCTTGACATACTTGAAGTGTAAATGTAAATAAGTCACACCAAACATATGAACAAAATAAATGGTCATGTGGACCAACCAAAATACGAAATAAAGTGATAAAATGGTGGCAGTTTTTGACGGGCTTGGTCACCGCCTCGTGTGGCCATTGGGTTCCGAACACACACATACTTATCTCGGAGGTTCTTCCATGTTTTATGCATTCGCTGACCTCTAGCCCCGTATTTTCAGCAATCTCCTTTCACAAATTGCTTGCTATTTGGCAATCTTTATAATGCCTTGACGAAACATTGTGCAGGTGGTCGTACTTGCGGAACTCATCAGTGATTCTCTTGTCGGCTTGGTCCATTTTTGAGTGTAGCTCAAAAATGACTGTAAATGATGGCGATTTCGTGCTGAACCGTAAACAACAGTCTGAGCGGACCAATCACAGTCCATTTGCATCATGTCACCATGCGTTGACATGACGCACTGTCAGGATTCTGCGGATGTGCACGTCAGGCCATTGCGCGTATCGTAAATCTGGTCTGCCTTGACGGCGTAGGTCTGCCGCAGAAGCATAACTCAGCCTTAAGTCAGCTGAGACTTTAGCATACCTGCGATACTAATTGTATAAGCAGTTAGGCTGGCCATACGTCCTACATTATGCATGACAGTCCTCCATTTGAATGCCTATGTATCTCTAGAGTCACACCAAGATCCCTGCGATTCTAATGAGATAAACGGTACACAAACTATTAGTAGCTCTTTTCACACGGACTATAAAAGTGAACCTTTTTTTGCATTTTTTCCTGTGTCACTGGCCAAAACATTCAGTCTCTTGAGGTTGTATTAGAACCCTCTTTAGCCTTCCTGTAAAGGCAATAATTTTCAGCCTATTTTCTGTATTGCTGTTCCGAATGAATGCCATTCTCTTGAATTACACCCGCCAACTCTCCACTCCCCCTAATCTTCCAGATGCATTATGGGCATTTAAACATTTATTGTGATTCTGTGGTAAATCATAGTCAATCACGCAGAAGGTCAAGCCGAGACTTCATTACAAGTATTGCATGACTGCATGAATATCTATCATTTCTGACCAAGCCCACGTGTCACTTGGGCTCTCCGTCAAGGAAACCAAAGAAGAAGGGGGGGTGAAAAAAATCCACTCTCTTAAATTGATGTACAGCTCATGTAGAGCTTCATGAGAGGCTGAATCCATGCTTTCTGCTACAACACTTCTGTTTGGTGAATAGCAATGCTATTACATTGTCCACATAGCATCAAATGGTAAAAATAAGGAACTGACAAGCATTTTGGTATTAGTGATTATCAGCGATAACTTCCATTTTAGATTCTTACAACACCAGGAACCACACGGTTGTGTTGTTTTTACAAATGAATGAAAGGTTTAATTTGTTACATTTCCATGGGTTTCAGTTAGCTCATTCAACAGTATTTGGTGATGAATCAAAACTAACAGCCTCACACAACATATATTCTGCTTCTACTGAGGAGAATAAAAAGGTATTACGATGGGAACCCAAGATAACCACTTTCAAAGTCTGCCATATTCTTGTACCAGTCATGGCACCTGCCATGTACGTTAGCATTGACGATAACGTTACAGGAACTATTAAATGCCTTGGACTAATGCTCTTGCTTGACAGGTGATCAGGTCAGAATGCAACTCTGCTTCTGACACTAAATTCCAGCTTTTACGTGACCCTGAACAAGAAGATTGGTAAAGAACATGGATGGGTGGATGGACATGACAGTGGGAAACAGAGATTGCATTACAAGACAACGACTGTATGTTTGTAATCCAATCAAAGAAAAGACCGAGGCAATTTTCTCTGTGTCCTTGCACATGTCAAGACATGGCGGAGGCACCAGGTGTTCTTTGGAAACGGAGCCCAGGACCCTCACTGAGTCAAATAAGGGAGCAGAATTTGTGAATAAAGCAACACTGACAAGCCTCTGTACGATTGAGTTCAATCACAAACCAGGTGAAACAAAATTGAGAGTTCAGGCCTTGTTAAAAGAGCAGATTAGATGAATAACGACTTCTTTATCAGGTGCTACATTGGCACTAACAATGTATCCAATTTGCGAAATCAATGCCTTGCACGAGAAATTAGCGGATTACTTGGCATTGAACGTATCAACTTTTGCAAATCAGAACAGGTACATTCACAGGCTGGCGTTTTTACAGAAAGAGAGAAGCTTCTTTTAAACTAATTGTAAAAGTAAGCCTTTCCTGACTTTTTCGGTGTTACAGCTCTATATAAACTGCAGCTAGATTAAAAAGGATTCCAAGTCTCCTTGGGCTTTCGGAGGTAGTTTAGAAGCCTCCTTTTCACTGCCTTTTAAAGTCTGTTTTTTTTCTCTTCCTTTCTCACTGTTCTCTATGCACTGTACTCAAAGAATTGGGTGCTGCCTACTGACAGACTTCGGGGACTGCTTGTACATGCAGACATTTCACAGACTTTGTGTTAGGTTACTGCATATATAAACTGCACCAGCATAGAATGGGATACAGACCAAGAAATTTTCTGCCTTTGGAGGTAGTATCAGAAGCCCCTAAGTGCCGGTAAAAAAAAAGTAGACACTGTTTGAGACATTTTTCTTAGGTGCTGTTCTGCATTAAGACAACAAATTTGGAGAAGGGCGTTTCATCAAAAGGCAATTTTCTTTCTTTAGAGGGAGAACCAGAAACCCCTTTCACACTGGCCGAACAGTTCACATTTAGGTTAATTTTCTTTCTTTAGAGGGAGAACCAGAAACCCCTTTCACACTGGCCTAACAGTTCACATTTAGGTTATGTTAGTGTTTTTTATACAACACCGACACGAAAAGGAGAATGAAATTGTATCTGAAAGCAAGATTCGATTCATTTGCATCTTATGCTCCTTAGAGATGAAACGATTACTTGAATAACTCGAGTTTAAAAATTGATCGAGGAATTTTATAAGCCTCGAGGAATTGTTTAATTTTGCCAGCTCTAAGCATCATGTTTTGCCCTGACTACTTGTAATGCGGCAAAATGCGCTGACGTCACGTACGTACCGGAAGAAAACAGCCGCGACAGATATATTTGATTTCAGCCATGCATGGATATAGAGATGCCCATGAAAGCCGAGAAAAATGCACCAAGAAAAGGCAGAAAATGTCAAAAGTGTAAGAGCATTTCAAGCTGGAGACAAAGGCAAACACAGCTTCATAGGGGTGTGACAAAATATTGAAATGGTGATATATCATCGTGATACTTTGTATCCCAAAAGGTTATCGATATGCTCCAGTCAAGAATCGAAATATCGATTTAAAAAGGTGTCAATTAAAAAAATAAAATAAAATTATGGCTGCCATTGACGGTGCTCGACGCCCAATCCATTTAGACTGGGAACGATCGATCGTTCATTCAAAACCAGAGCATTCACAGTCACTCGGTCCGATTTTCGGGGCATTTACAGGTCACTTGCTTTTCATTTTAGGATATTACAGGTCATTTCCTGTAGAGTTTGAGTCACTGCCTATTCATTTGGGTCATTCCCAGCTCACTTCCTGTTCTGTAACGCAAAATAAACAGCAAGTGACCCATAAAATACCCTAAAATAAACAGGAAGTAACTGAAAATCAACAGGTAAATGACCTTATATGGCCCAAAATTACTTATTGCCTGGCATTGGCTGCCACTGACAGCCATAGTTGTTCAATCCGTTTGAAGTGGGAGGGATGGCAGCGAATGAACATTTGTTCATTCGCTGCCACCCTCCCAGTTCAAATGGATTGGACGTCTACTAGTGATAAACTCATTCCAAATCACAGCAGAAGCTTGTTTTTCTGTTTATTAGTTTTTTGTAGAATATCCTAGAATGATATAGACCCTACTCACCTACGTCACAAAATGACATGTCGCTGTATCCGGCCGCCATATTGTCCGTATTTTTTTAGACCTATTCTCATTGTTTTCAATTAGTTGTGCAAGTTATAGAGCAATTCATGGAAGCCCCGGTGTTATCTGACGCTGTAAACTCATTGGATGCGTTGCATAAAAGGCGTTATGTTGAAAAGCTTCAGTTTATCCATTCGCCAGATCCATATTTGATGCCTAAATCGATATTTTTCGACCCGCTGTCTTCCCCCTCTCTGCTGCCCTGATATCTACAACTATCTTTTCCACAGAAACTCGGCCTATTCTCACGACACTTTGAAAAACATTAAGAGCAGCACTCTAAGCAACATTACCCCGTGTTACTTCCAATTTTCTAAAATGACGACAATCAATTAAAAAAAAAATTTTTTAAAAGGTGACTGCGACGCGTCAAGGATAGGTGCATATTGGACTATTTCTTCAATAAAATACACAACTGTGTCTGCCTCATTTGCAAAGAGACAGTCGCGGAAGATACGCAATGAGAAATTAAAGCAACTTGAAGCTAATTTAATTTCACAGCAGCAGTATTTCGCAAGAGCCCGAGGGTCGAAAGAGAACGCCACAAAGGCGAGATTGTTGAAATTATGTATTAAAAAAAATAATAAAGCAAATGTGACACACAGAAGGGCTTGCTAAAATTTCTTTAAATGTATTGTTCTACGTAAATCAGCCCAGGTAGCCCCCCACATTTTTACCACATCAAATCAGGCCCCCTTTGCAAAAAGTTTGGACACCCCTGTTTAACTGATGATCCGTAGACGAGGCCAGCTTCCTTCACTTGTTACCAGCTAAATATTATTCAAAAAATAATGATGGCGGAAGAAAAAAACATCTTGAATTTGAAACTGTATGTTGTTGGCGATTAGCCTCGCAATGATCTTAATTGTGCTTGTCAGCCCAAAACCCTCTCAATATAAATTAAATGCATCTTACCAGATATAAAATGACTACTACATAATCTGTGGTGATCGTTTGGTGCCCAGTTTTCTCGTTGAATTGCAGCAGTCCATCTCGCTCTCCTCTCCGGGTCTCTCGGAATACGGTAGAACTTCAAGTGTCTCCGTCTATCTTCTCTGTTACTGCAACCAACCGCCACACACGACTTCACCATTTTGATTATTAATGTTAATGAGCAGAAAAACACGCCGTAATAGGAGGAATTTACGAAGCGCTAATGCATTAACATGACAATTAGACGGACAACATGGCGCGGGGGCGTGGGGGGGGGGTCACGTGTGTAGGGTCTATACTGACGTATCGCTATATCGTCAGATCATCATTATCGTGAGCTTTATATCGCAAATCGTATCGTATCGTGAGGAACCAAGAGGTTCCAACTCCTTCTGTTTCATGTATTTAATGTAAGACAGCGCTTGCATAACACTACCCACGCCCAGCATTGGCTACCCACGACCCCGCCGACGCTTTCGTAGCCCCGGCAGGACCCCGCGACCACCGCACGCCACTCCCGCCTCGCCCCTGCTTCATCGAAGACACTACGGAGGAGCAGTACTCGGGACAAGGTAAAATTAAGTTAACGTAGCTCTATTAAATAAGATTAACGTTACTGTACCTTGCTAACATAACGTTAGCCCTGCGGAGGGCTAGGTTTGTATTAATTATGGCTACTGTCTATGCGTGGCTAACGCATCTTTCATACAGGCTTTATTTAATCTGTAAAAACACAGCGGTGTATAGTGATGAGGGTGTAAAATAAAAACATAATAAAGTTAACTGTCAATTTTAGCTTGATAGTCACTGACGGATAAAATACCAAGTAGCACTGGTGCTTAATGTGCTCCAATGCAGCAGGTATCATACATTTATTTTGAACACTGCAAAAACTCAATCCTATCAGGGCTTACAATTTAGACTTAAATTTAAAACTTAACTAGAACTTAAAAAATAGCTTGTGGAAATGGAAATTCAAAGCACGTGGGAAAAGCACCTAACTTTTAAGTGACGTGTGTTACCAACAGTAATGACATTTTTAGGTAAGAAATAAGATTTTTTTTTTTTTTTTTTTTAATAAGATCTTAAGTTTTTTGAGTGAAAGCAGTGAATTTGTTGTTTTATTTTTCTAGTCACAAATGACATGCAATTGTTGGCTGTTTTCAACAATGTACATCTAAAATGAAGACTTTGTCTCTAAATGGTTCAATGTTAGGTGAAATGTCTTGTTTTCTCAAGTATTTTTACAATTGCTCTTTTACCTTAAAAAATATGTTGTATTCAATTACTCGATTAATCGATGAAATTTTTAATAGAATACTCGATTACTAAAATATTCGATAGCTGCAGCCCTAATGCCCCTTTCATATTGTACCGCCTAAAAGTTGACATGTTCTCACCTTTTGTGGGTTCTGCAATGCTGGGAGTGTTGTGTGAATTTAACACATGGTACTCACTCAAAGGCAATTTGAAAATCAAAAAGCCAAGTAATTGTCGCTATCTGACAAGCCTTTTATGTGACACCAAATACTGGAGGAAATGTCATCTAATTATCTAGTTGTGTTCGTGAAAGCACACAAACTGTAGTTGTGGTATATAGCACCTTTGCTTGGCTTAGTATGAAATACAAATGTGGATAACTGCTGCATATTCTGTTACAACCCAGATTTTTGCATGAATTCTTGACAAAAGTGAGCAGGAAGCAAACAAGACAAATGAAAAATGTAATTGCAATATTGTGCTGTTTATGTGTTGGCCCCTGCAGCCATAACAATGAAATGAGCTTGTCATCATGTACATAAGCCTGTCATTCCTTTATCAGCGTGCTGACAACAATGACAAAACACCCCTCTAAAGACCTCGTAAATCACTGTCTACAAACTAAGAACAGCCCTTATCTTATTTAAAAAGTTCTTTCTTGAAGATAAAGCAAAAATAATCAGGTGAAAGGAGTGACAATACTCATTGTGGCAAGACTTTTGGGGAATTGGTCCCATTTCAGGAGAAAATGAAGGGCCATTGCCATTTTTTTTCCTCGCGGCAGAATGTGCGATGGCCGATAACGAGCGGCAACCTACTTTCTCAGCTTTGAAATAAGAGTCCAATCAGACACATGAGCCATGCAAATGGTCTTAAAGGAGGAATAAATGCCAGGGAATCAAAATCTAATCCTCCAGCAAGTCGTGAGAACAGTCCAGAATGTAATTGTGTCAAGGTTCCTCCAGATGTACCAAGCTTAACTGACCGTGAAATGAAAATTCTTTAGGCACAAGCCTTGTGGGGCCCTCACTTACTGTACGGGATGTTTTAAAAAAGCAGCAATTATCTCGTGGGCCCTGGAGCACGGAGGCAAGAAAAAGAAGCTGTTAAGAGTTTATAGCCCTTCTCTCCTTATGGAATGTAAATAAATGCACTGGAACATGGAAAAATATGGCTCAAAAGTCAAACAAAACTAGCAAACAGGAAAATCTTGTCGATGTTAGCATCTACGGGGTATGTCGGCTTCTTGTTTACCTATTTTGTGATGTCACCAGAAGTTGATAGATGAAGGCAACAACCAGTTTAGCTATTAGCCCAAATATCATTTGGAACATACTTTTGAAAATTTTACTCACTTTACATTTTTTTCTAAGAAACATATTTACTTTGCAGTTTCCACTGTATTCGTCGAACAAATGTGTTCCAATTATTTACTTTTATAACATTTAACTCATAGGGAAGACATTAAAATTGTTCACAGCACCTCACTACCGTCATTATCTGGGCCAATTATGCTTGTGTCCTTTCACTTCTACTACCCTAAACGAATCTGTCATTTTTTTTCTAATAGACAAGCAGTCTTCTAGCTGACATTTCCATTTTTCCTCCTCAATGCTTCAACCCGCCATGGCATTTAAGAACACCTTTTTCCAACCTGAGACAACAATCTCACAGGCCTGCCTGCTGCTTTGCAATTGACCGTCTAGTGTCAGGGAAAAGTACTATGGATGATACAATACATACAGTATTATTTATTTATTTATTTATTTTTATCTCTCTAAATCTGAGTTCTAACTGGCTAGTTTTGCAAATATATATAAGACATTTCTAATAAAGTTCAATTACATTTCTGTTAGCTCCCAATGAAAGAGAAGATGGGAAATGTTTAAAGTTGGACACCTTTGGTAATGGAGGTATGGGTCACCTCACGCTAGTCAACTGGGATAAGCTCCAGCTCACCCATGATCCTAACGAGGACAGGCAGTTTAGAAAATGGAGAGAAGTTCCCATTTGTTGTAGCCCATTTATCTAATTCATTGTTTCCAGTTTCCAGGGAATTTTGCACCCCTTACTCAAAATAGACTTGGACAAAACATGCTGAATCAGGTGTATACACAAACAATTTCTACAAATGGTAACAGATTAATACCTACTCGACCACTGCCACGTTTTTCACAAGAAAAACTATGTGTGCAGATGGATTGAATACCAAACATTCATGCTGTTATTGCTGACACATTAACAAAGAAAGTTACACTTACCACCGGTTGGCCATTGCTTAATCCCATCCCTTCCTGGTCCATCATGTTGCGCGATATTGTGATGGAGGGTAGATCCAAGCTTTGAGGTGGGAATTGAGGGATCAGGGAGCCCCTCTGATGGGCAGGAGGCTCTGGCATGGTGTGGAAAGGCGAATCCCCATCAGACAGTCCGAGGCCTGACTCTATTTCTGGCGGAGGTGTGATGGGGGGAATCTCAAATTCCTCATCCCCAAGACTGGGTGTGTGAAAGGTCTACAAGAAAGAAGAAAAAAAAACATTGGTTGAAATTCTTAAAGAGTTTTAGGAGCAAGGGAATACACTTGTCTTCTATGTGCACTAAAATCTTACATTGAAGCTATTAATGTCCACTTTGAGGAACATAAGCAAGAAAAAAAAGAATTAGAAAATTCAACTGACAATCATAGCAGCCCGAGAGGAGGTGCGATAACGGCACCTTATCTCAGAGATGCAAGATGATAGGTTAAACTGTGCTGCAAGTACTGTAAACATCACAGACTGGGTGGCGTTCAAAAACATTCTCAAAGATTATTACACTTGGCCAGGAGTATTTCTTTATTTTGTTCCCTTTGCCTATACCTTTCATCAAACATTATAATGTGTCTGCCTCTGGAATTAAAGATTTCCGACAAACCTAATTTACTTACATGGCTTCTCGAAGAAGGGAATGTTCACGCACATACAGTGCCTTGCAAAAGTATTCGGCCCCCTTGAATCTTGCAACCTTTCGCCCATTTCAGATTTCAAACATAAAGATATAAAATTTTAATTTTTTGTCAAGAATCAAAAACAAGTGGGACACAATCGTGAAGTGGAACAACATTTATTGGATAATTTAAACTTTTTTAACAAATAAAAAACTGAAAAGTGGGGCGTGCAATATTATTCGGCCCCTTTACTTTCAGTGCAGCAAACTCACTCCAGAAGTTCAGTGAGGATCTCTGAATGACCCAATGTTGTCCTAAATGACCGATGATGATAAATAGAATCCACTTGTGTGTAATCAAGTCTCCGTATAAATGCACCTGCTCTGTGATAGTCTCAGGGTTCTGTTTAAAGTTCAGAGAGCATTATGAAAACCAAGGAACACACCAGGCAGGTCCGGGATACTGTTGTGGAGAAGTTTAAAGCCGGATTTGGATACAAAAAGATTTCCCAAGCTTTCAACATCTCAAGGAGCACTGTGCAAGCCATCATATTGAAATGGAAGGAGCATCAGTCCACTGCAAATCTACCAAGACCCGGCCGTCCTTCCAAACTTTCTTCTCAAACAAGGAGAAAACTGATCAGAGATGCAGCCAAGAGGCCCATGATCACTCTGGATGAACTGCAGATATCTACAGCTGAGGTGGGAGAGTCTGTCCATAGGACAACAATCAGTCGTACACTGCACAAATCTGGCCTTTATGGAAGAGTGGCAAGAAGAAAGCCATTTATCAAAGATATCCATAAAAAGTCTCGTTTAAAGTTTGCCACAAGCCACCTGGGAGACACACCAAACATGTGGAAGAAGGTGCTTTGGTCAGATGAAACCAAAATTGAACTTTTTGGCCACAATGCAAAACGATATGTTTGGCATAAAAGCAACACAGCTCATCACCCTGAACACACCATCCCCACTGTCAAACATGGTGGTGGCAGCATCATGGTTTGGGCCTGCTTTTCTTCAGCAGGGACAGGGAAGATGGTTAAAATTGACGGGAAGATGGATGCAGCCAAATACAGGAACATTCTGGAAGAAAACCTGTTGGTATCTGCACAAGACCTGAGACTGGGACGGAGATTTATCTTCCAACAGGACAATGATTCAAAACATAAAGCTAAATCTACAATGGAATGGTTCAAAAATAAACGTATCCAGGTGTTAGAATGGCCAAGTCAAAGTCCAGACCTGAATCCAATCGAGAATCTGTGGAAAGAGCTGAAGACTGCTGTTCACAAACACTCTCCATCCAACCTCACTGAGCTTGAGCTGTTTTGCAAGGAAGAATGGGCAAGAATGTCAGTCTCTGGATGTGCAAAACTGATAGAAACATACCCCAAGCGACTTGCAGCTGTAATTGGAGCAAAAGGTGGCGCTACAAAGTATTAACGCAAGGGGGCCGAATAATATTGCACGCCCCACTTTTCAGTTTTTTATTTGTTAAAAAAGTTTAAATTGTCCAATAAATGTTGTTCCACTTCATGATTGTTTCCCACTTGTTGTTGATTCTTGACAAAAAAATTAAATTTCATATCTTTATGTTTGAAGCCTGAAATGTGGCGAAAGGTTGCAAGATTCAAGGGGGCCGAATACTTTTGCAAGGCACTGTAGGTGTGGTTTTCATGTGCAATGTTGTGTGTGCAATGTTGCATTAATTCGCGGAAGTGATGTACATTCATAAGCTCACAATGACCACACTAACACCAAGAGGCATGATGATGTCGAAGGTGTCTTTACATGTTATCTAAATTATTAATGCGATCTTAACGATTAAAAAGATTATCTTAACTCATTTGCTCCCAAAAACGTATAAATACGTTGTATTTTTAATTGTTTCAGTGTCCCAAAGACTGTTTCAGTGTCCCAAAGACGTATTTATATGTCTTTTACGTTTTTTTTCATAGGAGATATCTCTGGGTTCTGATACAACTGAGCTCCAAAGCACATAGCTGAAAATCCATTTTAAAGCAATAAAACTGGCCACTGGAGGGCAGTAGCACATTTGGTAAGACCCGCAACCCGATTCAACGGCAACGAACGGCCGGCCCGCATGGTCGGAGCGCCGGCGGAAGGATGCCAGGTGGCGGACGACCGAGCAGAACAACCGAGAGGACGCCCGCGATGCCAGGCGCTGGACGACCGAGCAGAACGACCGGGACCACCAGTAAAACGGACGATGCCGTTGAGTCCGTGCTGCTCGCCGAGCAGACCCCGCAGAGACAAAAAAAAATCCATCTTTTTGAGACAGGCGGCGATGAGGGAAAAGTTTACCCGGCTGTCGCAGCAACAACAGCGTCATCTCGGCGACAACAGTGTCATCTCTCAGTTAGTTATGTGTAAATAAATTGTTACTTTGCAATCAAAAGCTCTATTTGTCTTGTTGTTTATGTTATTCTGTAAAAGGAAAACATTATTCCGATGTTTGGGATGTAACTAAAGCAAAAAATAGCTGTGTTAAAGTCAAAGTTATGTTTGAAATGTATGCTTTCACAAAAAACTCAATTTCTCTGTTTTTTCATCAGAAATTGGAAAATTGCTCAAACTAAGCTATTTTCTAATGCTAACTTCTAAAGAATGGAAAAAGATATAAACTTACTTTTTTTTTTCCCTGCTGAAAGAAGCGAGTCTAATCTTTCTTTTGGTGGGTTCCATGTTTATATAGCAATAGAACAGAATTTTCTGTGGGCCTTGCAAAATCAGTCAAAATCCAGTAAAACGGCCTGGAGCGAAGGACCTTGCTCCGGTGAAAATGGCTGGGAGTGGATGAGTTAATACATATCTTTTTTTAAAAGATTGAACTAGTCAAAGCAATTACAATGATTGTTACTGGACTGTTCCACAAAATAATAGGCTTGGAAGCCAAAATACAGCATTTAGGATAATCATTAAGGAATACCGCCTTCTCAAAAACAAATGATTTTTTAAATAACTGAGTCCATGACATGTTCATTATGCTATGACAACCTTGCAACATTGCATCTGGTGTTAAACATCCCTAGTAATATACAAACATTATTTCTGGCACAACTATGGTATTTGAGAAGAAAGATGGCAACACAGCCTCTAAAATAGGACAAATTATTAGTACATTTGTAACCCAAGGGAAAAAACACTACACTATTTCAATAATTAGTTAATAAATAAATAGATAAGATAGTTATTAAAAAGTTCTAAAATGTTGTTCAAGAATGTTAAAATGTTGAAAATAATCCATTTACACTATGATGATGTCATATTGTTTACCAGTAATGTCTGTTAAGCAGTTTTTTTTTCTCTCCTTCCCAACTGTCATTCATCTCATATGAACCTGTTGATTGGTTATTTGTATGTGGCCTGATGTTGTATTCCAACGGGGAGAACGACAAGGGGGAGGGACTTTGGGAGAACGAGGCAAATTGACGAGCGAAGCAGACGAGCAGAGCTCAAATGAATGAGGAAAACGTCTGTCCTGGAGTTTTTTATCGTCACACAACGATAAATACGGAGTTTATCTACAGTGTGTGGACCTTAAAACATCCCGAAGGTAAATTAAAATGAGCAATGTAACTCATGTTGCTTTTATTAGCTAAAAGAAAAAGCTAACCGTTACTAGCGATTAGCATGTGCTAATATGCTAGCGCTAGTGGAAACTTTTTCCCCTTGTGATAGTGTGTGTGTGTACATTTTGCTGGTTTTGAACTCAAAAAGACTTCAAATTAGCATTGAATATTTTACACTGGCTAAGTGTAAATATCTGTTTGTCAAGGGACACGACGTGCGTGCTCCTTGGACCTTTTTTCGTTCTTTGGATAAATTGCTTGAGGACCACCGAGGGGAAAAACGGGCGTCGACGGCGTGTCGGGCTGCATGCGTCTTCCCAGCGTTCTCAACGGTCATCAACCATCTTGCCACCAACCAGAGCCCATCTCTCATCTCTTTTCCTTCTTCTTTCTAACTTCCATCTATCTCTCTCTCAAGAACATCTGACTGTGAGTACTGAGACACACAGAAAGTGCACGTATTGTTTTTTTTGTTGTTAAAGCGAAACGGTCACTAAGTTTTTGACCTCAACGTTCACAAGCGACGACTCAGGCCTGCAACGTTTTTTTTAATGGTGGGAAGTTTTTTTTTTTTTTGCTTTATACATTATTTGATTTCCTCTGTTTATATATGAGTGTGTGAAAAGTTTAAAGTATTTCGGTTGTGTGAGTTAAAACAAAATACACATTTTTACTTTAATGAAAGACTGAAATCTTATTATTTCTTAGTAGGGTAAATATATTTAAAAATTCTACTAAGTGGAGGCACCAAACCATTTAAGTTGTTTTTTCATACTTTATTCAAATTCTAGCAACGGCACCACTTACACAAAAAAATTCGAACCCAGAGCCCACCCAGCGTGTCACGTGGGTAGGGGCTACACATTAGCAGTCATATTTTTTCATAATTCTTTCCAAAATGATGCACGACTGCTGTAGAATGATGCTACTATTAGTCTTGAAAAAATATTCTAATACAATTTTATTTTGACCGCTATCTGATCATTAGTCAATAAGGACATAGAGATCAACACTAATAACCAAGAAGCAACCAATGGCAGGAACCGTTAATACAGCTTTCATTCATAAAAACAGAAGCAGTTCACCTTCAGTTCACAAGAGCTAAAGTCCAATTTGTCAAAATGCCAGCCTCTGGCTGCTTGAGTGCTGAATAGATTACAAGCACTTCCAGTAAGAACTGCTTGCTGCAAGCTCTCTGCTGTCATAAGCTTCAGTCCTCTCAACAATTCCTGGTGATGCCAATGAAAAAAATATCAAATGTGACCAAAAGTTAATAATCTAAACTGACACAAGTGGAGAAGTAGTAATAGTAGTAAGCTAGTTCCAGTCCTACGTTGGTAAAGTAACCCTAATTTGTCTGTAAGTAGGAATGTGCTGTAGAATCATTTATGCTATGGAAAAGGATATTAGCTACTTAGCATAGGACATTAGCTCATTTTGCGCTGTTCATAACATATACGTCATGAAATGTACTGCCACTGTGTTAGTATATATTTTGGTTCGGATTTTTTGATACTGTATTTGCCAGTTGAATTTAAAAGCAAATAGTTAAAATTATCTATATACAATACTAACGTAAAATTGAATTATGATTATCTGCGCATGCTTGATAAGATAATACTGTGGTACCTCTACATACGAATTCAATTCGTTCCAGGACCTGGTTTGTAAGTCGAAATCGTCGTATATCGAGCGGGATTTTCCCATAAGAATACATTATAATTAGATGAATTTGTTCAGCAGCTCTACGATAAATCCTTCACAAATACTGCAAGTACAACCACAAATAGCAATAGCAATTACAAAAAAAATAATTTTAAATAATAATAATAATTATTATTATTATTATGTTATTATTTTAATAATTTAAAGAATCGGGTTTTAATGTGGCAGTAGTGTTTTGCATGCTGTTCCTAATTACACCTTGTGACTGACGAGAGGTGTGGAACAGTGAGAACTTTTCACTTTTTCTTTTCACGTTTCGTTGTTATTGTCGGCAACGGCGGACAGTAGCCGTGTTGTGTTGCACAAGTTCTGAAATAAATGATTAAAAACATGACAAAGCTGGCGACTTCATTGCCTATGTTACAATAATAATTGTCACCTTAACTTATAAACACTGGCGAACGGAGGACAAAGGAGGACATTTGAGATCGTAGACGTATTCCGACCGTATTGTCGAGCCTGTTCATTGACGCGCACACTACGCTCACAGTTTTCTATCATTTTCACCTTAATTTCAATGGTAAGTGTCACCTTTTTCACCAGCTGCACTAACCTTCTTGGGACCCATGTTGATTTCTCTCACAAGAAAATCTGCCATGCTGCCTTCTTGCGGGAAAACAATGAAATAGCAACACTGTTATAAATTGACGTATTTCAAGCATGTCGTCATAGGAGTTAAATTTTACGACGGATGTCGAAAGTATCGTATATCGAGGCGTTCATATGTTGACGTACCAATGTGGTAGTATATTTGACTGGTTCATTTTCCAAGGTTATTTAGTGAACCTTAAAACACATTGCATATGTTTATGAACACACGGAAGCTAAGTTTTTAGTATAACTTTGACAGCAACTGCCATGTCACTCAGATTAGCTATTTTTGGCGTTTCATCGGTTTAGACCAGGGGCCGGGAACATTTTGGCTGAGAGAGCCATGAACACCAAATATTTTTAAATGTAATTCTGTGAGAGCCTTACGATATGTTTAAAACTAAAAATACAAGTAATATCTGCATTTTATGTAATTTCAACACTTTTAAAGAACAATAAGTCTCTGAAATATTTTAAATAACTTATATAAATAATAATAATTAAATTATATTAAATAATAGTTAAATAATATTTAAAAAGTTATTTTAATATTTTGTTGTATCCACAGATAGATTCACCCTATGTTTAAAATGTTTCATCTTAATTTATTGTTTTTATGGAAAATATACACACAAATTTCAGCCTGAAAAGACTGTTGTACTTATGCGTTTAAACCAGCAGGGGGCGGCATTTGCTTCTTGGCGTGCATGGGCAATAAGTGGTCGCATTTTAGAGCGAATAAGAAATGAACCGTCTGTGCAGCAAAGTGAGACAAACGTTGTTAAAAGGAGTTTTTGTTGTTTCAGGTGAGAAAGAGTATAATTTGACTGTGTATATTAGCAGATTGCTTCATTTTAGGATTATTGTGATGTGTACTGAGTGTTAATATAGTTCAGAAATATTTTAATCGTTAAGTATGTTTATGTATGACTGCAGATGTGTTCGTAATGGCGAGCGGATGACGAGTGAATGCTAGTAGTGTCTAAAATACAGAAGTTAAATGTTTTGTCACAAAAACTTGTATTTGTTTATTAATATTATTATATAAGAATTCGCATTTTAAAGCGAATAAGAAATCAGCCGTCTGTGCAGCAATGTGAGACGGACATTTTTTTTCTTGTTTCAGCTGTACAAGAAAAATAGAAAATAAAACAAAATTAAATGTGTAGCAACAGACTGAAGCATTTAATCTCTGTCTTCACCACGCTACAGATGCATAGCTATTATTTTAACCGACTGCCACAAGCATCATCAGACTTTTGCGTTCTCCACTGCCGCATCTGTCCTGAATGTCTCCTGATCACTGGCTTGCCAAAGGAAAAAATGTGAGCGCCCCTTATTGGTTGCTCTGTTTAACGCTTCCCCTGTGGCCCTTTCGCCCGCCAGGTTTTCCCCGAGGTCCTAGCACCTTTCCCATTACATAAGGTTTTTTTTTTTTTTTTAAATAATTGAAGATTTGTCTGCGAGCCAGATGCAGCCGTCACAAGGGCCATATCTGGCTCGCGAGCCATAGGTTCCCGACCCGTTTCAGACGAACTGACATCCAGTGTTACAAGGTTACAAATGATGAGCAATTCATTACTTTTCATCATAGCATAAGAACTCCTTATCACATGGTGGTTACATGTTATGTATGTTTTCATTTGGCTTGTCTTATATTTGTGGCCCACAAATGTTTTTCCAAAGAAAAAATATTGTACCCGACTTATGGTTTACTCTTGGGTTAGTGAGTGTGTGGAATATGCTGCTGACTTTTGTACGAATTTTGGTGGCGAAGATGCTGTTGAGTGGAAGTCTGGAGAAAATGTAGGATTCCCTGTTGCATACATGATCTTGACTCTGTTGCAAAACCAACAAATTCTGTTTTCCAGAGTTTAATAAAGTAATATGCAATGCAATTGGAAGGGAAAGGAAAATTGAGTGAAAAAAAAAAACTATAGTAAGTTTTACTTAAAGGGGACAAAAACTGCACAGCTACAGTTTTAATTTTTAATGAACAGCAAGGAAGTTGATTACATCGCAGTGATAGAAACAGGCACCAGTATCACTGCTCTCCATTCTCTCTACATGTTAATGAGTATACAAATCAACATCTGCACAAGAGGCCTTCAGTGCATTCAGATCTCATTTAGAACAAGGGGGTTGAAATATGTCTCCCGTCCATTAGAAAAGACCCTCTCCGGGGTGTTTTGGGAGAGGAGGTGTCAGATCCTGCTGGACGTCGCTGAGTGTAACGGTGTTGCAAGTCATTTCCAATAAAGCTAAGCTAATTCCACACCAGAAACGGCTCAGAGGGGGGAGGGGGATGTGATCGAAGATAAAAAAAAAAAAAAAAACACGGTCTAATTTTGTTTCATTGCTGGACTATTTATGCATTCAAACAGTTCTGGAAAGCTCAGCTGAGCCAAGTGCCCAAACAACTGCTGGCACAGGATGTGGGTGTATATACAGTACATGTTTGAGGAGTTGGCAACACTGGCAGCCACAGGATTATGAGTTATGTGATACGCCTAGCATGAGCACTCTTTTACTTGTAGATGGAAAAGGATATTTTCGGAGTTCTTATGGGCTTCACGCAATAAACAGTAGGCAGGATTCTAATCAAAAGAGTATACATGCAGTACAGACACAAATTAATGAGACATTTCCATGATTGTATGTGTACTGTGAAAGTTGCAAAAATTATCCGTAACTTCCACTAGTACCAGTTAGCTCATACATATAAAGATGAATCATAATTAAATCACCGAGTGCTATACAGAGAAAGGGAAAAAAAAAAAGTAAATCTGTGAGTTTGATACAAAAGAACCAACCTACATAAATATTTGTTGTGTATTTATGTGACCAGATCAAATATTCCTTATTTATTTCCAGGCATTCATATTCGTAGATAAAAAAAAAAAAAAATGTGAGCAAAATTGGAACAGATAGACCTAAAAGGGATTAAAGTTAATAAAACTTCAGATTCAGTTGCAAATAATCAGCTTGTTTGTGTTTGAATTTATTCCCCTCGGTGTTGCTTATATCAGGATAACGGTTGGGTTTACTATCAGCGTGTCATCCCTTCATTCCCCATTGGTTTTAGAATCTAAAATCGGGAAAGTGATAACAACGTGTTACTTCATTTCTCATTTTGAAATCCAAAATCGGAAAACGGATAACAACTTGTTATTTCATTTCTTGTTTTCAAATCAAAAATCAGAAACAAATAAGGGCGGCCTAATTTCGCTGTTTTGATTTTGTTTTGAAATTAAAAAATAGAATATGAAAGAATGGAATTAGCATGGTATTTTTGTTCGATTCGGTTTTGTTTTGTATAATATTTGATGTGTTGTGGCCCGGAAGTTGCTGTCTTTTTCTCAGGAAGGTCAGTCAGCCTTTACCGGTGTAGGTTCACTATCCTCTTCCCCTCACTATCCACTCGCTCTCGCTATATGATTGGCCGAAGAGTCGAAATGCTCTCCCGTGAAATGCCTGTTTTAAAATGTTCCCGTTGTTACTTCTTGCGTTCACTTAAGAGTGCTCATTTAAAAAGGAAAATCGATGGATGATACTACACACAGAGCGTATTATTAACAAATGCTAATGTTGTATATTCATATAGCGAGAATAAGGAACGTCACTGACAAGCGCAGGCCCCCGCGAGTGGATAGTGAGGGGACTAGGATAGTGCGCCTACACCGGATGATTCCATTTATGGGTGACTTTATTTCCAGTGAGAAGAGTCTTTAACTCATTCACTCCCAGCCATTTTCACCAGAGCAAGGCCCTTCGCTCCCGGCCGTTTAGTGGATTTTGACTGATTTTGCAAGGCCCACAGAAAATTCTGTTCTATTGCTATATAAACATGGAACCCACCAAAAGAAAGATTAGACTATCTTCTTTCAGCAGGAAAAAAAGTAAGTTCCATTAAGTAAGTTCTTTTTCCATTCTTTAGAAATCAGCATTAAAAAAAAAGCTTAGTTTGAGCAATTTTCCAATTTCTGATGAAAAAAAAATAACAGAGAAATTGAGCTTTTTGTGAGAGCATACATTTCAAACATAACTTTGACTAACACAGCTTTTTTTTTTTGCTTTAATTACATCCCAAACATCTGAATAATGTTTTGCTTTTACAAAATATCATAAAGAACCCAACAATTAGAGCTTTTGATACCAAACTAACAATTTATTTACACATAACTAACTGAGAGATGACGCTGTTGTCGCCGAGATGACGCTGTTGTCGCCGCGACAGCCGGATAAACCTTTCCCTCATCGCTGCCTGTCTCATAAAGATGAATTTTTTTGAGTCTCTGCGGGGTCTGCTCGGCGAGCAGCACGGATTCAATGGCATCTTCCGCCGCACTGGTGGTCCCTGTCGTTCCGCTCGGTCGTCCAGCGCCTGGCATCCCGGGCGTCCTCTCGGTTGTTCTGCCCGGGCGCCGGCAATCCGACCGTGTGGCCTGGCCGTTCGTTGCCGTTGAATCGGGTTGCAGGTCTTACCAAATGCGCTACCGCCCTCCAGTGGCCAGTTTTATTGCTTTAAAATGGATTTTCAGTTTTGTGCTTTGGAGCTAGGTTGAATAAGGACCCATAGATGTCTTTTATGGAAAAAAAAAACAAAAACTTAAAAGACGTATAAATATGTCTTTGGGACACTGAAACAATTAAAAATAAAACTTATTTATACGTTTTTGGGAGCAAATGAGTTAACCGCACTGATCTAGAAACCCTTCAGTCTTTAAAAAGCACGTATACATCTGCCATCCTTGATAAAAACATTACGTGATAATTACTGTAAAACGTAGCTATCGTGCAACTCGATTCACCCTATCAATGGAATCATTCGGTAGAAACTGACTGACATTCCTAAAGAAAACAAAGTCAACAACTTCCGGGTCACAACACATCGAAAATGTTCAAACCAAAAATGAATTGAACAAAAATATCATGATAATTAAATTCTCTCGTATTCTATTTTTAATTTCAAAACAAAATCAAAACAGTGAAAAATAGTTCGTGCTCGTTGTTTGTTTTCCAATTTTTGATTTGCAAACGAAAAATAAAGTAAGTCATTCTACGTTTTCCGATTTTGGATTCTAAAACAGGTAAACAATGAACGAATGATACACTGATAGTTCACAAATCAACAATTGGCCAGTATTTCAAAACATCTTTACCTATGTCTAATCCATTAATGGTAAACCCAAATGTTTTTACTTAGCATGAAAAAAATGAATTGTCCCTACTGTTCTAATGCTTTTACACCAGAGAGTGTTACTTTAAAAAAAATGCAAATAATCATTCAGCTACACCCGAGAGTTGGCGCACTGTTTTTTTCCCCTAATAGTGAAAAACATTTGTCGCAAGATTTATTTCTTGGATTGACCTTGTACAATATGAACTTTAAAAACTGTTTACCATATTCTTCAAACCTCTTTGACCCTTGTCTAAAAAAAACATGATTCGCTTCATATATAATACACATTGTTTGAAGAGCAATAAGAAGATTACAATAATACAGGAACAAACAGCAAAAGAAGGTTGAATTGTTATCTGTGGATTTTCGCCAGCAGATTTTTTTTTTCTTTTTATCCAAGTGCCATCAGGCTGCTCTTTCGGGGAGAGAGAGAACAAAAAGCTTTTCAGGCAATACTCCCAGCCCTTCAATAAATGTACTAATGCAATTCGCAGATGCAATAACCAAGACATGTTGAAGGCAGCAGCATGTAATTACTGAATGTAGCTGGCCTGAGAATCAATGACAGGCAGGATTAAGGATCTAGTTTCAAATCAGCAGACAGCCAGAGTGCAACTGCTCAAATGACAACATCATCCACCGAAAGCCCTAATCAACATTATTTCAAATTTGTAGTCCATTTCTACATATTTATAGTTCATTAGCTATCTCTAATGTAATTGGCCAAGTAAAGTGATACATCTGAGTGGAAAACAATCTAAGGGGACTGTATCTTTTACTCCAAGGGAAGCAGTCAAACCTTTTTCCCTGACAGGAAGTGTGCTTTAACAGGCATGGCCAGGTCATCGTATCTCATTCTCTACGTCTATCAGGTAAATGATACGCCAGGCATTAAAAAAAAAGCAAATGCAAAAGCACTCTAAATATATGCAATAGCTGCCGACCAATAGCAGTAAGATGGAAAAATGTATTACCTGTCGCTCAAATAGATGTCTCGTAGTTCAAAACACAATGTCATTTACTTCCATGCTAACAGACAGAACTGAAGAGTTACTTCTTCAATAAGTCTTTACGGAGCAAAGCGGGCAAGTACATTGTCATATTTCTAGTATATTAGAGGATCTCTCACTGAGTGCAGTCACATCCCATCAATGTCAGCTCATTGGACATCAGCAGCAGACATTGCAAGATGTGAGTACTAAGCTACCTGTGTTGTCTCTGAGTCTCAGGACAAAAGATGAGGCAGAAATGTTTCAGGCAATATAAATAACAGAGCGGAGTAACGGGAATTCATCAATATGACAAGAAGAGAGGGCCTCGTGGCTTTTATATTGGAATTGGTGCTTATAAGTAGTGAATTATGAGGCACAAAGAAATGAAAAAGAACTCTATTATTCATGGAATGGAGCCAATGAAAAGAATGGATGGAATAGAAATCATTCCGTATGATTGCCAAGGAAGAGAAAGTATGTTTTTTCTACTTGTTGTTTGCATAACACAATTTTTCAATTTCACAGACACTTCATCACAACCAAAAGAAATGAATTTCCAAATAAGGTTGATGTATGAGAATATGCTTAGAAAGTCACATAGAAAAAAAAGAGGTTTGAATTGCCATCACCGAATCTCTTGAGACTTAAACTCAGCTTGTTTGTCTCTTTCTTTCTGTGCATTTTTAAGACCACTGCAGAATAATCCCAGTGATGGCAAGAAGGAATCGCCATATAGCAGAAGCATAAAATTAACCAATTTATTCAAATAATTGCTCAAAGACATGTATACTCACATCACCAGCAGTCAGCAGGGTGCCATTTGCTTCTGACATGTTCATGTAGTTGTTGTTCTGGAACTAAATGGGGAAACAGATGACAAAAACACAATCAACTTTCTGAGCTGCTCACCGTGGAAAGCTGTCACTCAAACGCAGTCAATATTTACACACCGGCCCTGACCCGCTTTTGACGCTTTCACAAGGACACGCCGTCACTTCGGCTTTCGATGATTGTGTCATTCAGTGATGATTCAAAGTGGTAAGTAATGAAATGCCGCACTGCCTATTCAGCGCTTTTGTGGGTGACAATTAAGTGCGTTTGCATGACAAAGACAAGTATCAAGATGCACTAGCGGTTTGTTAACTTCAAATAACCTGTGGGTGAGTAGGGATACTACAGGAGGTCGAGTGTGTACATATGGGGGTCGTGTGATCCAGGGTAATCAGAGCGAGTTAATGTGAATGTTGGCAGTCATAGCTGTTGGTATTAGACCAGTCTTTTTAAAACTCCCACAAGCTACACACCCCCTTGAACAGTTGGCATACCCCCCTGTTTCTTGCACATTCAAAAAGTCAGAAAAGCTTTGTATCACAAACCCTTAAACATTCCATAGAATTGGTGATCCTAATTCACTATTCGCATATTTTTAAACCAGAGTCACCTGATTTTGAGAATCTGCCGATATAAGGTCCTTATCCGATACCAGAAAACAAAAAGTTATGTTTTTTTGTTTTGGAACAAAAGTTCCAAACATGTTACTGTCCCACTTTGCCGCCTTCATAGTATGAAATACTTTTAACAAGAATAACGTAGAAAAATGCGTCTTTAATAAATGTCTCATTGAGTGAGTCCACTCAAATCCACTCACACTGCTGAGAATAGCTTCTCAGTTACAAAATGAGTTGCCACAGCACACTTATGTAAGTTTAACGATGATTGACACATTTGTCCCTTTGATCGTAGAGCTACCGGGGTTCTCTGACAAGATCAAAGCTAGAAACCTGTCAATCATCGTTAACTTTAAGTACCAAACGCAATAAAAGCATGAAACAGAAAACATAAATATATTTTTTTAATTAATAGAATTCTCTGAAAAAAGGCTTGATCGGCCCGATTTCCGATCATGTGGTTGGATGGGGACATCCCTATCATAGACCCTCAAAAAACGTCTGAAAACTTTATTTCTGCTGTACACTCAACTAGGGATGGGAATCGAAATCCGATTCCAATTCGGAACCGGTTCCGAGTGTTTCGAGGCCTCGACATCACAATGAAAAAGCCTTAACGATCTCTTCAACGATTCTTAAAGACGCGTATTGCGTCGTGACGTGTCTTGTTGTCCAGACGCATCAAACTAGCATGGCGCCAAGAACCACTCGCTCCAAAGTTGGACTACACTTCACCAGGAAAGAGTGTGAAAATGAAAGGTTACGACGGGTAAGCACGAGCATTGCAGCCATAAACATAACAATGACAGCACGTAGGTTCAAACGCTCGAAAGTGTGTCTTCACTTCACGAGGAAAAATTACAACAAAGCGACTTGCAGTCATTGCAAGGTGGAGATAACTGCATCGGGAGGGAATAGACTGCACTGTCCTCACCGAGACAGCTACACAGCTAGCTAAACTCCGAAATGACGATACAGAAGACGTTGGTATAATTTGCTGACTTTATTCAACCATCACTTGAAGAGTGAAACTAAAAATAGAAATGAAACAAATCAATTTCGTCCCCAATAACAAACAGGTTTGCATCAACGTAAATCAGCGATGATTAGCTGCTAATAACAGTATGGTTAGCATTCGTTCGCTAGCATTAGCACATCGTTCAAACCACTACACAACTGGATTTAAGTGTCCGATCGCGAGTGGAAACACAACAACAACAACACAAAAGACTATATACCCTACCCACCGACGTCACAAAACCACGTGCTCGCTGTGTGGTTCCGCCCACTTGTCCGTCATTTTGTCTCTGTATTAGCATTGTTTTCAATTGATCGAGGAATTTAAAATGCATTTCATGGAAGACCCGGTGCTTTCTGATGCCGTAAACTCACTGGATGTGTTGCATAAAAGGCGTTATGTGGAAAAGCTTCGTTCTATACAGTCGCCAGATCCATATTTGATGCCCAAATCGATGTTTTTCGACCCACTGTCTTCGCCCTGTCTGCCTGACATCTGCTACGCTGATATTTACAATGATCTTGTCCACACAAAATCAGCCTATTCTCACAAAAATTTGAAAAACTTCAAGAGCTTGGAGGCTTATAAATACTTCGTTGCTGGTTGGGTGAAACAGGTCCTCGTTCGGCAGGAATCTATCTTGTGCTTGGAAAGGTGAGTTACGAAATTTTCAATTCAAAATCTTTTGTTATTGCTAACATCCACTGTCAAGTCTAATGTATTTCATGTCGTTTGTCAATGGAGTTAAGGCTTTTAATGTTTATATGGTTTAGCGATAGCACTCTCACTACATACATACGTGTATGTTGTCGGCGATTAGCCTAGCAATTATCTTAATTGTGGTTATTTGTCAGCCCCGTAGACGAGGCCAGTTTCTTTCACTTGGTACCAGCTAAATATTATTCAAAAAATAACGATGGTGGAAGAAAGGGAAGTCACAAACATCTTGAATTTGAAACTATGTCGTACTACGTCGTATGTTGTCGGCGATTAGCCTCGCAATGATCTTAATTGTGGTTATTTGTCAGCTCCGTAGACGAGGCCAGTTTCTTTCACTTGGTACCAGCTACATATTATTCAAAAAATAACGATGGTGGAAGAAAGGGAAGTCACAAACATCTTGAATTTGAAACTATGTCGTACTACGTCGTATGTTGTCGGCGATTAGTCTCGCAATGATCTTAATTGTGGTTATTTGTCAGCCCAAAACCCTCTAAGTATATCTTAAATGCATCTTACCGGATATAAAATGACTACTACATAGTCTGTGGTGATTTTTTTGGTGCCCAGTTTTCACGTCGAATTGCAGCCGTCCATTTTGCTCTCCTCTTTGGATCCCTCGGAATACGGTAAAACTTCAAGTCTCTCCTTCCATCTTCTCTGTTAGTGCAACCAACAGCCACACACGCCTTCACCATTTTGATTATTAATGTTAAGGAGCAGAAAAACACGCCGTAAATAGGAGAAATGTACGTAGCCGTAACAGGTTAACACTATGTTTTGACGGACAAGTGGGCGGTACCATTCAGGAGAGCGGAGTTGTGACTTCACGTGGGTAGGGTCTATACATACAGGCGTTGCCTCTGTAGATATTAACATTAACAAAGAACGTAGGCTCGTAGAAGTGTTTCCCTCTCTCACTTCGCACGCTCACTCGCTTGGATGCGGTATTTCTTCGGGTGCCCAAACTGCGGCCCGCGGCCCAAATACAGCCCGCCTCCACATTTGGTCCGGCCATTTTGAATTTTTTTTTTTTTCTCAATCGTGTTATTTATTTCCTGGCCTTTTTCCTTGAAGAATTCAGAGCGGGTTATTTGCTTATTATCTATTTAATTTTGTTTTTTATTATTAATTATTATTATTATATTATTATTTTTATTTTATTTACTTTCATTCCGTGAAGAATCCAGAAAGGGTTATTTGATTGTGGCTTTCTGAAAAACAATAATTTTTTACATTTATGAACTTCTGCAATCGTCACTTTTTTTTGTTACAAACTGACCCCGGCCCCCATCAGAGAAGGGAAAAGTTATGTGGCCCTCACAGGAAAAAGTTTGGGGACCCCTGCTTCAAGACATATTGCCAAACGCAGAACAACAACCTATCTCCCAATATATACCAGTATTTTTTATTTCTATTAGATAAATGTTTCAGTAAAATGTTACACATTCTTGTGTATTTGCCACTTATTGCCACAGTTAACATTGAGGCTTTGGGCCTCTTTTGATTTCGTTGTGAGTTTGTAAGGTTGTGAGTTCTGATTAAACAAACTCGATGCCAATCAAAACGTTTGTTGTTCTTTTTCCCCAAATTAGAATCGATAAAGAATCGAATCGTTAAGCAATATCGATAATGGAATCGGAATAGTAAAAATCCTATCAATTCCCATCCCTACACTCAACAATACAATGTACGAATAAGTAGTTGGCTTTTATTGCAAACTACATGCAAAACTGTTAGCATTTCTACAGACTTGCAGCTAAACCCTCATCCATGGACACGCTAGGGGTGTGACAAAATATCAAAATGGTGATATATCTTGATACTTTGCATCTCAAAAAGGTTATCAAAATGTTTATGCCAAGAGTCGAGATATTGTTTTATAAAAGATGTCAATGTTAAAAAAAAAAAAAAAAAAAAAAAGTTGCTACCAAAACCTTCCACCATAATATTGTCTCAGTTAACTCTATGGCTGCCATTGACGGTGCTCTAGGCCCAATCCATTAAGACCGGGAAGGGCGAATGAACGTTCGTACATTCGAAACCAGAGCATTTAGTCACTTTCTGTTCATTGTAGGGCATTTACAGGTCATTTCCAGTTGAGTTTGCGTCACTGCCTAATCATAAAATGCCCCAAAGTCAACAGGAAGTGACCCTGAAATGACCCAAAATCCACAGGAAGTGACTGAAAATGGTAAATGAAAAAGGTAATGAATGACCTGAAATGGCCCAAGATTACCTCGTTGCTTGGCATTGGCTCCCACTGACAGCCATAGAAGTGGAAGGGGCCCGCTTGAAGTGGGAGGGGTTCACTCGCTGCCACCCTCCCAGTTCAAATGGATTCGACATCTACTAGTAATAAACCTACAGCAGAAGGATGAAAATACCTTATTTTTCCTCTTTATTAGTTGTTTGTAGAATGAATTCCTGACTTGTATCGATAATCGTTGTATCTCGATATTGTATTGCAAACCGAATCATATTGTGAGGTACCAAGAGGTTCCCACAACTAGCACATGTCCTCAAAACAAGTAAAAAAAAACATATTGGATGCAGCCTTTCCCGAACTAATCATAATAATAATAAGACACCTGTCAGCATCCTAACATCAGGTGTCGAATTGGTGGCCCATGGGCCAAATCCGACCCGCAAAAGAAAATTCTGTGAAACAACTGATTACTCTTCTCCAGTGTTGGGAGTAACGCTGTTATAAATAACGCCGTTACGTAACGCCGTTATTTTTTCAGTAACGGGGTAATCTCACTAATTACTTTTTCCGCCATTACAACGCCGTTACCGTTACTGACGGTCAAAAGCGGTGCGTTACTTACTCTGAATAAATTGAAGAAACTACCAGCCGTGTCGAGCCGACTCTCTGCTCTGTTGATTTGTCATCCAAGACTTGGGGTGCGTTCAGGTTCGACAATAGCGCACGTGCTTTTGACTCCAAGCTGTTTGTCCCTGCTCATTCAATTAGACAATGCTTTCCAAAGTTTGGTAATGTTTCTGTGTTTGCTACACCTGATGCTAGCCTCGTTCCCATCTCCCACTGTCAGCCAGCAATAATTCTGCTTCCATCTTGAGGACGGCAGATGCTTTGAAGGTGACGTGAATTGTCGGGAAACCAGCCTACCTGAACGCAGCCCCTCGAGAGATGCGATGGAAGTGATTGTGATTGGCTGAGGGTTAGAGTCATGTGTCATGATAAGCCAATCAGAGCCGGTGATTTCAAAAGCAAACCGGAACAGCGCGTGCGGCAAACACACACGCAAAACAGATGCACAGGGTCGGGATGGCAGAGCATTCAGAAGAAAAATTGTCCTTTAAGAGGTGGAGATATAGACACTATTTCAAGTTTGTCGAGATTAAAGGAAAGAACCTGCATGTAATGTGTAATTTAAGTCCCGGGGCAAAGCTTTTGTCGACATCTGTGGTAAGCAATTCAAATCTGCTGAAGAACCTAACAAGTTAACTGTCTGTTCTTCTCTATTCCACTGACTCGAATACTGCTCAGAAAATTTCAAATTCGGTGACATACAACAAGTTCTTTTTAAAGTAACGGAAATAGTTACTTTCCCTGGTAACTACTTACTTTTACTATAGAGTAATTCAGTTACTAACTCAGTTACTTTTTGGAAGGAGTAGTGAGTAATGTAACTACTTTTTTAAAGTAACATGCCCAACACTGCTCTTCTCTAAAATAAAATTTATATGAAATTTATGGGGCCCTCGATCAAAGATCCATGACTCCAGAAGAAACCATTTACTGTTTTTACTTAATGAAAAACAAAAATGAAATAACTAACCAAAATAAAGGAATATTCATATTTTTCCTTTTTTAATGATATTGATATTTAATGATTTTTTTTTTTTTTTTAATTAAAAAATCATTGCTATTAAGTGGCACAAAAAGAGGATTGGACAAAATTGAGGTCAACAATGTCTCTAAACGATTCATAGACTATCATGATAATTGTCAATTCATTTGCTAATTGATTACCTGTCCATTAGTCATTAATTAATCATGCCGGCCCTAGGTTTCACTGCCAATACATTTTAACTGTGATGGGCTGGCAGCAATCAAATGCCAGCCCCTCGCAGTTAAAGTGAATTGGACGTCTAGTGCCGCCAATGGCAGCCAATGCTAATAAGTGAAATATTTAAATGGGTTGGCCGACATAATGGCCCTCCGAAGGCAACCCTAATTACGATGTGGCCCATGACAATTTTGAGTTTAACACCCCTGTCCTAACAGATTAGAAGAACCCACACTTCTTTGCTGGCACACATCCTGCAAATGCTTTTTTGGCAGTCTTTTTAGTCAACACATCCCCTTCAATATTCCACTATTGCTGGTGCGCCAATCCTTCCCTGCATCACCCTTAGAAAAGTCAGCTTTTATTGCAAACCAACCTCTTCAACATCCCGGCAGAGTTGGAACACACGCTCAGTTAATTACATACCCTTCAAAAAGTCATGAAAGTTTTAATTGAAAATGTTTCAAGACAAAACATTACAATCGTGTTGCCTCACCCATTAGCACCACAAAGATCTGTCAAAAAAAAAAAAAAAAAAATCCATAAAAACTTTTATAATAAACATGTTAGAGATTTTAATTAATTTGTGTAGAGCCTGTCCCAGAACATCTTAAAAAAAAAAAAAAAAAAAAAAAAAAAAAAGTATTTCCAACGAGTGCCACATGCGTGTGTAAGCTACTAAAATCAAACACTTTGTAGGTTTTGTTTTCACAACCTCCGAACCCCCCCTTTCTGACCCGCACACTGCCTGCTAGAAAAGTGGCAGCAACTTCCTTTCTTTGGGGACACAAGCGTGGTGAAAGGTCGGAACAATAGGACATAGAATGAAGAATTATGGGCTAGCAGCTGGGTCCGGCAGCACAATGCATCTCTGTGTGGAGCGGGCCCGACCCACGCAAGACCCGATTTGGATTCGGGGGGTGGTGTTAGATTTGCGGGTTCTTCATTAAACTTGTTATTTTCCATCAGTCTTAAAACATCACCAGGAGCTCAACTTGATGAGAAGACGGAATAAAACAATGTCTTATCTTTGCGGGGGCGAAACAATAGAGGAAATAAATTAAGATCAGAGACAACGCATGAAGTGCATTCATATATTTTCCAGCCTTTTGTGTCCATTTTTTCCCCATCTCCTTTTATTCCAAGCGGTTAGTATGCGAATGTAATTACCGAAAGGACTTGGGCTAATCAACTAGGAATGGTATCCATTAATTAGTCTGTGCCCTGGAGGGAGCGAAAGAGGGGGGGGGCGGGGTGTGGGGGGCTATGTTAACAGAGTTCCGCATGAACGAGAAGCGGTTGTCAGAGCAGGTGGTTCGCAGCCTCTGGTGCCATCGCACCAGAAGATGTCCTGCTCAACCCTGGTTGACACGCGTACCAAGGGTGTCGCTTGTACGATACGGCCTCACTTACCAAACTAGTAATTAACCCAAAAGCTGAACTTATCTTGGAAAGTGTTACGCTGTCACTTGGATGGCAAATTGGAATTCCAGCGATATCCTCGTCTAGTCAGACAGGAGGAACACTGAAGTTGATAGCAGGAGAGAAGTATAGTATCAGAAGTCCCTTTCACACTGCCTGTAAGAGCCAAGACCTTTAGGCTTTTATACAGCCTTGTATAATAAGTGACAGGAAATGGATGAGGAAAGTCAACCCATCAATTCTCAGCTTTTAGAGGAAGTACAAGCCCGCTATCACACTCCCTAAAATACTTTCCTTTTTTCCCAGAAATATTCATTGTGCACAGGGTTGTCAACAGACTTGCTGGGGCCTGGGGACAAGAGACCATTATAGGGCCCACCCACTATGGCACAGGCTTGTCACGACAACATACGCAGTACTTTAATAATTTGCAAGCAATGACAGTGTAAATTTTCAAATTGTTTAATTTGAGATGGACAGTCAAATTTAACAGACCGTAATGTGATGTGAAACAATATAAACAAACAATTTCCATCTATTGTCCCATGTAGGCTACAATACAATACAACTGAGATTGCTATGATTGCCTGCTAAGAAACAAAACAGTATAACTAAACATCCTTTGCCTGCCCCCTCCACATCCCTGGGGTTATCAAGCTCTCAAACAGTGATGCGCCTAGATTTTTTGACAGCAAAGTCATTTATAACATCAGTGAAATCCAGTTTTTGAGCAAGCTCAGCCTCAGTGGAGAGCATGGCGTTACCGGCATCCCCAAGGGGTCGCTGTCCTCTACAATATGACCGGCTTTACCAATTTGGCGCAGACGAAGAGGTGGGCGATCATAAGGGGGTGAGAGAGGAGTTGTTGAGAACGGTTGTGCGGTAGCGCTAAGATGAGTGGCTGTGCGTCCCCATTGTTAAAAAAAGTTCCAGCAAAAAGCCATTCAACGTGTCTCTGCGTTTTTATGCACATCGCCACATTCCTGAAGGAAGACCTGGACGAACTGACGACAAACGAGCCGTCCACCCGTCCACTCCACACTACAATGCGGAGTTGAGAGCACCGCAACTTACCATAAAGTGCAGTTTGGTAACAATGGCTAAGTTGTTAAGCCTGCCTTGTGATATGGTGGAACGTAGGTAGGTTTTTATTATCATTTTACTGAAGGCTCGCTGTCCTCCAGCTACAGTCACTGGCAAAGACAGGAAAATGCTTAGTACTTGAGTGCGCCAGAGCGGGGTCAAACCATTTTCTGCTAAGACGGGGGGGCGGGGGGAGGACTTGTGCGAAAAAAGGAAAAAATATATATTTGAAATATTTAATTTGTTAAAATGTTTAAGTATATATTGAACATAATCATTTATCAGACAATGATTTAAATAAAAAATATGTGAATGTAAAGTAAAATAAATTAAGGGTCATTCAGCGGCCCTTATGGTCCTGAGACAACATACCCGGTAGCCGCCCCCCCCCCCCCGGTCGACGGGCTTGCTTGTGCTTTTTAAAAACTTTATTGAGATGATATTAAGGGATGAAATTAATTTGGATATTTTACAACTTCAGCGGTAGGACCGGAAGTCTCTATCGGGTTGCCTGTACACTGTAAAAGCAACAAACCAAATGTTCTTGTGTTGCTCTTTGGTTTAAGAGCCGCCACACCATGTGCATCATAGATAAACGCAACTAGGAAGGACCGTTGCAGGGGGAAAAACCTGCAGGCTGCAATGGGAAACTGTGACCCTGTATCAGGTTTTGAGACTACATACTGTGCATTACACTGTGATAGTTTTATTGGATCACAACACATAAACCATAAGCATTTATCCTACAAACTTTGCATATGTGAAAATTTACTCATTTTAATTTAGCTGCTACATATGCACTAGCTATTGTCGTCTATGATACTATTTAACAAACAATTTAAAGTTTTCAGTGTAAAAGGTAACATTAATCCATCATTATTTGAAAATAAATGATAATAGAAAAACCAATTTTAGCTAACTGGAGGTGAAGTGGCATCTGAAGTGCAAATATGCTATTACCGTGTTTCATGGTACTAGTCTTGTATCCGGAAAAAAAAAATCTAGACAATAAAAATGCATCCCCTCTGAGTTAGCAAATCCTCACATGACACTCATCAGCATTTTTTTCTGTAAAAGTTATTTTTTTGTCAAATTAATCATTAGGGGTTGCTCGCTTGTTATCTAGACCAGGGCAGCTTAATAAAGCTTTAGCCATTGACATACAGTGGGGAGAACAAGTATTTGATACACTATACTTGTTCTCCCCACTGTATGTATATGATAATATAATAAATGGCTGGATCAATTTCTTAGTCATAAGGTACAATTTTTGGGGTCCATATTCTACAGGGGCAGTCCATATAACTCGATGGAAAATGGACCCTGAGTCCATTTTCTCGGGACTCCAATTGCAATACAACACACTTTCAAACCATGTGAGTGACTTGTTGCTGGCTGAAAGCCTTTTTCATATTACAGTAAATGGCAGAGACTTTAAATGGACAGAAAAAGTCTACCCAATATTTTTTTTTGCCTACCGATATAGTATCAGAATATCCTCTCCACTTATTGTAAAAGTATTTTTCCACTTTATTCTTGTGTTGCTTTTCAGTAAAAGGACACGGAAGGTTAAAATGGAGCTGACAATTTTCTACTTTTAAGAGTAGTATCAGAATCCTCTTTCAACATGCCTTTGAAGCCTAGCATGGATCAACCTTTTTTTTGTCCAATGTTGCTTTTCGGTATAAAATACATCGACTTGGAATGGGGAGGAAGGTTGAACAGACCATTTTCTGTCTTCTCAGGTAGAACTATAAAAAGCCTGTAAAAGCTGTAATTTCTGTCTGCCATGTTCTTTTGTTTGGACAGCACTGACACAGAATTAAGGGACAAATTCAATCTAGAAAAAAATACAGCCATTGGAGAGAGATAGTAGCAAAGCCGGAGAGGAATTCAGGGGAGTAGTCAACATAATTATAGAATTGCTTGGCACTGCTTTGTTGAGTGATAGCGCACCGTTGCAGAAATATCCTTTCTTTGCGGGGTTTTGTGTAAACCTTTGTATCAATACAATTGTGCTGCATTAAAAAAAGCTTTAAACACTGTTCAACATTCTCTATACAGTAGTTGCCGGTTCCATGCACATTTTGAAGTGTCATCTGAAGTAGTCAAGACAATTACCCAACATGTCATACATGACCGGTTAATGAGGATGACAACTTCATGAGCATGCAAGTGTTTATACATCAGTTAGCCATGTGTCATAAACATAAACATCAACAGACGGTTATTGTTGAGTTGTACAGCGAAAGCCCGGACATTGATCAGGATTTTCATTATGGGGAGAAAAAGCCAATGGTCGAAATGATAATTAGCAGCGTGACGTCCCCGCTGGGCTGTGTTTTTATCGGCTTTCAAGGGGGTCTTTTAAGAGAGCTTGCTAATCTCTTCCGTGAAGACCTTGAGAAAACATCCTCTGCCACCTGTATCAATCTTCACCGCTAAAAGCTGTTTCGTGTCTGTGAGCAGAGGGGGCCGAAAGACCTCAGTGGAGATTGGGATTGTTTTTCCCAATTTGTTTTTTTTTTTTTTTTTTTTTTCAAATAGGAGGAGGAGGTGCATGTTCTTAGAGTTCAATGCCAGATGAAATTAAGTGTGATTGGAGGGGCCATGCAGCTGACGGTAAAATGGGTCAACGCAGACAATGAAGGCTCTGTAATTAAAAATAATGGGACAAACGAATGTGTGTCTATATATGTAGAGTGGAGGGTTATGTTCTCTCTGATGTGCTTTGTCTGTTTGTACTTTTTAAAACTGCACGGAGAACGCATCAGAGGGAAAAAAATGATAGATTTCAGTGATCATTCGTGTCATATTTAATCAAACTATGCAAACACTCCCTCATACCAAGTTCAATGTTGATGGTTTTCAATTGGTTCACTGCATCCAGTTGAGATAACCAGTAAAGCTAAACACACTTAACAAAGAAAAGTACACGTATAGTGCAGCGAAATACAAAATGCATTTAATTTTTCAAGCACCTGCGAGCTTCAAGCTACTATAGACCCTACCCACCGACGTCACAAAATCACGTGATCGCTGTATTGTTCCGCCCCCTTTTCCGTCATTTTGTGTCTGTATTATCAATGGTCTCAATTGATCGAGCAACTTATCATGCATTTCATGGAAGACCCGGTGCTTTCGGATGCCGTAAACTCACTTGATGCGTTGCATAAAAGGCGTTATGTGGAAAAGCTTCAGTTTATCCATTCGCCAGATCCATATTTGATGCCTAAATCGATGTTTTTCGACCCGCTGTCTCCGCCGTATTTGCCTGACATCTGCTAGCTACCCTGATATGAACAACTATCTTGTCCACACAAAATCAGCCTATTCTCACGAAAGTTTGAAAAACTTTAAGAGCTTGGAGGCTTATAAATACTTCGTTGCTGGTTGGGTGAAACAGGTCCTCGTACACGAAAATTCGGCAGGAATCTATCTTGTGCTTGGAAAGGTGAGTTACGAAATTTTCAATTCAAAATGTTTTGTTCTTGCTAACATCCACTGTCAAGTCTAATGTATTTCATGTCATTTGTCAATAGAGCTAGGGCTTTTAATGTTTATATGGTTTAGCGATAGCACTCTCACTACATACATACATGTATGTTGTCGGCGATTAGCCTAGCAATGATCTTAATTGTGGTTGTCAGCCCAAAACCCTCTAAATATATATTAAATGCATCTTACCAGATATAAAATGACTACTACATAATCTGTGGTAATCGTTTGGAGCCGTTTTCTCGTCGAATTGCAGCAGCACATCTCGCTCTCTCCTCTCCGGGTCTCTCGGAATCCGGTAGAACTTCAAGTCTCTCCGTCTATCTTCTCTGTTATTGCAACCGACCGCCACACACGCCTTCACCATTTTGATTATTAATGTTAACGAGCAGAAAAACACGCCGTAAATAGGAGGAATGTACGTAGCCGTAACAGGTAAACACGATGTGTTGACGGACAATTGGGCGGTACCAGTCAGGAGGACGGAGTTGTGACGTCACGTGGGTAGGGTCTATAGGATAAAGAGGCCACTGTATGAACTAAAAAAAAACACACTCACAAACAGAACCCGTAAAAAGTTTTTTAAAATCTTGAAAAGAATCTAGATTGAATGACTGTTTTAATTTCACTCATTTATTTCACGCTCGCGCTATTCCCAGACTCAAATAGAAAGGGAACTGGATACTAGGATGCATGTTACAAGTCCCTCACCCCAATAAAAATAACAAGAAGAGCTTGATACCACAATCTATTAATTTATTATTAGTTTAGCTCCTTGTATTCCTTGTCCTACAACTATTGTTTCATTTATCCTCACAAGAAAGTTTTTATATTGTAGCATATATGGAGAAGACTCATGATTGTCCAAGAATATGCAATATGCAGTTACTGTATGTTGAGCATCTTGATTACACAACACTGTAAGAACAGAAATCACACTCGTCACATCACTTGTGACTCCCATACGTGAAGCATTCATTAAAATCACTGAGTGAGCACCTGGCTGAAGACACATTCAGATTTGGGTGACGAAAGAAACAAGAAATGCTCATTTCTCCCCCGAGAAGGTCCAAATGTTATTTTTCAATAGATTTGAATTTTTTGCTACCAGCATAACAAGAGTAAAAGATTGAGAAAAGTCGATTTATTTTCAGTCACCACTCCTTAAATTCATTCAACTGAAATGTCAAGAGCCAATGACATTATGCCCTTTCAATAAAAATGCATTACAGTTTTAATAGAAAATGGTGGCTTATGGCAGATGCGGTTGATGAAATTTAGTAGCATAAAGAAAAAGCCACAAGTGTTTTTATTCCTCTTTGTGCACAAAGAGCATATTTCTTCAATAAGATGGAGTATTAAGAGCTCTACACGGATGATGTGCTTGTGTGAACAGACACCAGTGTCTATTCAAACCCAGCATGCGGCATGAATACAAGTATATATCCTTTTGTCTGTGTCAATTTTGATTTGTTTTCTGGCCTTTTCTCACCTCCCTCTTAAATCACAGCAGAAGAATATTTGTGTGAAAGAAAGTCCGGTGGGAAATAAGGTGCTTTGCAGCTATTATCCCGCGCAAAATTATTTCAACCTTTTGGGTGAACACAATATTGCACCGATATGACCCATCTTCACCCCAAATCTGATGAAGTAACATGCATCGGTATAGATGAACTGGGAATGCTAAAATCTGCAGCTGAGGACCATCAATGTCTGCATGCGCTCATCATTAAAAGATCAAACAATGCCTCCTCAACTGCATACGTGAGCTTGGAAATGACAGAACACTTGCTTCTCTTTTTTATATTTTATGAGCTTTGCCATTATTTTATAGGGTGCAGTTTAAATGTCATAACATGTTACAGGCATGAAAATCTCTCACCTTTCGGCGAAATTCGCCGTTTTGAAGTCAAAAAGGGCGACCTACGTGAATTGCGTAGATCCGAGGAGAAATTATTTTTGGGGGGGGGGGGGGGGTTGGGAGGTTTTATTTAATTATTATTATTATCATCATGTGATTAACTTATTACGTAAACTGAGCACTTAAGAACACAGTCAGCAAATCCTTCTAGATGCTTCGCTGACGAGAACCAATCATCGGCCCAAGCTGCGTTCCATTATTCCAAACGCGCGCACTCCTTACGCGTGTACATGGAGTGCTCGGAGAGCCTTCGGTTGCATTGCAAAGCTAAAAAGCAGGCCTTATCCACATCGGGGCAGACCAGAGCGCAGCATACACACTTGCCTGTATTTGCCAGCAGATTGAATTTGGTGAGTAATGGTTTCAATCGTTTTCACGTTTTGCGATATAAAAAAGTTACTGCCATTCGTTGCAGCTTGCGTTGAACACTGCCAGAGCTAGCCAAATCTCCCATGAAAAAAAATAGTTCCCGTTAAATTGGCGTCAAGCTTGTGTATTTAACGGTAATATAAACGAAGAAACATACTGTTGAGTCAAATTAAGCGGCATTCTCTCGGATGGAGGGGGCGCCTCACATCGCTCCCGTCGTCCGCCGGAGACGCGTTATTTTCAGCTTGGATTTGAGCTGACGGCCGGTGTCGGCACAACAGCGGCCCGACGAGTGGTGGGAATGAGTCCTGCTTCTTAAAGCTTTTCAGAAATACAGGGATCCCTCGTTTTTCGCGGTTAATGGGGACCAGAACCCGCCGCAATAAGTGAAAACCGCGAAGTAGCGCCCCCCCCCATTTTTTTGTGCGTGTTCAATGCATTTATTCAGATTTTACATTGGAAAAAAGATAGATATATATATAAGACATGTTTTTTTCACTTTTTTCACCAAAGTATCATTTATAAATGGTTTTCAAGCACTTCAAAATGTAAGAATTATGATAAGTTTTAAACATGTTACTGCCCCACCGAATTATTTTTAAACAAGAATAAAGTAGTTAGAAAATGCTTGGCTTTATTAAAAGCTTCATAGTGAGTCTACTCAAACCCTCTCAGGCTTTGGTAAACGGTGATTGGCACATGTGCAAAGTTTTTCTTTTTATATATATTTTTTTGTTTGAAGCAACTTATTTGATTGAATAATAAAGACACAAATGTCCTAGCCAAAATGTGGCCCAAACGCAAAACATTACTTAAATGGAAACATTTGTTTCAATCAAGAAAAATAGTTTTCAAATGCTTTTTTTGTCTCAAATTTATTATTGCAATCAAAAACTTTTTTTTTAATTGAAGCTACTTTTTGGGATTAAAAGTATATACTGTATTTTGATTGAAGCAACTTTGTTTTTGATAGAAGTAACTTTATTTTTTGATTGAATAATAAAAACACAAATCTAACTCCATCGTTATTGAGTGAGAAGGAAATTAAGAAAGCTTTAAAACTAAAAGCCACCGGGGAGTCTGTTTGTTTTTTTAAATATTTATATTTCATTACATAGACATGCGTCGTAGGGAAGGGAGATTGAGGGATTAAAAAAAAATAGTTAGATGAGGCTGCTAAAGGCAGTGGATACCTCATCAGCTGGGTGAATAGCAGACCTGGTAAGAACAAGTTTGCAAGGATAGTCGGGTATTAAATCCAATTATAAACACAATTACAATGTTATTTTTCTATAAGATTTTTATGTCATTGCTTTATTAATCATTAGGTGCTAGAGTTGTTAAGTATGGATAATAATGAAATAATAGTTTTAAGAAAACTGTGCTGTTGGTGGCTCAGTGACCATCTGATGTGGTTTGTTCTCAGATGAACAAGTTGAGGAAGGAAGTTTTGATGCAGAGGTTGAAGGAAGAAAAGAGGCAGACTGACTGAGTCACAGCCAGAAAGTGTTGATGACAGTTTTGATTTCTATTCACTGTTGCCCCCTCCCAATTAAAGTATGTCAGTCGCCGCCAATTATTATCTAAAACTGGTTAAAATAGAAGTTATGTTGTTTTAAGGTGTATTAAATACTTGTTCATGTGCCCCTTTTGATCTACGAGCACCCACCCCTCCACCGGTCTCTGCATGGCCCTGCTGAAACACAGTGTGGGTCGACAGAGCTCAATATTTTGTTGGGGTATACAATACAGTGTACTGGAATATATTTCCTCCACACCCTTCTCACCTTTTTAACCCCTGACCCATTTTCATGCCTGATGTTAGAAAATTAGAAACCACTGAACTAATTCAAGCTACCTATTTCCAGCAACACATAAATTACTGATAAATGATATTCCAGCTGAGCCAGGTCCTTTGAAAAATGACGCATTATAGAGATGGTAGTTTTAAACACAAACAAATATTGTGCTGAAAACACACACGTACTGGAACGAAACCAATCCTATGACCATATCTAACACTGGGGGTGGTGTGGCTCAGTGGTAGAGTAGTTGTCCCCCAACCCCCAACCTAGAGGTTGTGGGTTCTATTCTCCACCCTTATGAAAGTATCCTTGAGCAACATACTGAACCCAATTGATCCTGGTGCTGCGTCACCAGTAGGTGGATGGCGATGTAGTGTAAAGCGCTTTGAGTGCCTTGAAAGGTGGAGAAGTGCTGTGCAAGTATAACACCATTTACCACCGTCCAAGAGCCGTACCGGACGCCCATAAAGATACTGCGTATCGAATTAGGACAACACTGATTTTCACTGCTTACTGTAAGGCTAGGTTCATACTGCAGGTCTTAATGCACAAATCGATTTTTTCATATTTTTTCGACTCGAGTGAGGCATTAACTTGATGGTCTTAACAGGAGAAGTCGCAAATAACTGGACCATTTTAAATCCGATCTGGGTCACTTTTATATGTGGTTTAAATCCGATCTGGGCCACATTTTTCCACAATGTGGCGGCGGTCTGAACTGCGAAGTGTCCCAAATCGGAATTCATGCAGCAATTACGTCAGCAAAGAGCGAGACCGGCAGGCAGGAAGGCAGTCATAGCTGTGCATTAGTGGTAGCACCCTAGTAACTAGCTTGAACTCAGCTTCTACGCAGGAGGCAAGTTTGACAGTCAAAAAAATAAAATGATGTAAAAGATAAGCCTGATTATGCTCGGTTTTCTCTATGTGCGCAAATAAGCAATATTTTAGTATTGTTTACATGGCCGATTTAAGGCAAACTGACACACACATAACGTTTGTGCGTTATGCACGCGCGTGCATGCGTTCTATCAATCCACATCAACTTTGAATAAAAGACTAAAAGGGGATTATTAATGTCTGCTATTTGTGTCCTATTTTTGGAAATCAAAATATGATCACCCTGGAATGACGGATGACAGCCAGCATGTGTCGTGACGTGTATTGTTTTGATGCTTCTGCACATGCGAGTCGGTTTGCTCAACGCGTGTCTAAAAGGGCACGCCAAAAAAACAGACATGACGAAAAATCGGAATTGTGCATTACGACCTACAGTATGAACCTAGCCAAAGTGTCTCCATATTTATATGTCTTATCATATCTGTTGCAGCCATTTCTATTTGTCATAACACCACCTTGAATTCAGCGTTATAGTAACCTGGCACGCTAGATTGATTGTTGCATATATGTATCTGCTACAGATATATTACACATATCAATCTGGGAAAGATCCAGTTGAAATATCAAGGGAGGAAGCTTCTAAAAATAAACAGCTGATGATTGGACGATGGCTCTTCTTGTACACTCATCACTGACCAATCCACATTAAGCCACAGTTTGACAAAATCGGTCAAAGAAAAGCACAAAAACATTGTTTCCTGTCCAAAACTTTTAGGGATGTTCTTTGCTCCTCTTTTAATGAGGAAATTAAAAGTATTTATGATAAAACTTCGGAAACTGACCTATACACAACATCTGCTTTGCAAGCCGCCATTGTATTCAAGCAGATAGTCACTTCCTGGTCACATCTGCAGTGCCTGCCTCTTTTCCATGAGTCAGGGGCAAGACACACGGGAGGCGTTGAGCGACAGCGACTGCAGCGGCAAGCTACAGTGGCACGCACCGCCTTCTGTCTGTGCGTCATCGCTAGTCTCTGATCGGCTATGAATTTGGAGGGAATTTTTAAAAAATTCTGGTGTTTTCCGATTGCAACCATGCTATGGCAGAACGTTTTGTTGGAATTAACGGAGATACTGATTTTAACCTTACTTTATAAAGAAATGACTCTTGATCCACCTCATCTTAAAAACTAGCATGGTCAATGGAGAATACCGTCATCTAATAACTTCCCATACTGAGGCTTTTTTATTTATGTCATGGAAATCATGCTGAGAGGTATCATGAAGTATGTGCGGGTCGCACACTGCTAAAATGATGCGGTCCTCCAAGTTGACAATGTTTTGTTTATTTGTTTTTATTTATGACAAGCAATGTTATACAATCATTGCAACTTGTAATGAACAGCAAACGTACAAGAGATACAAGAGAAAAATTACATGTCCATATTGACAGTTTTTTTTCCCCCCCATGTTGACAAAGTGTGGCGTGTTGATGTCAATTTCGGCATTGGCCAGTGTCGTCACAGATGATTTGTTGATCAATAAATCCATTGCTGATTGGTTGTAGTGCCAGGTGGCAGCAACAGAAATGAAACCATTTCCTATTTTCTTATATCGCGTCACGTGAAAATTGAAGTGCATGAAAGTCAAATATCGCTTCGCCACAAGAGCGTTGCCGATTTTCGCCTCTTCGCACTCGTGCCATAGAAAATGTATTGAACGCAAGCGACGTCGTCTCCCGTGTGTCTCGCCCCTTAGTCATCAGATGGCTGCAAAGTGCTTAGACACTTAAGGTTGTCAAGACAGTACAATGAATGAAAGACCTAGTCAGGACTGTCTTGCTTGCAAGACTAGCATCTTAAGTTTACACGACAGTAGAAAAGCTCACCTGTAATTTTGTAATAGACTAATATGCGAACAAATTTTACCAACATAAGGATTCGTCAACAGGAGTGGGGTGTTAACAGGGTTTTATAATGAAATGGTGACGTGTTTCAACGAGCAGATAAATATTGCTTTTTTAAAGAGGAATTTGTCTGCGGACATCTGGGATCCATTGGTAATGTGGATTGTAGTAAAAACTTTAAGCATGGATCCGAGGAAGGCATGGCAAAAAACTGGTTTGCATATCGGTCTCAGTTTTGAGGTGGTGGCTTTTCTTCGAGTCCTTCTGTTTCCCATCACATTCCAACTTACCATTTACATCATAAGTTTTTTATTAACACTTTTATATTTGTCCATTTGTGGGAATGTGGGTGTGAATGGTTATATTTATATGTGCCCTGTGATTGGCAAAAAAATCAAAAGGTTAGATGGATGCCAGCTATTTTTCTGGTGTGTACCATACCTGTTAATTATGAAGGTAAAAGAAAAATCAAGCTGTGAAAGTGCGATTTTGGGAGTGCATATTATACTCGAGAACAATAATACAAAAGAAAATTATGGTTGCTTACAGGATTTCAAATGGGTAAATCTGTGGGAAAGCCAACCATAAATGGGTAAGGGTTCAATGCACTGATTAAATAAGCAAAATAAAAAGATAGTGATTACAAAGGGTGAATAATTATTATTTCGTACTTTAGATGCTGGCATGGAATGATGTCATGCTATCACCATCCTGCCGACAGCCTCTGCAGAATTTAACAGAAATCCCCTTGATGGAAATAAGGATTTAAGAACATGTTCCAAATAAAACAGCAAACCTGAACATGAAAAAAAATGGAAAAACATCTACAAATCCTGGTGGGAAACAATACCACATTTCATCGCCAAAATCTGTACTCATCTACAAGCTCATTTAGTTAGCATCAACACAGTGCAGCTGCTTCTGAATCCCTCACAGGGACCATTCACACCCAGCAGGCTAGCGCAGATACAGTGCTGAGCTGACATATATAAATGTACTGTATCTCCTCATATGTGTGCGTGTGTAGAGCGAGCTATGTTTCAAAAACCAAGTCCACAGAACAGCACTTCAACACAGCAGGCTCTAGGACGAGCTGCTGCTGAATCAATAGTTAATTCAGTTTAAAGCTAAAATCATTACTCCCCCGACCCAGCACTGTCTTCCACTATTAGGACAGCCAGTCCTCAAGAAAGGCAGCGCCAAGGGGAAGTTTGTTCCGATTATCACTGTATGTCATCTCAGTGGTGGGGCTCAGACTCAGAACAGCAATGGTTTAGTTCATTTCTAGTCTTGTTGATTATCTCAGCGAGTGCATTGACCACTGAGTGTTATTGAAGCCTGGCAGTGCGGTTTAAAATCCTGCTATAAATCCACTTGCCATCCAATTGTCAATGAAATCCACTCCTATGACCAATCAAATGCATTTTTATGGGACTCATTCTTTACAACATTGTTGAAGGCAAGCTATTGTTAGTGTTGGTTTATTCCTTAGGGTTGGATTTTTTACCTTCAATGCTAGTTATAGTCAAATTCGTATTTGACTTAAAATGTTCTAATTATAGTTAATGGTATGACTGCCCGATTAACTTGTATCAAGTGTTAATTAAATTTAAAAATTAAATAACAAGGTTAGCATTTGTTTTTGCTGTGTTTGGTAGCTTATGTCAGTAAGTCAACACTGCAGTTGTGTAGGTCAACATTCAACATCCCTGTTGTTTCGAACTGCCTCCCATCTTTGAGATGAGACAATCCTAGAAGAAAGCAACCAGATAAATGGGGTGCCATCTTTGATCTTGCAGGGTGCGCAGCCATTGGCCGGCAGCCACAAAAGAAGCTTAGGAGATGAAGAGGGCCTCAGAAATATGGTGCAGTCTTCTCACAATGGCTGGGGCGAGTGCATGAACACACGGGCTCGAGAGGCAACGACATGAGAGGTCTGATGGTGGGCTCTTGTCGCAGCTTGAGCCCTCACATCGTCTTGAGGCTGTTTGTTCCTTGTAACTTTGAATAAATTCCAAGATTCTCTCAGGAATAAACTTACTTTGCTATGAGGATGAGTAGAGCTATCCACCAAGAATGGGACAATTAATTTGTGGTACAAACACATTTGTGTATCTAGGTCCAACTGTTGCCCACTTCAAATCGCGTACCAGTACACCAATATAAGAAAATCATTGATATTTTGAAATATTTACCTTGCATGCCAAATATGGAACCAAACTGGGTACTAAAATCCATCGTAATTAAGATTCAATGGTGCTCTGTGCAACACCCCAGTCCAAAGGGCAACTCCATCAGGGGATGCTTGATTTCCAATCCTAACAACAACGATTCACATTTTAGTGTATTTTAATTTACTTTTGTACTTGTTTCCAAAGTGTCCACCTCATCGCTTTACGTGTTTTTTCACACCGCACTCTTTCTACTCTAAGTATTTACAAACATATATATATTTTATAGATACGCCATACCATTACATAAACCCATCTCGAGCTATATTTTTGTGGCCGGGGGCACAATGATGCAATGCCGGTGTGCAACTGTACATTTCACACATGCCAATTACTCCCTTTCACGCAATTGCTGCAGGTTCTCTTTCTACTTTTGGTGATTCAATAGGCAAGTTATGGATTCACATAAAGGCTGACACACGCACACACAGCGCTATTATTGGATAACATACCTTTTATAACAGGTGTAGTGAATGTGAAATTAACATAGCCCAATGTTATCTTGCCAGCAAAAGAAACAAATTTTTGTCAACCTATTTTTAGTGCAAACTCATTTGGGATGCAAAGTCATGTTCAATCCAGTTAAACTAGTTCCGTATGAAGTGCTGTGTTTGCTTTGCATGCTTCAGCGCATTGAAGGTAAAGGGTGGAAGAAAAACACAGAATATCAATAAACGCATTCAATTCTCATCTGTTTCTCTTTTTTTTTAATGAGACAGAGTCCCAGTGCCGCCTCTGTCCTCGCTAGTATTCATGGCATAAACCTGCAGCAAACATGTAAGCATGACCAGTTGTTCAATCTCTAAAATCTGAAACACACAAACTGCCGAGTGACGACTCGTATATCAGTGTATTATATAGCACTGGGCTCAACTGTATTAGACAAATAGCCAGGGCCTGCAGCTGGAAAAGAGAAGCAATATGGAGAGAGCAGAGGTTATTGTCTAATTTAAATGTTGGCTGTGTTCCCGGAGCTGTGCCACATTCCAATTTGTGGCTGTGTTGCTTGGCACTCCCCGACAGAGGTCCGGCACTGCAAATACTCTCGGGCTGCTCTCCAGAAATGTGTCTTTGAAAAACTGACAATCAACAAGTTGGCAGGGAATAAACGGCAACAGCCGGGCCAAATTAAAGAGAAATCATGACAATGTGGAAAATGCAGATTGTGTGACACAACTTTTTCTGCAACTAGTTCGATAACTTAATTGCTATATCTTTCCAGAGAGTAAAAACAAAAATTATTTCACGCATTTAGTATTTAAAGTTTAATATTGTTATAATTGTGAATACAGTAAACCCCCACCTGGTCACAAATTGACATCTTTGTGGTCTCTCTGGAATGTGTTCCTAGCTTTCACTTAATTACTCACCTATTCACATTTTTGGTGCTCTTTCTGCAACACCACAACATGCCGACAAAGCCCTGACTGTTAGTTAACTCATTTGCTCCCAAAAACGTATGAATACGTTCTATTTTTAATAGTTTCAGTGTCCCAAAGACGTATTTATACGTCTTTTACGTTTTTGTTTTTTTTTCTTACAAGAGACATCTCAAGGTTCTGATTCAATTTAGCTTCAAAGCACAAGGCTGAAAATCAGTTTTAAAGCAATAAAACTGGCCACTGGAGTAGCACATTTGGTAAGACCCGCAACCCGATTCAACTGCAACGAACGGCCGGGCCGCACGGCCGGGGCCGGCAGAAGACGACCGAATGGAGAACAACCTAGAGGACGCCCGGGATGCCAGGCGCTGGATGACCGAGCAGAACGACTGGGACCACCAATGCAGCGGACGATGCCGTTGAGTCTGTGCTGCCCGCTGAGCAGACCCCGCAGAGACTCAAAAAAATCCAACTTTATGAGACAGGCGGCGATGAGGCAAAAGTTTACCCGGCTGTCGAGGCCACAACAGCGTCATCTCTCAGTTAGTTATGTGTAAATAAATTATTACTTTGCTATCAAAAGCTCTATTTGTCTTGTTGTTTATGTTATTTTGTAAAAGGAAACATTATAGCTGTGTTAAAGTCAAAGTTATGTCTGAAATGTATGCTTTCACAAAAAGGTCAATTTCTCTTTTTTTTCATCAGAAATTGGAAAATTGCTCAAACTAAGCTATTTTCTAATGCTGATTTCTAAAGATTGGAAAATGATATGAACTTGTCTTTTTTTTGCCTGCTGAAAGAAAGGGAGTCTAATCTCTATTTTGGTAGGTTCCATGTTTATATAGCAATAGAACAGAATTTTCTGTGGGCCTTGCAAAATCAGTCAAAATCCAGTAAAACGGCCGGGAGCGAAGGGGGTTGCACCGGTGAAAATGGCTGGGAATGAAATAGTTAAGTAGTAATTGGTGTCATGGAAGTATATTGAAGTGATACATTTTAGCACCTAAAGAGCTTTGAAGGTTGGGGTAGAATTTGTTCTAGCCATAGTCTATTGAAGATTTTTGTTATACATTATGAAATGGCTAGCACTTCTAAATCAAATGGTCAGTTAGATAGTGTATATTTTAAGGTTAGTGCTGTCAGATGACTCTGAAATGATATTTTAAGTATGTATTAAATGTATGGCATACAGTGCATACGCTGTAGCTGTCGAAAGATGACCATGTTTTCCCAGATATACACAGGGATACTGTATATGGATGGTTGACACCCAGTTGTAGGGTAAATATCAATTGCAACCATTAATATTACATAGTATAAATACAGATATTGTTTTTCCCATTTGTCCAGTCACGATATTTGAGGAAGATGTTTTCCCAGAAACTACATTAAGAGATGGTATCCTTAATTATTTTCACTGCTTACATAATTATTGCAACAGAGCTTAATCATCACAGAAACAATTTAAGTTCATGAAAAAAATACTTGGACCAGAATGACGCTAAAACATGCACACTACACTATTATTCTCTACACCCTCTGTGTGTTTGCCCGTGAGTTCCGTCTCCCCCAGAGATACAATAGTTGGTTTACAAAAGAGGAAACGACGAGGCAGTGTGAATGATTAGTGATGGTATATGTAATTTTCTGCATCACATGTTGAAAAACGATCACTTTTTTATACATGGCACGATAAATCGATAAAGTAATTATCATTATAGGCCTACATCAAATTACAGGTGCCATTAGGCTACATGTTTGGAATAAAAAATATCCATATTCCTTCAGTTGGACATTAAATATGAAGACAAGCCTGAGTGTATGTTCATGACATTCGCTGTGCCGCGATAATAATGTGCAGAGACTTGGACAATAAAGTTCCCTAGTGGGAGCCCTATTCTCAGATTATTGCACACAATTTCAGGTTTCTCACATGGCCATGTGATCTAACACATGCAACTTGCAAGGGAATGTGATTTGAGGGGAGAGGGACATTGTAAAGACAGGGAGAGCAGGAAATTTATCCGGACTCTGGCAGCATTTGGATGAATGGACTGTCTTAATATGGATGGAGGTTTGAGATAAATGAATGTACTTATTTGTTAGTTGTTGGTGTTCGTATGCCACCACAACAAGGTAATTGTTTGGGCATCCAATAGTTAGGTCTTTGGGGTATTGACTGTATAAGACAGTATTGTGAGTGATTAGAACTGGACTAAAAAAAAAAAAAAATGACACAATGGAATGTTAAAACACAGCATAAACAAGATTGTGGTAAACCACTATTCCTTCATTGATTTCATGATTGATTGGATCAAGTATAAAATTAATCCCAGGGAGTAAAGCTTGTAGCACACAACTGACACAATGAGCACAATTAAATTAGCGATTATGAATAAAGACCATTTGATGCACGCCCACATACAGGAACATCATTATATGAATTGCTCTTGTTCCTCTGCTATGACAACATATTGAAATAACCTTGTTCTGAATGTCCATCTCCCCCTTCCAGCAATATTGATCTCCTCCCCCATCTACACCTCCTGTTAGAGCCCTCACCATTTCCCATCCCCCTTGTTTCTTCACTGCAAGTAGTTTTAAAAAGAAAGGGGTCCATTGACATTTTCTGTACTTGAGCCTTGACCTGCATTTTTGGACCAGGAGGCAAATTTCTCTTCTCAAATAGACTAGATAAGGTCAGCCTGCTCATGGACTTTATGGACTTGAATTTTTATTTACACCTATGACAGAATTATGTCAATGCTTTAAAAAAAAGTACAAACTCTTTCAGTCAGGTGGATGGGCAATAAGCCCTGGAGGGTAAACCGCCGATGTAAAAATATTGGGAAACTATTCATTCAAATGTTGAAGTCGGTGGGAGCACCTGGAGAAGACTCAAATCTCACAGCCAGCTTGTCATTACGTCATTTAACTGCAGTCAGAAGGACATATTAACCGGAACATAAGGAGAGTTAATCTTTGTTATTGTAAAATTGATCAAACAAATCACCATGCAAAGTGACAGCCCTGATGCTAGCAACGTGAAGTTTATTGCTTGAGTTTGATTTCAAGAGGTAGATGATAAATTATGTGCATCCCTTGATTCCCTACATCAGCGTGGAATGTCCATGTCATTTTTTTCCCCTTTGATCTTTGTTGCTGCTATTTATCCTCTAGCATTCCAGATAGATGCATTTTATGGTGTTCATCACACCATAAAATGCTTGTCAATCACCTTTTATTATATGCAACACCTACACGGCATCAGTTGTTACAATGCATTGTCAGACACATGGAAATGCGAAGTTGAAAGGAGTCATATGATAGCATGATTCCTTCATGTGATTGGCTTTAAGTCAGCTTTGAAACCCTTTACATCAGAAGCTCCAAAATTGTATTGCTGCAAAGCTGTGATCATTTTTATTACATTAAAAAAATGTTTATGTGAGCAAGAAAGCACTCTCTTTTTGCAAAAACTATGGTATATCACATTGCACATGCTAAATACACGTATTTGTATATGGCGGAAAACACAGACAAGACTGAAAAAGCAGTTTCTGCTATTGCACACCTCTTTAAAATTAACTGCTGTATTTTAAGCCAAAAGAACTGTTGTGTTTGATAGAACAATATGTCTATATGCTGCCATAGCAGATTCATGGTGCACTAAGCCTCCGAACTATTTTTAATTTGTCCGTTTTACACTGAAAACCCCCGTTTACAGACGTCGCGCAACCGCTTTTGTTTCAAACTAGCCAGAAAAAGAAGTAATTATATTTATTTTTCAAAATGTCTATCAATTGAATGAAAATTTTGCCGTCTGTAAAAAAGTCACAGATATCTACTTTATAACTATCGCTTAATTGTATTTTTTTTGTTACTGTCGCATTTCCCCCGATATGTTAGTTGATATATAATCAATCCAAACAAAAAAATTGAAAAATAATTTTTAAAAGGGTAACTATATGAAAAAGAAAATCTCAACCACTCCTTGTTGTCTGCGATTTCTGCTGTTCCCTGTTCTAAATTTTTGTTCCCCCAGAAAATTGAGATTTTAGGCTTTCCAATGATGTATCACACATGCATTTCGGACAATTTTGAAAGTTGAAAATTGAGGGTCTCAGAGCGGAGCTTCAAGTCACTTGAGTGTTTTCCGCCATATACCTTTCCAACAACATGTAAAGTTAATGTGCAGCAATTATGGAAGCACAGTTGCACACAGTAAATAGATCAGCATTCGTGCACAACCAGGTTTATGCCAAACTTGCTTCTGAAAGCCTTTTGTAAATCAGGTCCTTAGTTCAACCCATTCTGAAAAAATTATCCATCCAAAGTTTTTGCACGCAAGGAATGATAATTTCATAGGCAAATCATATTTTTGTCTGCTCAACTAACTTTCCAATAAGTATATCACTAAACCTGATTATTGACATATTGCCACATGAGCACAAAGTAATCACTATATTATTAGATTAGTGATACAATGCTAATACATTCACACAACATTCCCTGATCAATTTTCAACACTGCTAACCCTGTTAAGGGTTGCAGGCTGCTGAAGTTCATTTCAGACCATTTTAGGCAAAAGTTTGATTGAAACCTAAACTGGTAGAGATTCAGTCAAACGGCACATATAGAGATGGACCGCCGGTCCCACTATCTCTGAAGGGGAACGCACATTATGCCTGCACCCAAGTCAGTCAAAGTTAAGACTTGACTACACCATCAGTGACTCAACAAATTAAGCATAAAACAAAACAGAAAAAAAGTGCCAATACTTATTTTGCCACCAAAAACCTCAAATAAGATTTTCAAAAATTTGACTGACAAGTTATTAGTTATGAGCGTTGCACCACAACTTGGTTCATGTGGGTTTGACAGCTCAATGTCAAACACTGCTGTTTGACATCATTTTCACCTCACCACAGGATTGTGTCCCCTCTCTCCCTGACCATTCTCAGTCTATCATCTGGTGAAACTGACACAATTCTCCCATTCCTGCTCTGGAGGACTTTGTGGAGTGATGTGGCAGCTCCTGCCTTGAGATCAACATACTGCAGATGAAAGTAAAGAGATGATCTTGAACTTTTCACCTAAACATAGACAGATGAATAAAGGCATCATCACCATAATTCCGGAGTAGACCATTGAGATTGTGGAGGAGTACAGGTACTTGGGTATTATTTTTGACAAATGCTCCAGTTTTACTCTAACACATAGGAAATAATAAATATTTCCATGAGAGACAGTACTCACTAGGGGTGTAACGGTACACAAAAATCTCGGTTCAGTACGTACCTCGGTTTTGAGGTAACGGGTCGGTTCATTTTAGGTACAGTAAGAAAACAAAATGCAAAATATAAATGTGCTAGTTGTTTATTACACACATTTGTGCTTTCAACAATTGGAACATTAGCCTATACAAAGCTAGAATTCTGCTCAAAAAGTAGCGGGTATTTAAAGATAATCCAACAACAATTTGCCTTTCAGACCCCGCGTATAGGTCGGCTTTCTTTCTGAAAGAAAGAAGAAAAAAGAAGTCCTGTGCTAAAGAGAAAAGCAATCCCAATGACAAAGATTTTAACATGTATTTTACAAATGAAATGCCTAAATCAAACTTTTTTTTTTTTCTTATGAATGGTTTTCAAAAGCTTTATTGGTGGATTTTCTTAAGTTAAAGTGCCACACAGAAATTAATAAATGTAATTGTGTAAGCAGAATCTGTATATTATTCTTATTATTTAATTACAGGTGTTTTAGCTCATTTCAATTTATTTTATTTAAATGGGCTATTATGTATTTTATTATGTGTTTATTTTTTACAAATGTGATGTAGTATTCATTTATATTGTATATTTTATGTTGTATAACTTTAGTTCCTATGTGAATATTAGTTCCTACTTGTTTTGTCGTGGTAGGAGGGTTTTGTATTGAACACTGGGTTAGTTGGTTATTATTACAGCAGAGAAGACAGCAGTAAATCAACAAAGACAAGTCAACTGTGCCCCGATCTACCACTCAAGAGATCTGATGGACTCAAAAAGAGGATTACGATTGCATATTGGTTTGAAAATCGACCGGATCCACCGTATTTTTACACGAGTGACTTCCGGTCTGCCCGATCCTAGCTACCGGTAGTAGTATTGACGCAGGAGGGTCCCGTCTCACGTCAAATAATAAACTCTGCCGTTCTTTTTGCGTGCGTCGTGTTGAGCCGCATCTGGGACGCGTCTAACATGCGGCCGCATTGCGACTGGTGTGCATTGGCTGATTGACTTTAACGCCCGCGTTTCACTGCGTTCTCGCGGCGGCCACGTTGTCGCGCCGTTGACGTTTCTGGGTTATACTGTCCTACCGTGTTGGTCCTCATTACAGTAGAGATGACAGAGTAAATATAATGTACACAAAGAAACTGTAACCCGATCAACTCACAGCCTCGAAAAGTAAGGGTTACATTACGTCAGAAACTCGTTCGGTATGCCTCCGTTCCGAACCGAGCAACACGTACCGAAACGGTTCAATATAAATACATGTACCGTTACACCAGTGCTTCTCAATTATTTTCTGTTACGCCCCCCCAAGGAAGACGTAAATGTTTCGCCCCCCCCCCAACTCTCTGCCGCCACTGTAAATAGTATCATTTGTCTATAATATTACAATTATAAGTACGCCTCAGCCTGACATTGTGTCCTTTTTTTCTATCAAAGAAAAAAAGTAACATAGATCAATTTATAATAAAGTATAACTTTATTAACATTGTTTTGCGTGTAACAGAAAAGACTTATAGCGCATCAATTTGCCTAAGGTAAAAAAAAAAAAAAAAGGCACATCCAAACTGTAAAAATACACTCAAGGTACATTTTTGACCATTTGATACTGAAAAATAAAATGTAATAAAATCAGTAAATAATAACAAATTTAAATTGATTAGAAACATTTACTCTTCAGGACAACATGCCAAAAAAATTGATCAAAAAAACAAAACTGAATGGGGGGGGGGATGTCTTTGGACAGAAGGAAAGTTTTTATTTTCGCTGATTCACCACAGTGCTCACTGGTTTACTGATATAACACTGACAAAGCGGGACGATTGTGACAATTGGCAATATTCGGCACGTTTTCGCTGAAAAACAATCAAGCGGCTTATCAATGAGATTGAGGTCTAATGTCTTTAAGTGGCGTCTTAACTGATTTGGCTTCAGACTCTCCGCTATAATCATTTTTAGACTCAGTAAACAGTGGTCTTTCCTCATTTCCCACTGTATTAAAAGTCAAAGCCAAAAGGCAAACGGCCCGAAAAAAAGCGCATTCTCGGCGGCCGAGGGCGAACCGTAGGTGAGGGCGGTGGTCGTGACGATCCCAAGCCGAAAACGGCACTTCTCAGCCGGACACGTGAGAACCGGAGAAGACCGTGGGTCGCTGCGTGAGGCCAGCTCTGCATGAGTCTCTTCCGTGTGCTCTTGCTTACTTAAAAAATACTGCACGCACTATGAAAATGAGAGCGCCACTGCCACCCACGGAGTGGATGTGCAAGTACACTTTATTCTAGTACGGCAAAAAAAAAAAAAAAAAAAAAAAAAAAAAGCATATTCCCCGAGGTCACTCGCGCCACCCCTGGCATCGCTCTGCGCCCCCCTGGGGGGGCGCGCCCCACCATTTGAGAAGTACTGCGTTACACCCTTAGTACTCACTAAAGAACCTTAAATCCTTTACAGTCAGCAAGAGCATTGTCATAAGATTCTATTATGATTTTATTGAAAATACAATAACCTTGAGCTTTATATGCTGTTTCATTCCATGACACTACAGCACAGAAACCGCCTATCGAACACAGTGAAGGTCTACAGTAAACTAATTGAACAGCCCATCCACACACTCATTTTCCTGAGTGATCAACAGACAAGAAAAACAGCACTCGTGATTTTTAAGGACTATTCTCACATTCTGTGCCCTGTGTTTGAGTGGCTTTTCTTCGTAAACAGACCAGGCAGCAGGACGCAGAGGAGCAAGACATCCTTCCTCTTCTTGAACGTTAAGAATCTAAATGCATTCTAATTCACCTATTCTATTAAAAAAAGAAAGCAAACAAGTGTTTTCATAAAACCACTGTTATATGTTGTTTTTTTTTAAAAAATCCAAATCTGTAATTATGCAGGCCTATTGGTATATGAGATAGTGTCATGCCATTTTAAAATTGCCCAATGGGGACAGATAAAGTGATTTAAATCAAAATTAATATTTTGTTGTTGTTTTTTTATGCATCTTATGTTGAGATCCAAGATAAATCTGTGTCACTTTGGAAATGTCATCAACACAAACTGAAAGACCAAAATAATAATAGACCAAAGGAGGGCCACAATAGCCCATGACAGCCATTGAAGTGCATATATAAGCATAATGAAAAAAGCACTGTTATAGCCAGTCCAAAAATTATTTTTCTCGTCGAAGAATAAGATGGAAATCCTGTTTTCATGAGATTTTCGAATTCAAAAACAGCCATTTTTCACCATGAATCTCTCAATTTGCAATCATACAGCATATTATGACTACATTCTGTAATGCCTTGTACAAAGCAATGCAAACAGCAAGCCATCACAATAATGTCTAATAATTCCTTTTAATCCTATTTGAATAATGACGAGATTAATATAGTATGTCAATCCTGTTTTTTAATGTTCTCCAGACAGGAAAGGCAACACAGTGCGGCAAAAATTACTCCCTGTCACGTCTAGTTCATGCAACACAAAAGAAATAACAGTATGTAACTCTTGAGGAAAAAATAAGAAAATAAAAAAATAAAAGAAATGAATAAAAAAAGGCACTTAATGCTCTGGGGTGTGATTTGTCATTGTAATTCAGTGCTCGCTCACCTACACTTAAAACATGATCCTTCTGGATTTTAATTAAGCACCAAGGTAACTCCCAAAGGGCTCTGACTTGGCAAAGGAAACCACTTTGATTTACTACTTTGTTGTTTCCACTTGAAGTTTGCCTCTTATGAGAGTGTTGCATTGATGAATGAAAGAATTCAGGCAATGTTCTTTCTTATTTGTTAATTAGTTCCCGTCAGTTCTTCTGTAAGCATCAAAACGAGTGAATATCTATTAAACATGAAAGTGCCAGGCTGAATGTATACCTCACTGAATGTAACTAGCGACCTTTCCCACAAAAATCGAGGGTGAGATAGCGAGCAACCCGATGCACATAACCCTATAGTTTATATCTTAAAGGTGCTATGAAATGGTGACTGTCAAAAAATTAAAAATACTGCACCAATGTAATTGTACATGTTGAAAATGAATTTGGCACTCAAACAGGGGTCGCGTTAACCGAATATTTTCCGTCGTTGACCGGTTTTTTAAAACGGTGACGGAAAAAACTGAAGTTCATCCGTCATTTTGACAGGTTGCAATTCACACCCCAGACCACAGGGTGGCGAGTGAGCATATTAATTAGCTATTGTCTCTCTTGATGCATGACGTCGTTGGCCTTACTCGGAAAAATGTACAGGCAACTGAGTGTTTGCCTGGCACGGCCAGACTGTTCTCCCTGTATTTTTCAAACACTGAGAGAAAAGTCTGGGACACAGCCTCTCGAGTAGGTACAAAATCAATCGACAAATCAGATTTGTTTCTTTGCGTGACGTGTTCTTCACGAGCAACGTCACTCTTGCGCGCCGAAAGTCGTCTCTACAACAACACGGATGGCGGGAGAGCCGACAATATGTTCCAATCCGCGGTAAATTCAGTTTTAAATGACCTAAAACACATCGACACGAGACATTGACAAAAGTCTGTCTCACGCTAGCCATGTTGAATAAACTCCGTTCTCCTTGTATGTTTACTTCTGCGCGCAAGTCCCTCGTCCTGCCCTCGTCGCTTTGCTAACGGCACGTCTGCCCGTCGCTGATTGGTGCACTCCGCTGTCTGTTTGCCTCTTGTTAAGCTTGTTCAGACAGAATATTAATTAAAAATGAATGAAAATTAAATACTATTGAATATGTCATTATTATCATTTTAAAAATGTAAGTGACGGGTAAAAATAGATTATGACCGGATTTTTATGACACTGTCAGTCAAAATGACAGACAACGAAAAAGTCTAGCGCAACCTCTGCACTCAAATCAGTTTTTTTTTTAACCATTTCATAGTTATTCCACCCAGAACGATGCATCAGGGAAGTGTGATGTGTGCCCAGTGTGACATCACAACAAGAATTGATGATCATGTCTAGCGTTCTAGTGCTGCATTAGAGAGAACATTTTCACAGAATGACAGACAGTTCATGCGGCAACAAGAGAATAGAAAGCCTATCCATAGCATGCTAGCAAACTGCAAAAATCTACAGCACATTCTGGGTGTGACATCATCTGTTGTTTGGAGATTTTAATAGTGGAAGCCATCTGAGAAAATAAGACACATTAGGATTTAATTTCATTATTAAGCCGTTCATATCCCGTTTGGATGGATTTGTGTCCAAAAAATGGTCTGCCAACATTTTAAAGTCACTTGCTGTAGTATTTCATAGTACCTTTATGTTAGCACAACTTTATTATTATTTTTTTTTCCTATTTTTTTACAGTGTATGAACTAGTTGGCTAAAACGTTTTCATTCATTCATTTTCTATGCCGCTTTTTCCTCACGTGGGCAGTAGGCAGGGTACACCCTGAATTGGTTGCCAGCCAATGGCAGGGAAGCTAAAACGTTTTTTAGCAATAAAATTAATTTTGTAAACCATAATAATAAGGATATATGTAATGCTGGTTGCTTTTATGATTATGTTTCCATTATTTTCATTGGTCTAAAAATATGCAGTGGGTATCGGATCGGAATAGGATTGTGTCAGCAAAACATTGCGAAAAAATTGGATCAGAAAAGACAGATTCTCAAAATCAGGTGATGGGACATCTCTATGCACAGTGTAAAAAGTCAATATTTTTTTGCAATATTTATTAATTCTATAATCAATTTTCCACAGAATTTCATTATTCGTGTCATCCCCTATAATTCTTAGGCTACATCTACACTCGGACGGATAACGGCGTTAAACGTTTTAATTATTATACTATCCGGCATGTCAGCTACAGTAATGTACCTCTTGTCCGGATATTCTATTACTCGGGCTAGAGAACCAGCTAATTTGTTAAACGCCAGATAACCTGCGTAGTGTAGCTGCCGGCTGCCCACGTAAAATCGGAGCCAACGGAAATGACGTCATGGGGCGCGCCATCGCCTTTTTATGTTTGGCATTACGGCATCGTAAACAACGGAGGCGAATGGTACAGACGTGGCTTTCCTGCTCCTCTTTTTACAAATAAAAGAGTTTGTCAATTTTACGCTTGAAAATGTCCGGAGAAGACATCGACCAACGCCCATAAATTATTAGCTTCCGGTTCAGAAGTGACCTGCACAGACGATGACGTCACCCACGAGGCTGCTGCTTTTTGCGCAGGCGTAGTCTGCGCAAATGCAGGCGTACCTTGTTGGAGTGTGGCGTTTATAAACGCACCTTAAACGTTGTGCGGACAGGTATAAAACATTGTCCGAATTACAAGGCAAAAAAAAATTAGCCTTCCCTATTTTAACATCCTTGGTATCGATATGGTACAATGCAAATGATTAATGGATATCCAATGCTCCAGGATTTTCATCCACAGCAAATGCAGAACAAGTACAAAACAGAACAAATGTTCTTGGCATACGTACACGCACATATTCTATTGTACATGTGTATTTACCCACCCACACAAATACAAGTGAATGTAAAGAAACGACTGTGTAAAGTCATGAAGCGAGCTCAGTCCTGGATATGAAACATTAATATACAGAAATCCAGATGTCCAATATGTAGCTGTTTTAACAGGCCCCATTCCATGAAATAACTCTAGTAACACAATGTGCTTCTGATTATGGCTGTCCAATTTGGTTGTGTTGTTAATCCCCAAACAGATGTGAACTGTATAATTTTACCTCTGTTCTCAGGATGATCAACTGGTGGGAATTTAAGTCTTGTTTGGACAACTTTTTTGTTTGGGAAGAAAGAAGATCAGCTTCAAGGTGAAGTACACCGACGACCCTCAATAAAAGAAATGAACACATCTGAAAGTTGTGTTGCCAGAAAGCTAAAGGAGTCTCTTAGCTACAGGGAGTGCTTAGCTTCGATTAGTCAGTGGAGCTGCTGAAGGTCACCACCGTGGAGCAAAGCAGCCAGCAGTAGGCCTTCATAAAACCATGCGGCGTATCATTATTTTCAAAGTGTTTCATTATGGATGGTTAACCTTGGCTAACTTTGACCTAACACTGTAATCAGCTGCCAGTAATGCCTTCCAAACAGCGCAATCACACCGCCATGCTCTTTGTTTATCAGTCAGGAAAATACATCAAATGTACAATTTTACTTCCTGCACAGGTATTAGAAAAGTCAATTCAAATAGTCTGGGGAAAAAAAAAAAAAGACGTGTCATTAGGGGCAAACTCTACCAATGTCGAGGCCTTCATCTGCTTACCCGCCTCACAGAAGCATTTAGCCGCCAAAGGAAACAACTAGGACATGCTGTGGACTTTTAAAAATCAAAAGTGTTATCAAGAATTTTATTGACCCCCTTAGAGTATAATGACAATTGATATTTCAGTGTCTGGTCTTTTTAGGTTGGACTTGACATTGGCAAGTAAAGTCTAAGCATCGTTTGAAATTGAACGATTCCGGTTCCGATTCCGATTCCACGTTTCTATTCCGGTTCCGAACGATTCCCGATTCAGATTCTTTTAAGAGGCAGGGTCAAAAAAAACAAAAATGCAGGGTCGAAAAAATTGCATAGTTTATATTAAAGTCCTAACTTCTCTACGTTTTTGAAATTAAATGAACTTCTCACAGGGCTAATTATAACTTGTATATAAATATCAGTCTTTAAACTAGAGCAATTTTTTTCCGCTCGGTGGTCAGGGCATCAAAAAAAAAGGAATCGAAATTTTAAAATTCGAACGATTCCATGAGCATCAAAGTGTTATGTGTTAGTGTTATCGATGCTCGATGCCCAACCCTAATTGACAGTGTAAGGGAAGACCAAAAAGTAAGAGATTGTGAGCTAGAAAAATCAAAACTTCCAGAAAATAAGAATTGCGGGTTTAATTTAGGAACTAAGGTGTATTTCAAAAGCAGTGAATCTACCAGACATTTGTCAAGCTAACAAATCAGACCACCAAATTGGGAATGCTCAATCTTCTCACTACTGAGTTTTACTTGAAAATGACCCAAGTAACGATTTTACTCCTTGTCCCAGGATTGTAATGACTTTTTCTAGTGCAAATTTCTATAATTCCACAACTCAACTAAAGGTACTACTCTCCTACAGTACAATTGCCCCTTCAGTACCCTGTGTTTTAATCCCAGTCTTATTTATTTATATAAATTACTCTCGCAGAACTGTCTGTCACCATAAATAAGGAAAATGTCTAACAAAATGATCATGCTGTCGCACAAATACCGTTATCAGTGTGGTATTTTCATTACAGCAGTCTAATCCTGCTTGGAAATACTGTAAAAGGACTGAATTCACGAAAAATATGGATGGGTCAAAAGGCTTGCTGCAGTATTGTTATGACATACTTATGTGCAGGCTTATGGTGCAATCAGTAGTAGTCTTCCTTGTGTTTCAAGCAATCTTAACACAGCCTTTGAAGAAAAATGGTTTTTGTTCACTTAATATTTATCTCCACCCTATTATCTGTGCTCCATCTTCATCCCTGAGGGATTATTAATTAAAATACATGTGGGGAGTGTAAAGGAGATCTCATGAAATGTTGGTGCAAATACATTCTCGCATATCCAATATGACAATGTATAATTTAGTACTGATCTGAAACTGGTGACAAAAAGCTCTTTTCCAAAACAAGGTAAAACCACACCCAAAAAAATCATAATAAATGTCATTCATCAGGTACATATTAAGTTTGTTTGTTTTTTTTTCTTTTTTTTAATACTCAAAGTTTTTTCAACAGTCGTCAAGGTACCGGCTGATTGAGTTGTACTTAGTTACACTAGACCACTGTTTTAACAACACTGCCACACTATCTTTTCATCGCAACGATAAACAAGCTCCATGTTCGGCCGCGCACCCATTTACCCATTATAATGAGAGCATTTTTATTTAAAGCTAATATTGAAGCTCTTTGTTCAATGGCTCTGAGAGATATTTGCACACCTGCTGCTTTTGTCAGTCCTTTTGAGTGCAGCCTGGTAACACGTTGCATTATGGGAATGTGTCATGTGAGGGTAGAAGAAGGGGGGTTGGCTGTGTTGCACAGATAAATCATACAAAACACACCTGCAGGCCAGGAGGAAGAAATTTTAACCCTGTTGTTGGAATGAAGGTTTATATAAATTTATATTTGTTTAAACTGGCTTGGCAGGGGCCATCTACAGTATACACTACAGTGTATTCCATATTCATAATATAACATATTCATCATGATTATAAGCTGACTTGAAGATAACCTGCAGGAAAATTTAGAGGAATGCAACAAAATAGGACCAAGTGAATAGAGAGGGGAGGGCATTTATCACAAAAGGGGGGACAGGGTTTAAATCAAGCATGTCAAGCTAAAAGACAACTGTTTTAATATAGCCCATGAGCCCATTAGAGGGATTGGATATTACAGCTATGAAACATGGGAGTGCTGCCCCATCTGGAAAGCTTTAAAAATGGATGTATCCTAACCACTGCAGGGACACACTTATTGAATAAACCAACTAGAAGTGATTGACTGGTGCTATTGTGAAGTGCTTCTTCACTCAGGATAAAAGCAGCTTCTAAGGCTGGACAGTAACTTTTCTCCCCTTTTAATACGATCAAGACTGTCAAAGATGTGGCAAGCTAAAATAAATCAATGTATAATTATACTAAATATATACGCTTTGACAGAAGGTTTATTTCCCCTTGAAGCTAAAGATAAAGTGACCTATTAAATCAGTAACTTGCCATGTTACCATGTACAGTAGCACTTTATCAACTCTTATCCATAGACCCCTAAGGGGTCGTTTACATGGTGACTCTACGAGAATACGAAAAATTTCAAATTTGCATTTTCATTTGCGTCTCCATTTGAACAATGTCGCAATTCCGCATGAAAACGATGTAGTATTCCTGCCAGGCCCTAGGGGGCAGTGCAGATTTACAGGGCGACAGAGAATGATGCACTTTCACCCCATTGAGCTCCCTCAGCCCGGAAAAAAATATGCCCGCCCACTCGAAGCAATGTCATTTTTCTTTTGTTCAAAAAGGCACAAAAATTGAAACGTTCAACATATTTAATTTAAAAATATTATTAAAACAGTAAATTAAAGCCGACATTCCGCCATATTTGCTGTTTTTAATGTTTAGTAGCACCGCTGCGCACGCCCAATGTGACGTGTACGAGTGCTGGCGTTACGGCGCGGTCTTGCGCCGCAGGAGCCTTTGATATGCATGCCGAGGAAGCCCCCCCTCAACCCCACGCAATCAGATTCTTCCACTTTGGAGGCAGGATTCAGAATTGTTCGTCTTCGCCGACACCATATGCAGGCGAGGCGAGTCCGCTACTTAGTCATTGCGTCTTTGTGTCGCAGAGTCGCCATGTAAACTGCCCCTAAATGTCAAGCACTCTTGGCCCCCTGCTGATGTCCGATTTTTTTACTTCTTGGAGGACCAATAGATAAGGTTAACACATTCCCATTGATGACTTCAGTATGTATGCTATGTTTGATAGTTCAGATTAAAAATAAAACTGCTGAGTTGTTTTGCAAGAAGTAAACTTTTAATCTTCAACTCCATAAACTGAGATAAGGCCAATATTTGGAGTTAAGCAACACCATGGAAGATCGATACCAAGACTTTGAAGTATTGATACAAAGTGAAAAACAAAAATTTAGGGAGTCGAGATCAATTTTTATAGCTGGCACAGACAACGCAAACTTGATGCAATCACAGGGGCATTTAAGACCATGTTTTTGTAGTGTTGTCGAGAAGTGCTTTGCCTTCCTCTTGTACCAATGGGCAAGAGTGAGAAGAGTGAGTAGAGTGGCATGCTTGTAGCACGCTGCTTGTCTTAGACATGAGGATGGTTCACTAGATGGTTGCCGCGCACATTATGAGGAAGCAAAAGCTGACCTCACGGCAAATGAATGTAAACATGTCTTAAATATTTTATAATGGAAGAGGAACATGAAATTACATTGCTAATAAAATTATCAATTTAAAGATTTGAGTAGAAATCTAATGTTCACAGATGCAATACATAAATGAAGCAATGCTTTCCTATACAGTATTTAAAATTAAAACCAATGTTTAGATTTACACTGAGTGTAAAGAGACCATTGCAGTGGTGGGGAAAAAGTGTCCATAGAAGCCAACCTAACAACCATCTATCTACATTGTACAACCTCACAACTGAGAGATAAGCAGCATAATATGAGCAGCAGACTTCGTAGGCAGCTGTGGGTTCGCACGTAAGCTCGGGCGTAAAAAGCACTCAATCAACATGTGCAAACATCATTTAGGGGCTTTAAAAGTTGGCTTTGAGGGAGTGTTTCAAATGATTGGTGGAAAACATGAATTACAGTATGTTAGTGTTTAATTATTTTAGGGCTGGGACATGTGGTCTATTTTCAATTGAAGCTGACTTTAATTGTGTCGCCTACTACTCTAAACGTACTTTATTTTAACCGAACTGAATTCTTTAAACGTTTGTCTTTGATACTTAAGAACTAGAACAACATGTAGTAATTAGGGGTGTAACAGTACGCTAAATGTAATTTTGGTTCAGGTTTTGAAGTGCTCGGTTTTCAGGAAAAAAAAAGGCAGGGGAGAAACAAAAAACTAAAATGTTTTTATCTTGGAAAAGGTAACTTGTGTAGATAAATATAAGTGACCCTTTTGGATGATATTTCAAATAAATTTCTCTTGGAGTTCATAAAATCAAAACAAATAATTGTAACAATTATAACATCTTAAAATTATGAATGAACAAACAAAATTAGCTTTGAGTCCTTAGCAGCAACAACCTGAACATGACCATGAACATGAACTTGCTGCCCTCTCCCGCTGGAACTCACTCCCCAAACCCATCACCCTCACACGATTCAAAAAAGTGCTAAAACCCACCTTTTCAAACTCGATTTTAAATGATAGTTCTGTTTTTATCTATTGTCTTATTCTGCTTATGTCATTTGCTGGATTCTTTGTTTAAGCTGTAAAGCGTCTTTGAGCATCTGTAAAAAGGCTCTAGAAATAAAATTCATTATTATTATGACAAATGTACTTATCCAAGTTTTAGGCTTTTTGCCAGAGAGATGAACATATCCATATTTTCTGCTGAAAGCACATATCGGGTTACAGTGACAATATCTAGCTGACTTACATGTAGATTCAACATTCATTGTCTGATTGTGTCGTTTTAAGTGGGTTAACATATTCGTGCAGCAATTGCAGACATATCTATGGATTTATCCACTTGCCTTCGTCTATTGATAAGTTTAACGAGGAAGCCTAAAACAGCACAGTCTTTAACTGGCCAAGGCCCGTCTCATACACAAATTTATTTTCCAGTCTTTTGAAAAAGAGTGAATCTCTCATTCAGTTACAGGCAGCATCTATCATAACGTGCGTGCGTCTGTTAAAGGTGTCCGGGCGGCAGACGTGTCTTGAATTTCATTCCGCTACGAGCGGCTGTCATAAAGTTATGAGAGAAAATTATCGTTTTTGAGCCTTTATGAATCGTAATCGAATCGTCACGTGTCCAATCGCGATGCATGTAATAATCGATTTTTTGGAACTCCTCCACCGTGTACTGTTACAACCTTAGTAGTAATGTTAAAAAAATAATAATATTAAATCCCAATGCCGAGCTACTTTTTAAATGAAGTTTAAGATCACGTTTGGAAAATACTTTATCCTTGGGTCGGTCACAACCCTACAAACTATTGTGGCAAAAGGTACCAAAGATACCATAGTTTCTTGAATATAACTCCCTTTCATGTTTCCACCCCCAAAATCTCCCATTAAAAGCAGTATTCTCTGTGGTACATATGAATGATTAGGTTTCCCTGATTTGTTGGCATACATGCTCCCAATTTAAGCATCTGCAAAGAGATTGACATATATATTTTTTTTTTTTTTTTTTTTAAGAATTTCTGTTCTTTTGTTTTTTGTTTTGTATTATCTAACTTTCATTGACCATAAAAACAGCAAATATTAGAGTGATCCATGTAAGCCCCAACATTTCAGTGATAACTGATTGTTGTTTATGAACATTAAGCCAGGTTAAGATTTTTCAATTTAGCTGGTGTCACCTGTTCTATACAATGCCTATGCTTTTGTTGCCAATAAATGGAGTTCACTGACTAGAGTCATCTTTGATCCTCTAAAGATGCTACAAAAGGATACCAGATCAACACAAACAGAGGTACAGTATATACTGTAGTTGCACAGCAAGTTAGTAATACACCCAATCCAGTTAGAGCCATGGATAAACACAACGTGCAGAACAAACAGATGTACTCTGAACAGTCCATCTTTATAGTGTATCTGTTGCAACCTCAGTAAGTGTCGACTGTCAGAAATGTTTTGCCAAGATGTCTACAGCTGGGTTTCATCTGGGTACGAAAGTTGGTTGTGTTGCTTCTTTTTTTCCCCACAACTCCAAATCCAAACATATTTTTCTTCACCAAGGTATGACTATTAAGAAAGTTAACATGCACAGTTACCAGTGCTTGACCCTGTACTTTGCAAGAAGATGGTCATGAGTATCATCGTACTGTGCAGTTGTCAGTTTTTGTCCTCATCGAGAACTTCAGATATGGGAGCTCAATGCAAGAGTACTGTGCCAATGACGGTGCACTAAAAATAAACCCTCTCTCATCTCAGTGGGAAAATTGGGTGTTTAATAAATCTGGCAAACTACATTTCCTGACAGGCTACAATTAAAAGGCTGCTCAAGAAAAAAAATAGCGTCAGCTATTCACGTCTTGTACAATTACACATTTTACACGCACCCTGGAGTCCTATCTGTCAACTGTGGGGCTTGAAAAAACAGCTTGTGAGGTCACTCACGCGTGCACGCACATACACACATACGCACTCCTTCTTTCCGGGCACACAGTTTAAGTTGTGTTTGGATATGTATGTTTAGAATGTGTGTGATGAAATGGCACCAGCTGTGTACACTGGAGGGATGCACAAGGCCCACTAGTAGAGGCAAAGCTTTAACCCCTTAACTGCTAACTGCAGAAGGCAGTACAAAAGGACACAATGGGACTGGGGAGAGGGGAGAGAGTGCTTTTGCAACTATTCAGTGTCAGGATCAGTTTCTTTTTACAGACCTAGTAAATGCCTCAGGTAATTACAGCTGCAAGCCTTCAACGGCCATTTTTTTCACAGCCCAAATATAAATGACTCAATGGGATCATCTGTGGCTTGCAAAAAAATAGGAATGGAAATTAAAAAAAAAAAAAAACGTTATTGAAAAATTGTGTTTTACACACATCATGTACTAGAAGAGTTCAAGGGGACAATGAACATTCAGTATAAGGGTAAATCAGCAGCAATAACACCTTTGGAAGAAAGTGTCACCTATCGTAAACACAATTTTATATTGCTTTTCCTAATAGTGGCAGTAAACTGAAAAGAAAAAACACATACAACCAAACCATGATAGTAAACAGTGATAGTGACGGGCTTGGACGTGTACTTTCTTCAGTAGGGGGACACGTCTGGCAGTGCAGGATTTGAGTCCCTGGCGGCGCATTCTGTTACTGATAGTAGCCTTTGTTACTGTGGTCCCAGCTCTCTGTAGGTCATTCACTAGGTCCCCCCCCGTGTGGTTCTGGGATTTTTTGCTCACCATTCTTATCATTTTGACGCCACGGGGTGAGATCTTGCATGGAGCCCCAGATCGAGGGAGATTATCAGTGGTCTTGTATGTCTTCCATTTTCTAATAATTGCTCCCACAGTTAATTTATTTACACCAAGCGTTTTACCTATTGCAGATTCAGTCTTCCCAGCCTGGTGCAGGTTTACAATTTTGTCTCTGGTGTCCTTCGACAGCTCTTTGGTCTTGGCCATAGTGGAGTTTGGAGTGTGACTGACTGAGGTTGTGGACAGGTGTCTTTTATACCGATAATGATTAAAACAGGTGACATTAATACAAGTAACGAGTGAAGCCTCGTTAGACCTCGTTAGAAGAAGTTAGGCCTCTTTGACAGCCAGAAATCTTGCTTGTTTGTAGGTGACCAAATACTTATTTTCCACTCTAATTTGGAAATAAATTCATTAAAAATCAGAAAATGTTGTTTTCTGTTTTTTTTTTCCGCATTCTGTCTCTCATGGTTGAGGTTTACCCATGTGGGCAATTACAGGCTTCTCTAATATTTTCAAGTAGGAGAACTTGCACAATTGGTGGTTGACTAAATACTTATTTGCCCCACTGTGTGTATATATATACACACACACATATATATATATATATATATACACATTACATACATTTAGTTTTGTATTTCAAAGTCACATTAACTCAAATGTTATACTGTAATGTGATTTTTGATTGGTTTATGGAGCACGTGGATCAGCAAAAAAAAAAATCTGCTCTAGAAAATGTAATGAAGTACAATACTATACTACAGCGCAAGCTAATAGCATGTACTATATATTTATGTCATTTCAAGCCTTGTATACTCAAATGTTTCTATGAAGAAACTACTATTTGATTTTGCTAATGTATTTCCTTTCATTTGTACCCCCCATTTTACCCCCACACACAAAGTTGGTACATGCCAGTCCATATGTTTAAGCTCTAGTGGAGTTCCTTTTCATTCGAGCATTAGCACCAGAGCAGGTGAAGAGTTTGTCAGAACATCTGTTAGTAATTTCAATCTCTCTGCGCCAGGAGGCAATGAAATCCCACACTATATGGATACTGTAACTGAAACATTATTTAAAAAAAAGTGGGGTCATACCAGATGGTCATAAATCTAAGGTATATTCTGCATCTTTTTCATGAAAGCATTTAAATTGATCACATCTGCCTTTACAAACAACAAAAACCCAGACACCCCCCAAACAGTGCCTCATCTTGTGCTGAGTGCTGAGACATCAACACATAACCTTCGCTGTCAGACATCGTGTGCTTAAATCGAAGAGATCAACACTGAATACAGTATATAGAACTAAACTCTGATGTTTTCCTAGCAATGAAAGCAGCTTTGTTACTGTCTACAAGGAAGTGTTGTTTCACGTTATCCAAAGAGGCAATGAAAAATATAACCTTGAGTCACAATGCTGAGTCAGCAGCACAACAACCAATTAGTGAAGAGCAATGATGTCAACACTTGACAGTAAATGGAACAGAATTATTCGGCATACTGGCTAAAACTTATTTTCAAAGTAAGAAATTCGGAGTTCTGACATTCTGGGTTCCAATCTATAAAGCCTTCTTGCCTTAACTTTTAATGTTCGTCTAATGCTTATCTTCCCACTTTCCAATTACTGTATATGCATGTTAACTTGTCTATGGATAAAGTGGCAAGCAAAGGTTTGGGACCTCAGGGTATACCCTAACTTTGGCATGTCACTGTACAGTATGCCAAAGGAAACCTAATTTTTCTACGGCCCCAGTTTCCCAAACTTGTTTTCATCATTTTACAGACTGAACTACATAAGGTACATTGAACTTTATAGATTCCACTTAATGATGAAATTCCCACTCCAAATCATTTTACAGATTACTCTCCTCTGTAAGTCACAGCTCGTTCCGCCTCCATTGCAGCTCCATTAGTCATCACTAGAGTGCCTAATTAACTCTGTGTCACTCGTTTTGATTTTCTGTCAATTTAAAAAAGAGCCACTCATGTCACAAAAGAAGTGCCTCTGTGTGTTTGTTTTTCTGTTGTTTAAGATATTGTCAGGGTGTTATTCAGAGATTTTTTTTAAAAGTGGTTTTAACACCAACTGACTTGAAGCTCTGCAAAGTGAAAAACAAACAGAAGGAACAGCTTGACTGATGTATGCAAAAGAGATAGCATGTGTTCGCCATGCAAACTGTAATCATTTGCATGAAACACTTGCTTTGTGCGTGTTCTAACCTACACTTCCTTTCTATTATAACTGATAGACACAGTATATAGGATAAACCTTCTTTTGCATTGTGGTCAATTAAATGTCACAAATGATTCCACTTGACCTGGGGACTTTAGGAGCAAATGAAGAACAAGAAATAAAGCCGAATCAAAGCAGTGTACTCTGGGGACTGATGAAGACATGATGAAATTGGGCACATATGACAAGTTGGCCACAATTCAGCTGATGAAACAGTACGACAAAACCGGCAACTGTTTTTTTCCCCCTCCTCAGCAGCAGAGGCTAAATAGACCTGATAACCTAGAAGAGCAGAAACATTGTTTGGACTTTACCATAACAAAAAAAATTGCAGTTGTGAGATTATTTTTCTGTCAAAGTGATGGATCACCACTGCCACAACACACTACTGGTACTTCGACACTCAAACTACGGAAGTATCTAAATACGTCCAAACGCACCGTAGTCCATCACTAACCTATGCTTGCTAACGCAGTCGTCAAGCCATACAGTAAAAATTTGTAGGAAACATTCAAGAGAACGAATGATATAAAACTATCAAATAAAAAATGAATTTTAAAAAGTACTGCAGTAACTCAGCTATGTTTGTATTCCATTGGTAACGTCAAAACCTGAAATGAGACACCCATCATGAACCAAAGACCCAAGTGCCACAACTGGCCTTGCGTTCGTCCATTGTTACTTGGAACGTTACGTAGTCAAGTCAAGCATGTCTACTGTGTATTTTCAAACTGGAATTATGACGTGAGATTTTCAAAATGTTAGCATTTTACTTTCCACAACTCCGTTATCATATGAACAAGTTGCTAAAAACATTTTTTTTTTTTATTATTATTTTAAACAGTTGCTCAAACTTTGGCAAAGCATTTGAAGCTATCAACGAGGAATTGTAAAGTTAATACAAAAGCATATATTTAATCATGTTCAAATGTAACAGTGACAATAAGATGGCTTTATAAGTAAATAATGTGCTTGCTGTGCTCATGATTTAAAAGAAACGAAAAACAGCAAATATGGTCATAACTTCTCGAGCTACCTAATGACATACAGTATAATAATGCATTGTGCAAAATCATTTTATAACACACCAATTTCAGTACTGTAATAAACCGAGGACTCCTTGTAATTCTTAATTAACTGGCTTTGAAAAAATTTGTTCTGGGAGTGTGCAAAAACAGCCTGGAATTCTGCTGTTTGTTTGAAATATTATTTGGTAACAATCTTTTTGAAATTATTTTAAGAGGAAGGATTATCAGAAACTGTTACTCAAGCATTTACAAGAACAGTCAAAGCAAGAGGCAAATAAAGGAAATGCTAATTACTGTATATATGTATGTAAATATGTATAGGCTATGATTGGAAATGATGTTTGCAAACAAAACTCAAGTAAATGTAGTTAAACAATATCAGAAAAAAATCATTTTCAAATCAATGAATAAGTTTTCACAGTTTGTAATTCAATACAATTACATAATCAATGCTTGTTTAGTTGGATGGCTTCATGGCATGACTTCAAGTTCAATGTTGACCAAACTATGGCGTTGGGTCCAAAAATGGATCGCAATCAGAATTGGTGTTGTCCTTTTTGTTTTTCCCAGGTTGTAAAATGCTGTGATATCGATCGTTTGTGGTTTAATAAATCACGTCTGTAGCAGAAAATTCATGCTTCCTGTCCAATTCTTTGCTGCTCTTAATAGATTTGAAGTTGTTGCTCTAAAGTTTGTCAAAACTTTGCCTGTGCGTCATATGAAATCACCTGAGTTGCTTTAATTGCAGCGAGGTTAAGTGAAAATCACAAAAAAGGACATGTCAATTAGCAAGAGGTGCACGATGGTGTTACTTTTAAGATAAACATCACCAAAAAAGCCCCTCTCACCTTGTTGAAGTTGTAGTATCCCAAACAGTGGGAGAAATCCAGGTTTCCTGGTTCTCCAGGAATAGCATTTCCTCCAGCATTGGGGTAAAAACGTACATCCATGGCAAAAGTCCGCAGAGGGGGTCGCCAGACTGGGGCGCACCGGGTTACGGGGTGCTTTTCTTGGCTTTACAATCCAAAGTGCACCGCGGAACCTGGTGGTGATGGCGGTGTTGGTAGAAGTAGTAAATGATATAGTAGTAGAAGTTTGGGTTATCCCTCTTCTACGCGCGAGGAATCCCTGCAGGAAGGCTGAAAGAAAGTGCCCCTCATGGAGTGCCAGTGGCCGAGCATGTACACGCAGCTGCTGGATACAAAAGACCGGGTGGGAGCAAGCGAGTGGGTGATTGAGCAAGGCTCGAGTGCGCGCGAGTCCACCTCCTCCTCCTACTTCTCCTCCTGCTCCTTCTCACACGCAAGTTAAAAGTTAATACTCCCGACGCATTGCCAAGGAAGTTAAAACAACTTAGCGGAGGAAGATGAAGAGCTAGATAGCGCTGGGACTCCAACGACACGCGGTGAGTGGAAGTGATGTGCTGTTGTTAAAGCCTTCAGCTCTGACTGAACACTCCAAAGGAGAACAAGGTAAAGTGTGCGGAGGAGACTACACGGATAGACACGCCCATGCTAACATGATGCTAAATGTACAATTGTTCAAAGTCTCGCCATAATGCCAAGTTGGTTGACACAAATATTGAGTTTCAACATGTTGGGGGGAAAAAAATAAAACGTTTTGTCACGGCATATTTTTAAGTTTCCCTTTAAAAACTTTTCTTAGGCTATTAACTCATTAACCCTTTAACACCTAAGCCTATTTTGGCCGAATTTACATGCATTTGATGTTGCCTTTATATTTCAAAGAAAAAAATGTTTACAATGGCCAAGTTGGGTCCCTTTTTTCAAGACACCTTGAACTTCATGTCCAAACTGTTGTTTTCTTCACTGACCAATTATAATCCACATTTTGGACCCAAAAAGACAATCTTTTTTCAAAATTTGTAATGTTGATGTCCCATTGACAACCAAACATGCTCGACCAACCGTTTTGAAGCTTGATAATATTTATTCAACTTGTTAGGATAAACATTCAATAGAAAAAAATAAGATTGAATAGTTTTATGATTGACAATTCAACACAAAGCGCAGGTATGGTCATAGGCGTTTTTGGCCTTTACACATACTATGGTCAAAACAGGTTGCAGTGCAAAATAGTGAGAAAAAAGATTATATATATCTAACACAAAAAGGGTTTGGAGGATATCTCTTTGTGAAGTTAGGTGTTGTACCCATCACCTTATCAAAATTATATACGTACATGCAATCAAGCTTCTTGAACACACATCTACATAAAATTGAAAAGATTATAGGGAAGAAAAAAAAAATATATATATATATATATATATATAACATAGAAAAAAAGTATTTTAAAAAATATTGACAAGTAGTGAAACTCACAAATAACTTGCAAACGAAATGGAATTTGTTGAAATCAATAGCTTCGCTAACTCGAAGATTAAGCCTAATGTCAAAATCCTGAACTTCCCCTTTAAGTTTGCTTCAGGGCGCTGACATGACTGACGCTATGTTTTCCTTCGCGTACATGGAACCCACAATTGGGATATTTGGCTGGTACGTGTTCTCTACATCAGTCTATGGGTGAGATCTCAATGACCAGTGAACCTAAACACTGTTAGAATCCCGGGATTTAAATGTGTTATGTGTGAAAGCAATTTCCCAGGTAGACTGACACGGAGATGAAGCGGACATTTACTGAGGCGATAAACAAACATCGCAATTATTAACATGGCAAAATGGAAATAGCAAAATTAAAAAACTGAAAACATAACAAAATTAAATTGCTACTAGATAGTAGAGCCGGGGGAACAGAGTCCATCGTCCATCTATGGAAATGTGTGGTTTATTTTGTTGCCGATGCTGACCAAAACTGACGTAATGTCTGGGTTATTAAATCGCGCCAGCCGCCCCCCCCCCCCCCCCCCCCCCCCCCCCCCCCGCACAGAGAGTCGGATACACGGACAAGTCTGTGAAAGTGTACTTCCCATGTTATTCCCGGGATATCTCTCCATGTGTGAAACACGGGACTTTACCGGGATATAAGTCTGAAAGGGGCCTAAGTGTCAATGTAAACTGCTTCACTATTGCAACCAGAGGAGCCAGACCCAGTGGTCAAATATTCTCTACTGCATACTTTTTCAAACCCTTCTGGGACTTCATTTTGTAAACTGGAGGTTTGAGCCTCCGACTACATGAACAAAAGTGTCACCCATTGCATTTTTTCAGAGGACCTATATTGTCAACGTCACTTTGAACTATCGAAGAACAGTTTCATTTTTAATTTTATCAACAACAAAAAAAAAGTATTTCAGAAACCGAAAATACATTTTAAAGTCACTTTTTGGCAGTAGTGCACCACTACCTAAAAATCACTGTCACAAGTTATAACCAAAACACAAACATGTTGAGGTTAAAATTGCTTTGCGAAAAGCTGTACGTTTTTGCTTGCCACTGGAGCAAACCGAGTGCATGTATCGCACCTAAATTAAAACAGTGTAAAACTACATTCCCACTGCAAGGGAATAACTAGCAGTGTAGCATTAGTACTGTTGACCAGAGTTTCTCGTAGGTTACATTTTATTCACGCCACCACAACCCGAACTAATGCTATCGTTGCATCTCCATGCTTATTCCAGTATTTCAAGTCATACACAAATACAAGTCGTTAAACTACAAAGTTCTGCAAGCATTAATAATACATTGTCTGAAGAAATAGGTTACTCCTCTGAGGAGTCACAGATTTTTCTTTCCTGGATGTTTTAATAAATAGGTCACTGCTTTTCATCAGCAGTGTAATCCAACATTTTAAGTGAGATGAAGGTGATAAAACACACAAAATGAACAGTATATTTGTCTTTAAAAGCAACCAGTTGGCAGCTAGCGAGAGAAGTTAACAACAGTCTTCGCTCCATACTCCTTGTCAAATATATTGACTGATGATGGATTTCTACCTCGCTACTTACGACCATGTTTTTTTTTTTTTTTTTTTAAACAGAAGTCTTACTGTGCGGTTGTCACATCTGACTCTGGGGGGTGCAAAAAAGTGTGAATAAACTTAAAAATCAATGTCGTCAGCCTTGAGCATAACACAAGAGAAAAGCTTTGTTGTTTGTCTGCAAAATATGACATACAAACAATTCTCTTCTAGGAAATCCATCCAACAGTATATAGGAGACCTGTGACTCTGTTGCTGTTATAGAGTTTTATTGGAGCTTTTACAAACTTTCCAAGCCACACACCTCCTTCTTTGTCCCTGAAAGTTAGCACACTTTCAAAAAAAAAACAAAAAAAAATTTTATTGCAAATTTTTTTTGCCACACGCACACCAGTCAGAGAAGTTTCTTTTGCAGCCGTTCCATGTTTTTAGGCTAGGCTCCTCCTGAAACATCCTGGTGTACCTTTTCTCCTCCATCCTATTCCCCAAAAAGATTGCTGCTTACCCTATAGAGCCAAATAAATTTCAACTAGAGGAGTTCCAAAAAATCGATTATTACATGCATCTCGATTCGGCACGTGACGATTCAATTACGATTCATAAACGTTCAAAAACGATGAATTTTCCCTCATAACTTTATAACTCGTAGCAGAACGAAATTCAAGACACGTCTGCCGCCCAGGCACCGTTAACGGGCGCACGCATGTTATGATGGATGCTGCCGGTTACTGAGAGAGAGATTTACTCGTTTTTAAAACACTGGAAAATAAATTTGTGTATAAGACAGGTAAGTTATTTTTTAGAGGCAAGAGGGGAAGAGAGATAGTTTGTTGCTCCTTGTCTTTTAGTTGTCCAGCAGTAGTTTTAAGGCATTTCAATTGAAAAATATCCTGAGTGTGTTGTTGCATCTATAAGAGGTGAGTACACGAACCTTCTTGTACTGTTTAGCCTTTACTGTTGTTGCATTTGAGATGTTAACAGTAAGAGCTGAGCGCTAAGCTAATTAGCTAATTTGCTAACGTGTATTTCATATGCAGAATGTGTAAAACCATGATTGACTACAGCGGTAACACCACAAACATGTGAAATAGTACAGAAATCTGTGAAAACAAAGTATATTGGTTAAATGAAGTCTTATTTCTTTCCAGAAAATGCGTAATTCATTCCACCTGTGTAAATGTTATTGTATTGTTGAGAGAAATAAGTACTCCCTTTAAAATGGTTAATGTTTTTGCACTTTCTTGTAAAAATAAAAAAGCAGCTTGAGGGCAGCATTTTGTTGTATGGGCATGTTTCCATTGTTCCTGTTGAATTTGAAATAAATATCATTTTCATTTTTCATGCCGCTTTATCCTCACAAGGGTCGTGGAGGTGCTGGAGCCTATCCCAGCTAACTACAGGCAGTAGGCAGGGGACACCCTGAACCGGTTGCCAGCCAATCGCAGGGCACAAGGAGACAAACAACCATTCACTCACACACCCACACCTACGGACAATTTAGAGTGCTCAATCAGCCTACCATGCATGTTTTTGGGATGTGGGAGGAAACTGGAGTTCCCGGAGGAAACCCACACAGGCACGGGGAGAACATGCAAACTACACACAGGAAGGCCAAAGCCTGGGATTGAACCCTTGATCTCAGAACTGTGAGGCGGACGTGCTAACGGCTCAGCCACCGTGCCGCCTTTAAATAAATAATGGACATGAATTTGTTTGGCTACTGTATTAATTAGTAATGTACGATGCATCGATAACCGTGATAACCGTGATCATCATCGATACCGTGATCATCATCCAATAATCGAATTGCAGCACCCTGAATCGTAATCGAATGGAATCGTGGGGTGCCTAAGATGGCACACCCCTAATTTCAACCTTTCATGAGCTTTTTTAGGCAACATGTAAAAATGATTAAAGATTCTGTAACGTGACTTAAATCAGTGAATCAATCACTTTACATCACTGATATTAATGTTACAACAGTTTAAACAGTATGAATTTGTTCTTATTACATTTGTTATTAAAAACATTAAACAATATAATTATATTTTCCATTGCCAGTATAGCTTCAACTAAACTTAAAAATGTACCATTTTCATTTTTGAGCATCAATATATCTGGTTGTCTGTTTTGAATAAATATTAAATTTTAGTCATTATTTTACTTTTTTAATATAATCTAATAATGGAATATATCTAACAATTTAACTAAATGTCAAAGTTGCGGTGCCTTTCAGAGTATTTTGTACAAGACAGAGAAGCCAATGTAAGTGAGCAAGATATGTGTTGGCATGTTTGTGTGTGAGCGTAATCAATGTCTTACAGTGTGCTGCTGTGCTCGAGGCAGATAATCCCCATTTGAGCACTCTCCAGCCTCCTTGCTCATGCGATGGTCAACAATCCGGAAGCGTCGCCAAGAAATGTGCTTTGTAATTACGGACACATTGATATTGGCCTACATGCAAAACGTGTTCCTGTTTGATATCGTTTTCCCCCACATTCCACCCATCTGCATGCATAACCAAACATTGCTACACTTGCAGATACGCCCACCCAATCAAATCCCATTCAAGTGACACATAAAACATCCCAAACCGTCTCCCACACAGCACACATCAGATAAGCAAGCTTCCACTTCATGCCTGGTTATTGGATGTTCTTTTGGCCACGTAACACAATCATTGTGTGTCTATTTTCCCCACCTTATTCTGTGTTTTATTATTATTGTTGTTGTTGTTTAGCAGTGCAACAAGCTGGTAAAATTCATTTCCTTTTCTCTCCTCTGCTGTTGGGAAAAGCAAAGATGAGTTACTCTTCTCCACCGTATGCCATTTCCGCCTTAGCCGGGCAACACTGCAGCGACATGAAAACAAATTATCATCATCCACTAGCGCCTGCAATTAAAGTAGAGCGGTGCGATTAGGACCACTTACAAAATAAGTGATAAATGCAAAATAATTCATTAGTCTAATAATCTTTTGTTTACAGCGAACATCCGACATTTGTTGATTCTGTGTGACACCTCACAAATTGCTTCTCAAATGAAAACAATAAAGACAATCTTATGCTTGTTTTAATTACAACAGCCCACAATGATAAGGATTATTATTATTTTAGGTGGATCTGAAAACTAAACAATATAGTCATGATACAAATGTAAAATATGGATTGCTAATACAACAATAAACAATTGTCTTGACAAGTAACCAGTGGCGGATGCTGGTATTTCAATGAGGGGAAGCTCAAAGTGTGTCCGCCTGTGAGTGGTTTGTGACAGTGGAGGGGCTCCCGCTGCTCTGTAGGGAAAGAAACTAGAGTGCCAGAAGTCAATTCTCCAAACACAATCAGCTACAATAAAAAAAGAAGAAAACCTCCAGAAATAAAAGCTAAATTTTTAACTACCGTATTTTTCAGACTACAAGTCGCAGTTTTTTTTTCATAGTTTGGCTGGGGGTGCGACTTATGCTCTGGAGCGACTTATGTGTGAAATTATTAACACAATATTATAATATTTCACATGTAATTTTGGTGTTTTGGAGTGACACTGATGGTTTGGTAAACTAGCATGTTCCTTATGCTATAATTATCTGAATAACTCTTAAAAGCTACAGTGGGGCAAATAAGTATTTAGTCAACCACTAATTGTGTAAATTCTCCCACTTCTAAATATTAGACAGGCCTGTAATTGTCAACATGGGTAAACCTCAACCATGAGAGACAGAATATGGGGGGGAAAAAAAAAAAAAAAACAGAAAATTACATTGTTTGATTTTTAAAGAATTTATTTGCAAACCATGGTGGAAAATAAGTATTTGGTCAATACCAAAAGTTCATCTCAATACTTTGTTATGAACCCTTTGTTGGCAATAACGGAGGCCAAACGTTTTTTGTAACTCTTCACAAGCTTTTCACACACTGTTGCTGGTATTTTGGCCCATTCCTCCATGCAGATCTCCTCTAGAGCAGTGATGTTTTGGGGCTGTCGTTGGGCATCACGGACTTTCAACTTCCTCCACAGATTTTCTATGTGGTTGAGATCTGGAGACTGGCTAGGCCACTCCAGGACCATGAAATGCTTCTTACGAAGCCACTCCTTTGTCACCCTGGCTGTGTGTCTGGGATCATTGTCAAGCTGAAAGACCCAGCCACGTCTCATCTTCAATGCCCTTGCTGATGGAAGGAGATTTTCACTCAAAATCTCTCGATACATGGCCCCATTCATTCTTTCATTTACACAGATCAGTCATCCTGGTCCCAAAAAAACAGCCCTAAAGCATGATGTTTACACACCCACGCTTCACAGTGGGTATGGTGTTCTTCGGATGCAATTCAGTATTCTTTCTCCTCCAAACACGAGAACCTGTGTTTCTACCAAAAAGTTCTCTTTTAGTTTCATCTGACCATAACACATTCTCCCAGTCCTCTTCTTGATCATCCAAATGCTCTCTAGCGAACCACAGACAGGCCTGGACATGTACTTTCTTCAGCAGGGGGACACATCTGGCAGTCCAGGGTTTGAGTCCCTGGCGGCGCATTGTGTTACTGATAGTAGCCTTTGTTACTGGGGTCCCAGCTCTCTGTAGGTCTCTAGGTCCCCCCGTGTGGTTCTGGGATTTTTGCTCACCGCTCTTGTATAAGATCTTGCATGGAGCCCCAGATCGAGGGAGATTATCAGTGGTCTTGTATGTCTTCCAATTTTATAATAATTGCTCCCACAGTTCATTTCTTTACACTAAGCATTTTACCTATTGCAGATTCAGTCTTCCCAGCCTGGTGCAGGTCTACAATTTTGTCTCTGGTGTCCTTTGACAGCTCTTTGGTCTTGGCCATAGTGGAGTTGCGAGTGTGACTGACTGAACAGGTGTCTTTTATACTGATAATGAGTTAAAACAGGTGCCATTAATACAGGTAACGAGTGGAGCCTCGTTAGACCTCGTTAGAGAGAAGTTAGACCTCTTTGACAGCCAGAAATCTTTCTTGTTTGTAGGTGACCAAATACTTATTTTCCACTCTAATTTGGAAATAAATTCTTTAAAAATCAAACAATGTTATTTCCAGTTTTTTTTCCCCCCACATTCTGTCTCTCATGGTTGAGGTTTACCTATGTTGACAATTACAGGCCTCTGTAATCTTTTCAAATAGGAGAACTTTCACAATTGGTAGTTGACTAAATACTTATTTGCCCCCCTGTATGTTACGTTAACATACCGGATACGTTCGCATTTCGTTGTTCATGCATCATGTAACATTATCATACTGTACACTTATTCAGCATGTTGTTCTCTATTGTATTTTTATTTTAAATTGCCTTTCAAGGTGACATATCTGTTCTATGTGTTGGATTTTATCAAGTTAATTTCCTCCCAAAACACAACTTGTACTCCAGTGCGACTTATATGTTTTTTTTTTCCTCTTCATCATCCGAAAAATACGGCAGTTGATTTTAATAAAGTAGGTGTCGCTAGGATGATTAACAAAGTCTCCATTTCGACTCAAAACAACAGAATAAGAATTGAAAAATGCTTCCCGTGGATGTTAATAGAAAAAAAAAAAAAAAAAAATCACTGATTCGTTCATTTCGTTGTCAATCAAAAAGGGGTTCAGCCTCAGACAAATCATCCAATCATTACGCAGAGAAGCAGAACGTCCGGGCCAGCTGAGCCCTGCCCACTACCGAAATACCCAAGAGACGCACTGCGTCCAATGAATTGGATAAACCCAGCCTTTAGCCAATAACTCATCTCACTTCGCTGTCGTGGAACAATGCACTCTGAACTCTGGAGACGCACAGCGTCCACATTGTTTAAAGGACTGGGAAGCTACGCGAATGAATGAAAAGCGAGGCGCATCGTAACCAGTGATAAGAAGCTAATTATGAACAAAAGTTGAGCGTGTTGTAGCACATATATACCGTAGTCAATGACATGTACGAAGAACAGTGTACATTTGATCACTTAATAATTTTTTTGACATTTTGTGGGAAACTGAGGTTCCCTCACAGTCTTAGAGCAATCACCACTGTACATGACACAGTTTGAGTGGAATTCTTTTTGTTTTGATTCCAAGGTTAATGACATTTAAGGCATTCAAGGGTTCCCATGAATCTTTCATTAAAAATGAAATCCAGCAGTGGAATTTTAAACTGTTTCATCTTTTTAGCTCACTCCCATCAGTATATTGATCCACAAGGGGGTATTTCTAATGTCACAAGTTATTGCAGTAATAAAGAAATGTAACGACTTTTTCAAGCCAATAATGTCAGTGCTCTGCTTTTCAGTATCAATACAAAAAACTTATTGGTCTTTTAAAAGAGAGGTCACCTAAAATCAAAGCAGGAAATGTAAGTTAATCCTCCTATTAAGTTTCTCAGGAACAGCAATTATGTTCCTGGCTCATTTTGTTTGAAGGTGGCATTTTAAAAACAGTTTTCATGAATCTTAGTAGCATGTTTTTGGCATTCCCTGGTCAAAATATAATCAAAGAATGAATAATGACAGAACATTTAACATATATTCTTCACATTCTGGTGCAAATCACTCGTTTTGTAATGTAGTGTAATGCAGAGTATGGCTTTTATTAACAGATGTTTATTACATTCTTGATATTTCTGTAACTTCTCCAACGCTCCCAGCGACTGTTTTTAAAGAAGAGTTATGAGCGCCCTTTCTCGCAAAGTTTTGTAGTGATATTGGAGACTTCGGTTGTAAAACTGAGGCGCACTTCATGACGTCTAGAAGCTAAGCAGCCCAATAATCGGCAAGAAACTCTGGGCATGAGGAAGTTATTATGTAAATATAGTTAAAACACAACTGCTCACTCAAACATATTTTTAGAAAAAATCAGATGACAAAAGATAACCTTGCTTTTTTATTTCACAACCACACTCCCAGTATCTGTAAATCTTTACACAAGCAATTAAACTTTTCATATAGGTACGGTGGATGACCAGTTAGCACATTTGTTTCACAATTCAGAACCAAGGGTTCAAATCTTGGCCCCAACCTTCCTGTGTGGAGTTTTACCAAGAACTCTAGTTTCCCCCTACTTTCCAAAAACATGCGTACTGTGGTTGATTAATAGAAACCTCTAAATTGTCTATAGTTGTGAAATTGATTTTTTTCATACAGTGTGAGGAGTTTAATTCCGATTTTTTCAAGTGTGACTTGGGCCTCTTTTAACTCATTCACTCCCTGCCATTTTCACCGGAGCAAGGCCCTTCGCTCCCGGCAGTTTTACTGGATTTTGACTGATTTTGCAAGGCCCACAGTAAATTCTGTTCTATTGCTATATAAACATGGAACCCACCAAAAGAAAGATTAGACTCTCTTCTTTCAGCAGGAAAAAATGAAAAAGTTAGTGCATATATTTTTCCATTCTTTAGAAATCAGCATTAGAAAATAGCTTAGTTTGAGCAATTTTCCAATTTCTGATGAAAAAAAAGAAATTGAGCTTTTTGTAAAAGCATACATTTCAAACATAACTTTGACTTTAACACAGCTATTTTTTGCTTATGTGACATCGCAAACATCTGAATAATGTTTTCCTTTTACAAAATAACATAAACAACAAGACAAATAGAGCTTTTGATAGCAAAGTAACAATTTATTTGCACATGATTGGATTGTTGGGCTGGGAGATGGCGCTGTTGTGGCCGCCGCGGCTGTCTCGGTGGACGGGGTGGGGTTTTTCCCTCGTCAACACCTGTAATGTCTCATCAAGATGATTTTTTTTTAGTCTTTCTTTTGTGGTGGCCACTGCCTCGTGGCGGAGTTCGCCTGGGGAACTTGTGTTCCTGGGGGGGAACTGGTTTGGCCGTGCGCGTTTCCGGCTGAGTAGCGGGACACTGGAGGGTGCGGGGGACGCGAGCGGCCAAGCACGGCGACGCGGGCTCTGCTCGCGAGCAGCACAGGCTCAACGGCATCGTCTGCTGCACTGGTGGTCCCGGTCATTCTGCTCGGTCATCGGCTGCCCGGAATCCTGGACATCCTCCTGGTTGGCGCACTTGGTCATTCGTCGCCTGGCGTCCTGGACGTCCCCCCGATCGTCCTGCTCGGACTTCCTGCGCCTGGCGTCCTGGTTGTCTTCCGCCGGCAACTCGGCCGTGTGGCCTGGCCGTTCATTCCGTTGAATCGGGTTGCGGGTCTTACCAAATGCGCTACTGCCCTCCAGTGGCCAGTTTTATTGCTTTAAAATTGATTTTCAGCATTGTGCTTTGGAGCAAAGTTGCATCAGAACCTAGAGATGTCTCTTATGAAAAAAAACGTAAAAGACATATAAATACGTTTTTGGGACACTGCAACCATTAAAAATAGAACGTATTTATAAGTTTTTTGGAGCAAATGAGTTAAATGTGGATAGAAATTAGATCGAGTATCTATGCTATATATCTGCATGAATGCTCATTCATACACATCCGATCACTACGTCATTAACAGGTAAAAAAAGGTCACTACTGTTTGACAAACAAACTATAGGCTTAGACGAACAAATCCTCGAAATTGCCACAAAAGCATGAGTACTGAGAACTACCAAAGGCAGCATATTTACTTTCCTAACCACTGCGACATGTCACATGTTTTATGCGACTGCGTGTCACATTACAAAGGTGTTTTGCGAAACAAAAAAAGAAAAAAAATAAATTGCCTGTTTGTCTGAACAATTGTTAGGCTATGGGTGTATTCACACCAGGAAAGGCCGTAGTTTGCTTTCTTTGGTCCGCACCAAAATACATTTGGTCTGGAATTTTTTGATGCGATTTCTTTTCACATTGCAATTTGAGCAAGCGACTCAGCATTTGACAACAAACTGACATGTGCAAAACTCGTTCAATCATTGGACAAAACGGTCTGGGTGCAGTATTGCCAACTTGGCAACTTTCTCGCTAAATCTAGAAACTTCCCAAAGCCTCTTGGTGACTTTTTTCTGTCAAAAGCGACTTGCGACAAATCTAGCGACAAGTTACCATCACCATTTTTTGTCTATTGTACTGTATTGTAGTTCTGGTCCATTTAGTTTGCCAATGTTCACAAAAAGTTAGGGTTTGCATTCATTTGTAGTTCTAAACATATTTGGGGTAGTTTTTTTTTTTTTTTTTTTTTTTTTTTTTTTTTACTCACTTTTTGCTTCTCCCCCCAACGTTATTCCTCTCTTCTACAGCGTCCATTACAGTTACATGCAAATTGCCTACTATGCAAATTAGGTGATTCCATCATCAAGCGAATTTTAGGACAGCAGTGTTTCCCACCAATGAACGAGAATGTGGCGGGCCGCCACAGTCTCGTTTGCCCCCCCGCCGAGAAGAAGAAAAAATAAATAAATAAAATCAGATGCGTCAGTCAGCCGATTACACAGCTGTAGCCCACTCCACTCTACTACCCGCGCGAGCGAGAGCACACAGACACACGCGCCAACAGGTCGCGCTCATAGACGGGACTACTAGCCTGGTACACCAGACTCATAGCTGTGCTATGCAGGCATGAAAATCTCTCACCTTTCGGCGAAATTCGCCGTTTTGAAGTCAAAAAGGGCGACCTACGTGAATTGCGTAGATCCGAGGAGAAATTCTTTTTGGAGGGGGGGGGGTCGGGAGGTTTTATTTAATTATTATTATTATTATCATCATGTGATTAACTTAGTACGTAAACTGAGCACTTAAGAAATCGGTTCTTTAAAAAAGAGACACTTGGACAGTCAGCAAATCCTTCTAGATGCTTCGCTGACGAGAACCAATCATCGGCCCAAGCTGCGTTCCATTATTCCAAACGCGCGCACTCCTTACGTGAACATGGAGTGCTCGGTGAGCCTTTGGTTCCATTGCAAAGCTGCGAAAACAAAATGCAGGCCTTATCCACACCGGGGCAGACCAGAGCGCAGCATCCACACTTGCCTGTATTTGCCAGCAGATTGAATTTGGTGAGTAATGGTTTCAATCGTTTTCACATTTTGTGATATAAAAAAGTTACTGCTATTCGTTGCAGCTTGCGTTGAACACTGCCAGAGCTAGCCAAATCTCCCATGAAAAAAAATAGGTCCCGTTAAATTGGCGTCAAGCTTGTGTATTTAGCGGTAATATAAACGAAGAAACACACTGTTGAGTCAAATTAAGCGGCATGCTCTCGGATGGGGGGGGGCGCCTCGCATCGCTCCCGTCGTCCACCTGAAACGCGTTATTTTCGGCTGAGACTTGAGCTGACGGCCGGTGTCGGCACAACACCGGCCCGACGAGTGGTGGGTATGAGTCCTGCTTCTTAAAGCTTTTCAGAAATACAGGGATCCCTCGTTTTTCGCGGTTAATGGGGACCAGAACCTGCCGCAATAAGTGAAAACCGCGAAGTAGCGCCCCCCCCCCCCCCCCCCCATTTTTTTGTGCGTGTTCAATGCATTTATTCAGATTTTGCATTGGAAAAAAGATACATATATACAAGACATGTTTTTTTCACTTTTTTCACCAAAGTATCATTTATAGATGGTTTTCAAGCACTTCAAAATGTAAGAATTATGATAAGTTTTAAACATGTTACTGGCCCACCGAATTATTTTTAAACAAGAATAAATTAGTAAGAAAATGCTTGGCTTTATTAAATGCTTCATAGTGAGTCTACTCAAACCCTCTCAGGCTTTGGTAAACGGTGATTGACACATGTGCAAAGTTTTTCTTTTTATATATATTTTTTTTGTTTGAAGCAACTTATTTGATTGAATAATAAAGACACAAATGTCCTAGCCAAAATGTGGCCCAAACGCAAAACAACATTACTTCAATGGAAAAATTTGTTTCAGTCAAGAAAAATAGTTTTCAAATGCTTTTTTTGTCTCAAATTTATTTTTGCAATCAAAAACAATTTTTTTTAATTGAAGTGACTTTTTGGGGATTAAAAGTATATACTGTATTTTGATTGAAGCAACTTTGTTTTTGATAGAAGTGTGTTTTTTGATTGAATAATAAAAACACAAATCTACCTCCATCGTTATTGAGAGAAAAAGAAATTAAGAAAGCTTTAAAACTAAAATCCACCGGGAGTCTGTTTTTTTGTTTTTTTAAATATTTATATTTCATTACATAGACATGCCCCGTAGGGAAGGGAGATTGAGGGATAAAAAAGGAGTTAGATGAGGCTGCTAAAGGCAGTGGATACTTCATCAGCTGGGTGAATAGCAGACCTGGTAAGAACAAGTTTGCAAGGATAGTCGGGTATTAAATCCAATTATAAACACAATTACATTGTTATTTTTCTGTAAGATTTTATGTCATTGCTTTATTAATCATTAGGTGCTAGAGTTGTTAAGTATGGATAATAATGAAATAATAGTTTTAAGAAAACTGCTGTTGGTGGCTCAGTGACCATCTGATGTGGTTTGTTCTCAGATGAACAAGTTGAGGAAGGAAGTTTTGATGCAGAGGTTGAAGGAAGAAAATAGGCAGACTGACTGAGTCATAGCCAGAAAGTGTTGATGACAGTTTTGATTTCTATTCACTGTTGCCCCCTCCCAATTAAAGTATGTCACAATCGCAGCAAATTATTATCTAAAGCTGGTTAAAATTGAAGTTATGTTGTTTTAAGGTGTATTAAATACTTGTTCATGTGCCCCTTTTGATCTACGAGCACCCGCCCCTCCACCGGTCTCTGCACGGCCCTGCTGAAACACAGTGTGGGTCGACAGAGCTCAATATTTTGTTGGGGTGTACAGTGTACTGGAACATATTTCCTCCACACCCTTCTCACCTTTTTAACCCCTGACCCATTTTCATGCCTGGCTATGAGAGTATGAGTCTGGCCACCATTAAGCAGAAAAAAATTTCCAGGGCGGAGCCAGCCACAGCAAATAGACAGCGGAGCAGGCCAATCAGTGACGGGCTGACGCGACGTCGGTTAAGCGACAAGAAACTAGCGAGAGACATTTCAACATATTCAACATGGCTAGCGCGAGACAGACTGTTGGTTTTAGCGACTCGATGTGTTTTTGGTCATGTAAAACTGAATTTACCGCGGATTGGAACATATTGCCGCTGAGTCTGGTGTACCAGGCTACGGGACTACTGTCTGCTGCATTCTGCTGCATTTGGCACGATCCGGCGACACCGCATACAGCAATTTATATTACATTCAGTGGTCTCAAAATGCCCTAAAGAGATACACCAGGCTTGAAAATGTACACACACACCCTACCCCGAGGGTCAGAGACCCTCCCACCGCAGTCTCCTAAAATCCTGTGGGAAACACTGGACAGCCAATAGCTACTTTCCTTATTGGGTAGTTGGCAACACTGTCTGGGTGGGGTAACCTGGTAAAATAAGGATCGAAACAATCACAGAGCTCCAGAGTACTGCAAACGTGCATTTACATTTGGCTCCTCATTGCTTTACGTTGAACCCCGACTCATATTAGCCAACGTACTGCTAACCACAGATTTTGATGCGAACCAAAAAAACAAAAGTATGTTGATTTCAGCTATAGTCCGGACGGTTGGAAGCGAAACGAGACCACCTATCCTGCGAGGTCTTGGACCAGCTCTTTGGTCCGCACCAGAGCTGTTTTGTATTCACACATGCCCAAAAGGTGCGCACCACGAAGGTGCAGGTTTGAATACGCCCTTAACTTTGGCTGGCGTGATGCATCGTGAAGGGCCAACCGATATATTCACTTTTTTTCTGGTTTCCATGTGGTTACACTCCAAAATAAATGTAGTCTTCACATTCAAAACCCATGTTTCTAAAACCAACTTATTTAATTGCACGTTGGTAGCCAACATGGTGCAAGGACTACACAAAGACAAATATGCAGAACACTTCATTACATTACTCCCAATTAAATATCTGTCCTCGGCCACGTTAGTCATCTTAGCGCTAACCATTCCTACTAATTAGCACTAGTCTTGTGTGCCGTGTGCTGGAAAAAGGACATTTGAATATCCCATTAGGCCATTCCAAGATAAAGCTCATACTTGATTGACGTTCCATTTAAACGCGGGAGGGTATTAAATTATGTGCTTCACTTTTTCATTTAATGATTTGAGTTTTATTTTTTTATTTATTTTTTTTAAAGTTCAAGTTGTGCTATTCCACACTGCGAATAATCAATTTCTTATGTTTACATTTGATTTAAAGTGGGTTCTTCATTGTCAAAGCGCAGCTGTGTGCAGTCATTCATCTAAATTGAACAGCGTACATCTGCCTCTGTTAACCGTATAAAATTAAAATCACAGTGCTGAACAGTTACTTGGATGCATGTCTTCATTCCGCATGGCAGTTTTGGCGTAGGGAAAGGATTGTGTGAAATTTTAATGATTTGCTGATTTAAAGCGGTGTAAAGTGGCTCTTCTGAGCTGCAGCTCACTCTCCAAACTTAAATTAAAAGCACATGCACAAACACACACACACATACAGAGTCTCGAATGTCTTAAATATTTATTCCATTGCCGCCAAACATTAATTACCTTACATTTTGACAGGACATCTGTTATTGCGGAAATGTTGGCTCGCAAGAAAACATTATGTGTGTCTCCTGTGGTTGTGTATGTCCCCTAAATGCTGCGTCGTAATGAGTTTTTAATAATGAAATTTCAATGTGGGATGATTAATAGCTCTTAGCTAGAACACAGTCAATTATTCTGCAAGCAAAAATTTCTTGGTATGCCTAATAGGATGGAAACAAGAAGGATTAGTTTGTTTGTTTTTTATATGTGACTTTACAGCTGAACATAAGGACTAAAACACTCCGAATCCTGTATTCACTGTCACCCTGTCAGTAAAAGCTTGCACTTTGCAGTGATGGTCTGATGATATATTTCAGTATAAATGGCATGGAATTGAGGATAGAGTTGGTTCAGAATTTTTCACCTTCATATGTGATAACAGAACCCACTTTCGCACTGTCTCCTGAGCCTCACAACATAGGAACAGCACTTCCATTCTCAATTGAAAGAAGTCAATTTCTGTTGGCTGCTTAGGTTCCAGAGACTAAAGGAAATGAACGCTCTCTAAATAAACTCATTCAATTTATTTGGATAGTATGAATTCACAGTATCAAAGCTGTCTATTGCATGCTCAAAAAAATGTCTCCTCCTCCTCTTTGACAATGCACATGGGCTGTGAGTAAGTGAAAAATATCAGAGTACCAACATGAAGACAAATACGTTCTTCTGTGCTATTTTTTAAATGGTAATTAAGCTCCATGTGCCACGCTCATCTTCACAAAACCTAATCACCAAATGTAATCTCAACATGTTGGGTAAACTCTATTGAGATTACTTTGTTATTTCTGCTCAAATCTACTATTTGCATTGCTGTACCTGGAATGGGAGGTCAAAGTCAACTCTGCCATTTTCCACTGTGTGCAATAGTAGTAGTAGTAGTTTGAGACGCACACAGCACTTTTCCATGTCAGTTTAGCTATAAATGTCATAGATTTGACCCTGCAAATTTTTTTTTGACCTCTTATGTAAAGTATATTGTAGTATCAGAGTTGTCACAAGTCCAGTATGTAAGCATATTGCACAGTGCCCAAGATCAGGGTTCAAAGTTTTACACCCAAGACTTACTTCAACAATTTTACACAAGTGGGCGTTTGCAGCAGTGTTGTTTTCGTCAATGATGACGATAACGAAAATATTTTATCGACGGACAAGTTTTTCATGATGGTGACGAGCTAAAAACGCGTCTTGGGAGAATAAAACATGACGAGAGGAATGACAGTTTTGGTCTTACGAGACGAGAAGGAGATAAAATTCACAATTCAAAGTTCACAATGTGTGACATTTTCCTATAGTATGTGTAGTTAGCACGCATAGTAGCAGTGTTTGGTCGTGTCACTAATGTGATGTGCTGCCCCCCCCCCCCCCCCACACACACACACACATACTTACTCACCGGTTCGGCTGTGCGATCATCACATGCTAAATGTAACCTCTAGCGTTAGCATAGTGTTCACTTTAGAATTTAGCATGGTGAGTGTCGTCTTAAACTCTTGGAAAACATTTTACATACAGTTGGTGACGTAGAGTTGAATGAATTTAAAATAATTTACTGCTGTCCTGCTGAGTGTGTATCATCATCACAAAGATGGTGATGTCCTTATAAACTCTACAATTATGTGCTCCTCTGTCAATGTTCATTCGAAATTGTTGGAAACCTTTTATTTATTTATTTATTCTTGTACTAAAACTATAAGTTAGTTAAGTTCACAGACGAAAACATTTTGAGTAATTGTCAACCAAAACTAGATATATTTGTCTGAGTTTTCATTGACTAAAACTAGACAAAGACGAACACATTTTGAAATGACTAAAGTATGACGAAGACTAATAAGTATTTTGTCCAAAAGACTAAACAAAACTCATCTATTTCAAGCTATCAAGTGTGTTTAAGTGTAGCAGTCTCTTCACAGAGCCGTATATATTCCATTGTTGGATGAAAGGTTATCATCGTTAACGAAGAATGAGATGACGAAAACTTGAATTGAAAAAAAAAAAAAAAAAAATCATTTATTGAAATAAATTAAAAATAATTAAGAAAAAGAAAAACAATAACTAACTGAAAATGTATTGTTTATTCAGTAACTAAAATATATTAAAATAAACGCCACTCATCTCTGTGTATTTCATCCCTAGAAGCAATATTTACATGTCAAAATTACAAGATTAAATAAATTTGGGTCATAAACATTTTATTTTATTTTTTTTAAAGGATTTCATTCTTGTTTAATCTGACATTATAACCTTGAATTATGTTAAATCAGTACAGCATTGTAACTGAAAACTGCATGCTCTATTTTGTTTAGGTCTGGTCATTGATTTGATCAGTCTACAACTGTCCTCTTCTTGTCCCTGATGAACTCCTTCGTTGTTTTCACAGTATGTGTTGTGCCATTATCGGTCACATCATCCAAAAGGAATTGGCTTCATTGTTCCGATGCTTTTGAAGGGAAGCATAGATGTGATGCAATCATCACAGTGCATTACAGCATAAAAAAAGCTGGCAAAGCAGCTATAACGAGTCCTATTTGTCCCTTGTACATTTGCTGTAATCACAGTAATGATGCCGACGCCTCTGTAGTATCAAAGACAGGTTATTCTATTTGATCCAATGTGGCCCAGCTCACTAATGCCTGTCACTGGCCATATTCCTGTGTTTATATCACAGGAAGCGTATTCCTCCTGCATATGTATGCCCTCCAGTGCAACTGTACACTCAGCTTGAAGTGAAATAGTACGCTGCTTAGACAAATCTAAATCTACATACGGCCCGTTGCATACAATTGGACACAGGGAAAACCTGCAGGCTCTTTCTACCAGTCCCATCAGATATTGAGAAATAGCTTGCTTTGTTATTTTGAACGTGCACATTTTATATCTGTTGTGTTTGACTGTTTGTGCTGCAGTAAAATACATATTTTAGATAGGCAAGGGGGAAAAGGCTGGGGGAGTGTCATTTTGCCAATGCACATTTACAGACAATCATGTTTCTTGACTCACAATCACATCAGGCTCAGAGCATCGAGACAGACACTATGAACACAGTGCACTTTTCCCAGCTACATTAAAATAACTGCATTTTCTCTTCCATGCTCCAATAACTGAAGAAAGGAGCTTGATTTGTTTTCCCCCATGGCTGCAAATCTCATTTTTATAGCGGCCCGATATTATGTGCAAACCAATTCCAAATCCACTTTTCCAGTCTACTTTTCCATTATCGCAATAAAATTGGGGTTCTTTTTTTCTTTTCTTTTCTTTTTTTTTTTTTACAACGGCTGAATGTTGAAACACATTAAAACGACTCGGAGAATACCCTTGCCCTCTTGAACGTTGTCTTTTGAATTAAATGTCAACAAAGGTGTAAAACTAAATGTAACCTCATCTCTGACGGAATATAAATGTGCCACTCTGCTGATATGGATGAGATGTCCAGCCCGAAGAGAGTGAGACTCATCTGCGCGCTCATAAATTAATAAGAGAGGGTGTCTGCACTTGAGTGACACATCTTTGATTTGCAGCAAACAGTTCATTTCAATCCGCTATAATTCCTCACGGTTTCTCGCTCCCTTCGCAGTCATTCGGGGAGAAGAGTAATATGCAGACATCTAATAAGTGAAACTTATTTGCTAATGTAAGCTGAAGTAGAATCAAGGCGATGGAACGTAATTTAAATCAACCTAATTTAACGAGTCAAAACAAATTGCTGATGGCGCTGATGATAATATTTCTCTAATGGAATTGATTTTTGCTGCTTAATTATGCTAGGATGTGTGTGAATCTATTCAGGGGACAAACTATAAATTATTTTTCAGAATTTAAAGCAGATGTCTTAACATACAGTATGTTTGATTTGAGAGAAGGGTCCGTCAGGAAGTCATATCTCGAATTCCGCAGGAGCAGTGTGGTTTTCGTCCCGGCTGTGATACAGTGGACCAGGTCTACACCCTCAGCAGAGTCCTCGAGGGTACATGGAAGTTCGCCCAACCAGTCGACATGTGTTTTGTGGATCTGGGAAAGGCGTTCGACCGTGTGCCTCGGGGAGTCCTATGGGGGGTGCTCCATGAGTACGGGGTACCGAGCCCCTTGGTAAGGGCTGTTTGGTCTCTAAACGACCGGTGTCAGAGTTTGGTCCGGATTGCCGGCAGTAAGTCGAATTCATTCCCAGTAGGGTTGGACTCCGCCAAGGCTTCCCTTTATGGAGGTAGATTTGTGTCTTTATTATTCAATCAAAAAAAAAGTTGCTTCAATCAAATAAAAAGTTGCTTCAATCAAAATATATATTTTCAATCGAAGAAAACGTCACTTCAATCAAAAAAATGTGTTTAAATGCAAAAATAAATTTGAAACTCCCAAAAATATATTTGAAAACTATTTTTCTTTGATTGAAAAAAAATTTTTTTTTGATTGAAGTCAAGTTTTTTTTGATTGAAACACCGTTTTTGATTGAAGTCATGTAATTTTGCGTTGGGACCACATTTTGGCTAGGACATTTGTGTCTTTATTATTCAATCAAAAATTAAGTTGCTTCATACAAAAAATATATATTTTCAAAAGAAAAATCACTTCAATCAAAACTTTTAAAAATATTCAATCGTAGAAAAAAAGGTTTGAATGTGAAAAAATATTTGAGACTCAGAAATTCGCATTTGAACACTTTATTTTTCATTCAAACTGTTTTCTTTGATTAAAGCAATCCTTTTTGTGTTTGAACCATATTAGGGGTAGGACATTTGTGTCAAAATCATTCAATCGCAATAAAAGTTGCTTTAATCAAAAAACTATTTTTAATCAAAGAAAAAAATAATTTGCAAAAATATATTTTTTTTGAAAATATTTTTTTTAATTTGAAATATATATATTTTTTATTGAAGTGTCACTTTTTTTGAAAAGCAAAAAGTTTTAAACTTTTTTTTTTTCAAAGTGGAAAAAGTTTTGAACACACTTTTTTTTTTTGAAGTGGAAAAAGTTTTGAAGGCACTTTTTTTCGATTGAATCATTTTGACACAAAGATTCAACTTCAACGCTAGTTCCGGTGTGTTTGAGTGGCAGCTGATTGCGCCAATTGCATAAAAGTATGAAGCAAGAATAATGGCCATTGGCCACCAGGTCTCCATCCAGCCATCGGAGTCTCCTGGAGTCCAAGCCGATTATAGGGCACTGGTACGGGGGTGTAACATCGGCATTTCACCGGAGTACCCGCAACGGCACGTTGCCCTGTCGCGGCACACTGGTCGGACCCCGATATCACCCCCCAGGCGCCGGCTGTCGAGTGGACGGCCCGCGAATGACATGGCACTCATTCAAAGCTGAAGCGATGGGGCTGCCGGCGTGGACTCGCTGGTCGTCCACTCGCTTACTGGGCAGGCTAGTGTCGGGCCACTCGCCGACCACTCCCGTACCGGCGCGTCGCGGACACTCCGGTTGGAACCAATTGCCAACCGTCACGTCAGGGCAGCGGGTGAAGTTCGCCGTGTTAAATCACATTAAGCAACAGGGCACCGTACTCCGGTGAAATGCCGATGTCACACGCCCGTACCGGTGCCCTATATTCGGCTTAGACCCCCAACAGACTCCGATAGCTTGATGGAGCCCTGGTGGCCATTATGCTTGCTTCATACTTTTATGTCATTGGGGCAATCAGCTGCCACTCAAACACACCGGAACTAGCGTTGAAGTTGAATCTTTGTGTCAAAATGATTCAATCGAAAAAAAGTGCCTTCAAAACTTTTTCCACTTCAAAAAAAAAAAGTGTGTTCAAAACTTTTTCCACTTTGAAAAAAAAAAGTTTAAAACTTTTTGCTTTTCAAAAAAAGTGACACTTCAATAAAAAATATATATATTTCAAATTAAAAAAAATATTTTCAAAAAAATATATATTTTTGCAAATTATTTTTTTCTTTGATTAAAAATAGTTTTTTGATTAAAGCAACTTTTATTGCGATTGAATGATTTTGACACAAATGTCCTACCCCTAATATGGTTCAAACACAAAAAGGATTGCTTTAATCAAAGAAAACAGTTTGAATGAAAAATAAAGTGTTCAAATGCGAATTTCTGAGTCTCAAATATTTTTTCACATTGAAACCTTTTTTTCTACGATTGAATATTTTTAAAATTTTTGATTGAAGTGATTTTTCTTTTGAAAATATATATTTTTTGTTTGAAGCAACTTAATTTTTGATTGAATAATAAAGACACAAATGTCCTAGCCAAAATGTGGTCCCAACGCAAAATTACATGACTTCAATCAAAAATGGTGTTTCAATCAAAAAAAACTTGACTTCAATCAAAAAAAAAATTTTTTTCAATCAAAGAAAAATAGTTTTCAAATATATTTTTGTGAGTTTCAAATTTATTTTTGCATTTAAACACATTTTTTTGATTGAAGTGACGTTTTCTTCGATTGAAAATATATATTTTGATTGAAGCAACTTTTTATTTGATTGAAGCAACTTTTTTTTTGATTGAATAATAAAGACACAAATCTACCTCCATATCCCTTTGTCATCGATTCTGTTCATAACTTTTATGGACAGAATTTCTAGGCGCATCCGAAGCGTTGAGGGGGTTCCGGTTTGGTGGCCTCAGCATTAAATCTCTGCTTTTTGCAGATGATGTTCAATTCATTTTATGAGTTGGTTTATTTACATTTTGAATAAAGCCAGTCCCATCTAGTAGGTCATTAAAAGCCTTACCAAGACAGTCAACGTTATCATCAACATGTATATTAAAATCCCCTACAATTATAATTCTATCCCAGTTTAGCAAAATACTGGATAAAAAGTCAGAGAAATCTAACAAAAACTGTGAGTAGGGACCAGGGGGACGGTAAACCACTATGAAAATAACTGGTTTTTGGTTCTTCCAGTTAGCATCAATAATTGATAGTACTAGACTTTCAAAGGAGTTATAAATGTAATTAACTTTACTTTTTGGGCTCAGACGTAAACAAGAGTGTGATATTACTGCCACTCCTCCCCCTCTGCCTGTGCTTCTAGCTGTGTGAAAATTCACGTGACTTGGGGGTGTGAATTCATTAAGTCTGACAAAGTCATCCTGCTGAAGCCAAGTTTCAGTCAGGGCCAAAATATGAATATTATAATCCCCAATTAAATCATTAACTAACGGAGATTTGGGAGAGATTGACCTGATGTTTAATAATCCGCATTTTATATGTTTAATAGGAATTATTTTATTTTCACTGCTATCGGGGGCTATATGTATTACATTCTTTGGTCTCATTCCTATGGTACTATTTTTTTCTACTCTTCACCATATGAGGCACGGACACAGTATCTATCTTCTGTCCTGAATGTTGGATTTGTGACAGCTCGTAAAGTGGCGAGTGATCAATATTTACAGAGTTGTGTTTTACACTACAACTCTTCACCCGGGCCCCCTGGTGTGGTGCTGGGGTGCTGCTGGCTTCATCAAGCCGTGACTTCCAATTCCCAGTGGAGCGGTTCGCAGCCAATTGTGAAGCGGTTGGGATGACGATCAGCACCTCCAAATCAGATCCATGGTCCTCAGTAGGAAAAGGGTGGCCCTGGCCCTCTCCGGGTCAGGGATAAGATCCTGCCCCAAATGGGGGAGTTCAAGTATCTTGGGGTCTTGTTCACGAGTGAGGGTAGGAGGGAGCGGGAGATCGACAGGAGGATCGGTGCAGCGTCTGCAGTGATGCGGACTCTGCACCGGTCCGTCGTGGTGAAGAAAGAACTGAGCCAAAAAGCTAAGCTCTCGATTTACCAGTCCATCTACGTTCCTACCAGTGTTGTTAATAACGGCGTTATTTTTTTCAGTAGTGGGTAATGTAATTAATTACTTTTCTCATCTTGGCAACGCCGTTACCGTTAATGAGGACGGAAAGGCATGCGTTACTATGCGTTACTATATTGGTCAAAAAGTCTGAGGGAGACGGACTCACCGAGACGACAGAGCAGAGCAGGAGTGAGGAGGAGGCAAGAAAGTTGTGACGAGGAGCAAACGCGATGCTAGGTAGCTCCAATAATACATGTTGTAGCCCATAGCCTACAAACTACGCCCCGCATGTTATGGTAGATATGGTAGACATGGTAGATATCACATGTACTGTATATAGATATAACTAGATGCAAAATGACAGACATGGCACTAAATGCGTTAGTAGACAGCCGCCATCTTAAAGCAGTAGACTTTTTAGGACGGCTCTGTTGTAGAGAACCTTCCTAGCGAACCTAAGTAACTTTTCATCTAAAATACTTCTAAATCGGCAAAATCTTGACTTGAATCTATCTTTAAATGATGAAACAGTTTTAAAACGTTCATATGTCGAAAGTAGAGAGAAGGGAACTAATGCAATAATGGGAGCAATTTTAACAACTTTGAACAGTTGATTCAGGGTAAAGGGTAAATTAGGGTAAAGAATTGGGCTCGGGCCAATTGTACCAAAAACCTTCACAAAAAACTTCACATAGTGTGGCCAATGTTTTTTTTTTTTTTTTTTTCCCCAGGAAAAAAAAAAAAAAAGTAATTATCACCAATTACTTTGCCAAGTAACTAATTACTCTTACATTCAGGTAATTGAGTTACTAACGCAATTACTTTTTGGGAGAAGTAATTTGTAACTATAATTAATTACTTTTTTTCAGTAAGATTAACAACACTGGTTCCTACCCTCACCTATGTTCATGAGCTGTGGGTCGTGACGGAAAGAACAAGATCCCGGATACAAGCGGCCGAAATGAGTTTCCTGCGGAGTTTCCGGGCTCTCCCTTAGAGATGGGATGAGAAGCTCGTTAATCCGGGAGGGATTTGGTGTCGAGCCGCTACTCCTCCGCATGCAGTGGAACAAGTTGAGGCGGCTCGGCATCTGATTCGGATGCCTCCTGGACGCCTCCCTGGAGAGGTGTTCCGGGAATGTCCCACCAGCGGGAGGCCCCGGGGACAATCCAGGACACGCTGGAGAGACTATGTCTCTCGGCTGGCCTGGGAACCCCTTGGAATCCCGCCAGAGGAGATTGAAGTGGCTGGGGAGAGGGAAGTCTGGGCTTCCCTGCTAAATCTGCTGCCCCACGACCCGACCCCGGATTAAGCGGCAGATGGATGGATGGATGGATGGATGTTTGATTTGCTTGTCAAAATGCCAAAAGGATATCCTGTAGAATTACAGCATACTTTACACTCACTTTTTCACACTTTCTGGATTTATGTTTTAAAAAGATGACGTCTTCTCACGCAAAAAGCCTCCTTCTTTCCTGCTTATGGATGACAAGTGCAATATTTGTGTTAAGAATATGAAAATATCTCGATATGATGATATATCGTGATATTTTTTTGACCAGATAGGTCATCGATACACTCCTGCCAAGTACTGATACTTTTACTTGGCATATAGTGGTGTTCGATTTTCCGTCGTCAACGTAAACTCCCCGTTGTTGACAGCAGTTTAACTCGACGGCGGGGACTATCGATGCAAGCTGTTCTGTTGTACAAATCTACCTTACGTTTAGACACGCGTATTTGGGTACTCCCACTGTCGAAACACCAATAAGATTATGGGAAGCGGTGGGACAGTTTATCAGGTTTATAATGTCCTCTAAATAATGTTGAAGAGGTATGCTAGCAGGTATAGTGTTTTTTAGCAGGGTTATAACGTCCTTGAAATAAGACTATCACTAGAAGTGCTTATAAATTCCTTTAAATAATATTCTACTATGATTAGCATTTTAATAGGCTTGTATATATTATATATATACACAGTATTTTGTAGGCTTATATATATACAATAGGCTTGTATATATTATATATATACACAGTATTTTGTAGGCTTATACACTATTATCTCACAATATCATCAATATTCTATTCTAGTCTTTTGTGCATACAGTACGTAATTGCTTACAAAGGTTAGTGTTCCAATGCCTCTATAAAATTAATATACTTTAAAAATATTACTCATTTGCAGCATCAACAACAGCAAAGACATTGTATTCAAAATGGTAGATCAACTCGATGGACATTTGACCGGTGATGGGGGGTGTGGTTGCCAGTAGCGCTTTGAATATCAATTCGACGGGGAAGAAAAATTGACAGAATAGTGGACATACAATGGACACTCTAAACTGTTAATTCAAGTTTGTTTTTTGGGGAACTCCTTGGTGGTCCGGGGGGGGGGGGGGGGGGGGGGGTCGTCCAAGTGGTGATGAAGGTGAAGAGTATGGAAGTTGTATAGAAAAGAAGACACAACTTGGGTTGAAATATAAGTTTAGAGAGAATGGCGGAGGAAAATGTGAGAAACATAAAAGATGCACTGGCTGCCTACAAATCACACGTGTGGATACACTTGGGATTTTACACTAATATGAAAGGAACTAAACTGGACAAGGACTTTTCTATATGGAAGAACTGTAACAAAAATATGGTACAATGAACACAAAGAATATGCGCAGCCACTTGCAGCGACATCACCTTGAATTAGTGAACCAAAATCTGAAGCTTTTTATTTTTAATGCTAAACTTGAGCTTGTTCAAGTTATGTTTTGTGCTCAGTATAACCTAAGTTACATGATCCATAAGAAATATTTTATTTATGTAATTGGACCTGAACTTGTTAAAGTCATTTTGTTTTGTATTTGTTCCTTCTGTATGTGCAGCTAAATGCTATGCAATAGATTTACATTTTACAGCAACGCTGCACAGAAAAGGTGCACTGGAGGACGCAATGAATAGTATTTTATTCCTATTATGAATGTTTTTGTTTTTCATTTTAATACTTGTATCGTAGATTGATTTTCTGACCAATGTATCGATAGTCGTTTCGCGATGTCATCAGATTATCATTATCGAGAGCCTTGCATGGCAAACTGGATATTTATGTGAAGTACCCTGAGGTTCCCATCCCTAATTCGTACAGTTGCAACAAGCAACACTAAGTCCAGAGAGAGGAGTTAAATGCAAGCAGCCGATAAGATTTGAAGATGATTTGTATTCTGACTCATTACCATGCATGTTTAAAAAACAAGCACTCCTGTGCCACTACAGGCGGAGAGCTGTGATAACATGCACAGATTCCCTCTATTGGCTAACGTTTAACCGACAGGCAAATATACAGTAAGTATGCAAGTAAATAACTTATTGGTTCCCATTGACGACACTAGAGGTCCAATCCAATATGAGTGGGAGAGGCTGGCAGCGAATGAATTAATTAGGTGTCTTTTATTGTCAGTGGCAAGCAATTATTCTGCCCTAATACAAAGTATAATAATAATAAATTCAGCTCTGAGGATCAACTCCTAGAATATACCTACCAAATTTCATTGTGACCCATTCATGAATAACGGATCAACGATAAGAAATGATAGGGTACACATCCCCAACAACACTATGAACGGCAATTTGACAGGCCTTCTGCCTGTAAAAAATGGATAGTAGATTGAATCATATCACATCTATGTGACTTTGTTTACTTGGGGATGTGAAAGAGTTTCTGTAACTGCAGAGTTTTGATACAGTGGGTCCAATAACTCATTTGCTCCCCAAAACATATAAATACGTTCTATTTTTAATTGTTTCAGTGTTGCAAAGACGAATTTATACGTCTTTTACGTTTTTTTTTTTTTTTTTCCCCAAAAAATACATCTCTGGGTTGTGATTCAATTTAGCTCCAAAGCACAAACCTGAAAATCCATTTTATAGCAATAAAACTGGCCACAGGAGGGCAGTAGTGCATTTGGAAAGACCCGCAACCCGATTCAACGGCAACGAACGGCCAAGCCACACGGCTGGGCGCCGGCAGAAGACGACCAAATGGATGCCAGGCAGCGGACGACCGAGCAGAACAACCGGTAGGACGCCCGGGATTCCAGGCGCTGGACGACCGAGCAGAACAATTGGGACCAGTAATGCAGCGGACGATGCCTTTGAGTCCATGCTGCTCCCGAGCAGACCCCGCAGAGACTCTTTATGAGACAGACGGCGATGAGGGAAAAGTTTAACCGGCTGTCACGGCCAGAACAGCGTCATCTTTCAGTTAGTTATGTCTAAATAAATTGTTACTTTGCTATCAAAAGCTCTATTTGGCTTGTTGTTTGTCTTATTTTATAAAAGGAAAACATTATTCAGATGTTTGGGATGTAACTAAAGCAAAAAAAAAAATAGCTGTGTGTAAGTCAAAGTTATGTTTGAAATGTATGCTTTCACAAAAAGCTCAATTTCTCCGTTTTTCCATCAGAAATTGGAAAATTGCTAAAGCTAAGCTAGTTTCTAATGCTGATTTCGAAAGAATGGAAAAAGATGAACTAACTTTTTATCTGCTGATAGAAGAAGGTCTAATCTTTCTTTTGCTGGGTTCCATGTTTAGATAGCAATAGAACAGAATTTTCTGTGGGCCTTGCAAAATCAGTCAAAATCCAGTAAAACGGCCAGGAGCGAAGGGTCTTGCTCCGGTGAAAATGGCTGGGAGTGAATGAGATAAAACCAGTTAATAAGGATTTGATTTGCCAGACTCTGACGGGTGATCGCTCCTTAGTGTTTGGATTGTTTAGTTATTGTAAGTGCTGGATATGTCATTCTACAGGAAAAAAATACATCACATTTAACTTCATTTCTCCATTGTAGCCCCCATACCTGTGTTTTCTTTGCCAGATTTAGATGCTACAGTTGCAAAAATAAACAGAACCAGCCACTTCTTGTGCAAATAAGTTTTGTCGAATCTGTGCAGTTATTATAATATATACAGTATATCTCATTGTATAATTAGCACAGAATAACACATCAACTTGTGCGGCTGCATTATAATCAACCGGAGAGAAAAAATCTTCCCCACAAAGATAATAAACCAACTTATTTTGGTTTCAAGTTATTTGAAAGTCAGGATACGTGATATTGTGAGTTTAATCGCTTGATACGACTTAGTGTAGACGAATAGAAGCCTCGACCCTTTTCCCATCTGTCTCTGAAAGATGTCATTTCCATTAGTGTCGAGCTGCCAGCGCCCTGACAAACTCTCTCAACTCGATTCGATTGGACATGCATTGGACTGTGTCCTTAAAGTCTTCATAAATGACAGCGCTTTTTGAGGCATGAATGCCTTCGCTGTGCTGGTAAAAGCAATCACACTGTGTACATAATATTGTGTTGTAGTGTAACTTCCCTCTCATCTGCATGTGGAATACTGTTTGGAGCCGGTTAATGTGGACGTTAGTACATGATGATAATAAATGGTGTCTTGCTACGCCAAAAATAGGTTGCATTCTTGCCTTTGCGCGTGCAGTGCGTGAAATCAGCAATGTAGTTTCCTCAGAGTAAACTAACAGGCAACATGCAGTCATATAAAAGAGAGGAGAGAAAAAGTGAGTGAGATTGAACAGAGCTGAAGTGCAGGGGATGAAACGTTCTCACAGACAATCCATTTACTCCCCACAACACACCTTGGCGATATTGTGAACGATAACAATGCAGGCAGGGCCGTTTGGTGCGCTGCTACACAGCACATAATTGCCCTGCTCTTGTTATATTTTCTAGCCAGGCAACATCAATCTCTGTTGCTGTTCTTGTCAGAGCTGTCGGGAGGCTCACGGAGTGAAGTTGGGCTTTGGGGAAAGTGTCAGAAGGAAGATGAGACACCATGCAAGCGGTTCAACTTAAACACTTGCTCGCATGTCACTACACGCTAACAATAACAAAGTGCATTATAAGTATATCAATTTATGTATGTTAGGAGTGTCTGCACCCTTTTAAAAGTAGTTCAATAGTTCTCCCGAAAGATTTTGAAAATATCTATCTATTCATCCATTTTCAATAGTTGATTTTTATCCATGAGGGTGGGGGGTGAGATATAGAGTCTATTCTAATTGAGCTTGGCAAGACGGCAGTGTACATACAGTAATATGCATATTGTTGGTTCAAAAATAGTACAGTAACTGCATAAAATAAGGGTGTAAATCAACAATTTCATGACGCTCCAATGTGATGTCATCTCTTTAGACAAATATACAAATATGTACGGTGGGGCAAATAAGTATTTAGTCAACCACTAATTGTGCAAGTTCTCCCACTTGAAAATATTAGAGAGGCCTGTAATTGTCAACATGGTTAAACCTCAACCATGGGAGACAGAATGTGGAAAAAAAACAGAAAATCACATTGTTTGATTTTTGAATAATTTATTTGCAAATCATGGTGGAAAATAAGTATTTGGTCAATACCAAAATTTCATCTCAATACTTTTTTATGTACCCTTTGTTGGCAATAACAGAGGCCAAACGTTTTCTGTAACTCTTCACAAGCTTTTCACACACTGTTGCTGGTATTTTGGCCCATTCCTCCATGCAGATCTCCTCTAGAGCTGTGATGTTTTGGGGCTGTTGTTGGGAAATATGGACTTTCAACTCCCTCCGCAGATTTTCTACGGGGTTGAGACCTGGAGACTGGCTAGGCCACTGCAGGACCTTGAAATGCTTCTTACGAAGCCACTCCTTTGTTGCCCTGGCTGTGTGTTTGGGATGATTGTGATGCTGAAAGACCCAGCCACGTCTCATCTTCAATGCCCTTGCTGATGGAAGGAGATTTTCACTCAAAATCTCTCGATACATGGCCCCATTCATTCTTTTCCTTACACAGATCAGTCATCCTGGTCCCTTTGCAGAAAAACAGCCCCAAATCATGATGTTTCCACCTCCATGCTTCAGAGTGGGTATGGTGCAATTCAGTATTCTTTTTCCTCCATACAAGAGAACCTGTGTTTCTACCAAAAAGTTCTATTTTGGTTTCATCTGACCATAACACGTTCTCCCAGTCCTCTTCTGGATCATCCAAATGCTCTCTAGCGAACTGCAGACGGGCCAGGACGTGTACTTTCTGCAGCAGGGGGACACGTCTGGCAGTGCAGGATTTGAGTCCCTGGCAGCGCATTGTGTTACTGATAGTAGCCTATGTTACTGTGATCCCAGCTCTCTGTAGGTCATTCACTAGGTCCCACTGTGTGGTTCTGGGATTTTTGCTCCCCGTTCTTGTTATCATTTTGACGCCACGGGGTAAGGAGGGAGTTGAAAGTCCATGTTGCCCAACGACAGCCCCAAAACATCACTGCTCTAGAAGAGATCTGCATGGAGCAATGGGCCAAAATACCAGCAACAGTGTGTGAAAAGCTTGTGAAGAGTTACAGAAAACGTTTGGCCTTGAACTTTTTGTATAGACCAAATACTTATTTCCACCATGATTTGCAAGTAAATCAAACAATGTGATTTTCTGTTTTTTTTCCATATTCTGTCTCTCATGGTTGAGGTTTACCCATGTTGACAATTACAGGCCTCTAATATTTTCAAGTGGAAGAACATGCACAATTAGTGGTTGACTAAATACTTATTTGCCCCACTGTAATATTTGCCGATATTACAAAGTATGCCACAATTCGATTTACTGCGAGGGCCTCTGATCGATTTAATACATTATGGACAAACTCTACACAATCAGTTCCATTTCACCTAAACCAATAAAAAATGCCATGCAAATTTAGATGTGTTTGACTGCTTTGTTGCTGAAGCATTTTAGATATTTTCATGAAAACCATCCGAAACGTAGTGTCAGGAATAAAATTAACTTACAAGAATATTTATGATAATAAGTTGAAAATGAGCGTTTTTTTGTTTCCCATCATTTTGAGGGGAATTCTAAATCAGGCTGCTTAGGAAAGCTATAATTTTCGCCAAGATCATCATCCATTGAATATGGTACGCCCGCCGGCGATGGCTCAATTGTACAATTAGCGTCTTTAGTGGGGCAAATTGAAACTCCGCTCACCATTTTGGCATTACTCTCTGGTGTTTCATGATCCACATTTTCAATCCTTGGTTCTTGCTCAGTAGTTGTTGTCACTTTTGAAAGCTAAGGTTTAAATAAATTACGTATATCCATCTTACCTCTTCTGTCCTCAGGTGGTTTTGGCTATCCAAAGCAAATGACGGTCTAAGGTGCCAGTCAAATGATCTGTTCGGAAAATAATTTTGACCCACTATAAAAATATATTTTTTTTGTTCATTTCATTCATTTTTGTTGTTTGTTTTATGGCTTTACAACTTTTATGGACAATATTTTACCGGAAAACTCTTAATTTTAAAATCATAGATACAGTGTATCACAAAAGTGAGTACACCCCTCGATATTTAAGTATATCTTTTCATGGGACAACACTGACAAAATGACACTTTGACACAATGAAAAGTAGTCTGTGTGCATCTTATATTACGGCGTTCATTTATTTTCCACCCAAAATAACTACAAATATAGCATATCTAAACCCCTGGCAACAAAAGTGAGGACACCCCTATGAAAAAACGTACGTCCCTAAATGTCCAAATTGAATACTGCTTGTCATTTTCTCTTCAAAATGTCCTGTGACTCGTTACAGGAGTGCTGTCAGTATTGCTGCAGAGATTGAAGAGGTGGGGGGGTCAGCCTGTTAGTGCTCAGACTATACGCTGCACTCTACATCAAGGTGGTGTGCATGGCTGTCACCCCAGGAGGAAGCCTCTTCTGAAGACAGTACACAAGAAACCCCGCAAACAGTTTGCTGAAGACATGTCAACAGAGCACATGGATTACTGGAACCATGTCCTATGGTCTGATGAGACAGGCGGGCTTTTTTGACAAGCAGTACTCAATTTGGACATTTAGGTATGTACGTTTTTTCACAGGGATGTACTCACTTTTGTTGCCAGGGGTTTAGATATTAATGGCTATATTTTGAGGGGGAAATAAATGAACTCTATTATATAAGCTGGATATAGACTACTTTTCATTGTGTCAAAGTGTCATTTTGTCAGTGTTGTCCCATGAAAAGATATACAGTACTTAAATATCTGTAGAAATGCGAGGGGTGTACTCACTTTTGTGATACACTGTAGAAAAGTCAATTACATGCAATGACACTTTTCGGCCACCAGGGCGGCCATGCCCCTTTAAACTCTGTGTATGTGTAACTTTTTTGAGAAAAGTATACTTCTAAGAGTAGTTTGACTAAGCCAAACTTTTTACTTTTACTTGAGTAGATTTATGAAGAAAAATCACTACTCTTACTCTGCTACTTTGGCTACACAAGAGTTGTTACATTTTTCCTCTTTATTCTACAAATTAGATTTATCTTTTTTTTTTTTTTTTTTTCCAGCGATGCCAAGAGTAGCTCTACCAATTTCACCAATGAGATGTTGCAACAATAATCACATGACTCCATTACACAAATCTGATGCAAGCTAGCTGTTCTATGATCACGCAAACCCTGTTCAATCAAGTTGAGTCTTTAAAGCACTGTAAAAAATGGAAGTATTTGACATAGAGTGCTGCCCTCGAAAACGCAAATTCAAACATCTCTCCCAGTTTTTATATGGCACCAATTGAACACGGAAAACTGGAGATATGATCCTTTTAATTTCATAATAGTAACTATGAAGAAACTTATCACTATCCAAACTAGGAACTATTTTCTCCACTGAGGGCACTCATAGTCGTTGGACGAATAATGCTTCCTTTCTGTCTTTTTTTTTTTTTTTGTATTTCTTTGGCTTAAAGTGGTTATGTAATTGGTTATTGTAAAGTATCATTACTAGAGAAAAAAAAAGTCAAACAAAAATAAGCAGTTACTCACAATGTTACTCATTACTTGCGTATTCTTTTCAATGGAGACTTTTTTTACTTGTACTTTAGTACATTTTTTGGATGACTACTTTTACTTTTACTTGAGTAATATTATTTTGAAGTACTCTTACTTGAGTCATTTTATGGGCAACTCCACCCACCTCTGCTCAACTGACATACAAAGTTAATGTTGGGGTTGAGCCAAGTTTGACTTGGATAGCTTCAGAGATCAAATAATCTCAGTATTTAAATATTGAAAGTCCTGTGTGAGTCTGTGTACTGAGATTTACAACCACTTTGTATTTCTTTCTGGTGAGAAATCAGAAAATCACTTAATAATCCTAAGTGGAAGCTGTGGCCTTTGGGGCATGGCACCAATTAGCAGTTAATCATTATTTAAGGAACTAAAATGTTTACTAATCTTTTCTATTTTCCATTCATAATGTGCTGCCACCTTTGCTTTTGTACTTGCTCTCAAGAGTATTTTTACACTCGGTGGTTGCCGCATTTACATAAGCAAACGCTCATTTGAAAACTTTTTCCATCCGTGTATATTTGCATGCGTGGCTCACCTCATGAAGCGCAACCTTGAGAGTGAGCATAGACTAATCACTGTTTGCAAACACCTCTCACAAGTTTTTTCGCCATGAGAAAAGATGGTTTGAGGGCGAACGAGGCAATATTTCAGCAGGCCAAAGAGGTGCAGGCAATCTGCCTTTGGAGTGGAAAAGGCAGCGGTGTTTTATAATGGAAGAAATTCAATGTGACATGTAGAGAATGAATTGCTCAGTCAAGCAGAAATATCCCTTGTTGTAATGGCTTGGGACACTCACTGGCATGTACTCTCCTCCTACTTTTACCCATCCCCCCACTCTTCTCTCTATCTCTCTCCCCTTTCAGCAGCACAATCACAACACACTGCCGTCTGCAGTGGATAAGAACATAAACAGTCAGACTGCGGAAACATATAGAGAGACGCCGAGGGACGAGAGCATAAATGTGTTGAAAAGAAAACATGCTCAGTTGTGAACCTTGATAGTACATTAGTTGTGACAAAGTGCTGATACAATGTGAACTTTGTGTATTTACACAAATAGTGGTCTGTCATCCACTTCAGATACATAAACACCTCCATCAAATAGCCAAATAGGAACCATATAGACCTGGGTTCATGCACATTATTTAGAGTTATCCTCCCGTGTTGCGAGGACGGCGCAGCGACTACGGCGTCATTCGTCATTCGATGGTTCTTCGGCCAGGTGACGCGTTGCTGTGTAATTCGCCGCCAAGCCAGTAGAGGGGTGTGGCGTTATGTTTATACGGTTATGGGGCATGCTTGTTGACTTCCTCTTGTCTAGTTTAACGGAGAAAAAAAATAAACATTGCAAGATGGAACGCTTGAATGTGGATCTTCAGCTCATCAACATTGAATAAATGTTGATCATACAAATGTTGAGGCGCAGGCGACACAGAAGACCGTTTCGAGACGGTCTGTCCAACTTTTGATGCCGCTGGGAGAGTTCTAGTCTCGGGTGGAAACCAGCTAGCTGTGGCTGCTAGTTTCAAACGGGCGTCGAGCACTACATCCAGCGTTTTGTCTGAGGTCTGCAAAGCCCTCCAGCCCGATATATTTGCCATTCTCTACAACCAGCCAGTGGGAAGCCATAGCAGATTTCTGGATTCTATGGAACTTCCCAAACTGCGTTGGAAGCCTTGATGTTAACGTTATCATAAAAGCACCGAGACACTCTCAATCAGTGATGATGTATCGTGTGTGAACTGTCTGTTATTGAAAATGAAACATCAAAACAACTTTTTTTGACACCAAACCTATGCTTTATTCTTCATATACTTGAAATGTGACACGTAAATAAGTCACAGACTCACAGCATATGTACACAACAAATGATGAAGTGCACCAACCGAAAACGCGACATAAAGTGATAAAAGGTTTTTGCCCGACTGGGTCACCGCTTCATGTGGCCACTCGATTCCGAACACACATGTCTCAGTGGTTCTTCCATTTTTTTATTCAATCACTGACCTTGCCATTTGGCAATCTTTATGATGTCTTGACAAGACTTGCTCTTTGATGATACTCCCGTTGGCTTGGTCCATTTTTGCGTGTAGAAAAATAATGTTTAACAATGGCGGTTATTTCGTGCTGAACCAAAAACAAGAGTCTGAGCAGGCCAATCACAGTCCATTTCTGCCACGTCATATGCGTCGACGTAACGCTAGGGTTTGAAAATTCAATAGGAGCACGTCAGGCTATGGCGCAGGGTCATAAATCAGGTCTTCCTTGACGGCGCAAGTCTGACACGGACTTTACTGTCAAACAGATTAAAAGTTAGCAGCTCATTTGCTCATAGTTGCTACTTAAAATATTAAACACCTAAAAAGCTAATCGCTGTACAAATTTGATTACACTATCACTTAGAGATTATCTAGTGTAGACAGAGACAGGGCTAGCGGACAGGCAAACTAGGCAGTTGCTCGGGGCCCCAGCAAATATAGGGGCTCCCTTGAGGGCTGCCAAACTCCACATCATAGAAACGACAAGAATTGGCCATTTGAAATAACACTGCTGTAACAAACCCCCTTTTGGGGCTCCATTCCATCTGCTGCAGCAGCCTGCACTAGGCGCGCATTTCGTGACAAGTGAAACTTAGGTTTGTAATTTTGAGAAGATTTATTTTATATAACGTTATTTACAGTATTGGCCGGAGTACAAGATGGTGTTTTTTGCATTGAAATAAGACTGAAAAAGTGGGGGTCGTCTTATATTCGCTGTCTAGACATTATACCCATTCACGATGCTAGATGGCACCAGATATCATTGAAGCGATGTTCTGTCATGACAGATCTCAGCTACTCTCAAGTTTAACCAGTTTGCATTATTTTATTGCAATGTTTTTCCTTATTCAGATTTGTTTCAAACTACAGCTACAGTTAGACTTCACTTTGATGGTTAATGCAGTTATTGCAATTTTACTGTTTTATCACAATAGATTGGTTTGTTTACATTTCAAAAACCAGAAGCCATTCATTTACGAATGTGATTGCACTTTAGTTTACATATTTAAATGTTCAGATATTAAGATTTGAATGAGGCAAAGTAACATGCTTTTTCTCTCAAATATGTTGTTATAATCATTTCTTTCAGATGTACTGTAATTATTTTTTGTATAAAAAATAATTTGGTGTTCAAAAAGTCTTTTTTTCAAACTTGAGTCTTGAAAAAGAGGGGGTCGTCTTATAATCTTCTATTGGGCCCAATACGGTATTTATACTATAAAATGTTTTCCTATTAAAGTGCTTCGTATAAAGTGAGGAGCAGAAGTATTTGCACCCCTTGTGATTTGGAAGTTCACCCACTTAGAAAATAGGTAGAGGTCTGAAATTTCAATCATAGATGTATTTCCACTCATAAAGACATAATCTAAAATAACAAAAACAGAAATCACATTGTATGTTTTTTTAATAATCAAAATAATTAATGTGTAATTTACTAGAGTTTATAAGTATTTGTACCCCTGAGAATCAGCAATAATTATGACACTCAAAGAGTTGTCAGTCCACCTGTGACACCCAATGAGCAACACCCGTTTGAGCTCAATATTGTCACCTGTGCACTCACAGTCAAGAGGTAAGGTAAGACCAGAGAGCTTTAAAAAGACACCAGAGAAAAAAATTGCTGGGCTCCACAAAGCTGGAAAAGGCTATGGGACAATTGGAAAGCAGCTTGGTGAGAATAAATGAATAGTTGCAGCAATCGTTAGAAAATGGAAAAGGCTAAACGTGACTGAAAATCTTCCTCGGACCGGGGCTCCATGTAAAATCTCTCCTTGTGGGGGATCACTCATGATGAGAAAAATGAGGACTCAGCCTACAACTACACGGCAGGAGCTGGTCAATGGCCTGAAGAGAGCTGGATGCATTTTCAAAGGCTACTGTTATTAGACCACTACAGTGCAATGGTTTATAACCGTGCATTGCTCAGAAGGTTCCCTGTTCAAGCCAGCGCAGTCAGAGAAAGTCATGTAGTCAGATGAGACGACAGTAGAACTTTTGGTGCAAACTTTACTCATCGTGTGTGGAGGAAAAAGAAAGATAAGTACAATCCCAAGAACACCATCCCTACTGTGAATCGGGGTGGAAACCTCATGCTTTGGGGCTGCTTTTCGGCAAAGGGGACAGGACAACTTTACTGTATAAAGCAGAGGATGAATGGAGAAATGTATCGTCAGATTTTGAGCCACAACCTCCTTCCCTCAGTCAGAAACTTGAAGATGAGTCGTGGCTGGATCAACATGACAATGATCCAAAGCACACAGCCAAGCTGACCAAGGAGTGGCTGCGTAAAAAGCCGCATACAAACAGGAAGGATTGTCTCAGGAGTGATTTGTTCGAGGATTCAAGGTAATTATTATATTGTTTGTTTTTTCACAAGAACTCGCAATGTAAAAAGCTCTTTGTTGTAAGGCTGCCGCCACATTTTCTAACAGACTAGCATCATTCTTCCACATATTTACGTAAAATAAATGCTAACTGCATGTTTTTTTTGCCTTTAACCAAAAATAAAGACTGTTTTACGTCCATATCAATGAAGAATTCAGCAATTTAAGCATTTATTCACAAGAATTTTCACGGAAAAGCTCTGTTTAAATAACGCGGCCGCCACATTGACAAACAGACTAGCATTGTACTTCGACATATTTACAAAAAATAAATACTAACTACACTTTTTTTTTTTTTGCTTTTAACCAAGAATGGAGACTGTTTTACGTCCATAACTATAAAAAATTCAGGGGTTTAAGCATTTTTTCACACAAATTTTTAACCGTAAAAGCTCTGTTTAAATATGGCGGCCACCACATTGACTGACAGACTAGCATCGTACTTCGACATATTTACGTAAAATAAATGCTAACTGCAGGTTTTTTTTTTTTTTTTTTTTTTGCTTTTAACCAATAATCGAGTTTTTGGTTTTAACCAAGAATGGAGACTGTTTTACGTCTATAACTATAAAAAAAATTCAGGGGTTTAAGCATTTATTCACAAGAATTTCCCCCGGAAAAGCTCAGTTAAAACAAGGCGGCCGCCACATTGACTAATAGACTAGCATAGTACTTCGACCTATTTACGTAAAATAAATGCTAACTACACATTTTTTTTTGTTTGTTTTTTGTTTTGTTTTTTTGCTTTTAACCGAGAATGGAGACTGTTTTACATCCATAACTATAAATGATTCAGGGGTTTAAGCATTTTTTCACACACATTTTTAACCGGAAAAGATATGGCGGTCGCCACATTGACTGACAGATTAGCATCATACTTCGACATATTTACGTAAAATAAATACTAATTTCACGTTTTTGCTTTTAACCAACAATTGAGAATGTTTTACGTCCATAGCTATAAAGAATTCAGGGATTTAAGCATTTATTCACATGAATCGTCAACGAAAAAAGCTCTTTGTCTGTGATTCCACTCGGCCACACCAACAAGGCAGGCCCCCTATTAATCGCCCCCGCACCCCGTGTCCTGTCAATATCATTATGAAGTCTATGTTATGTCTCTATAAGTGGAAATGCATCTATGATTGAAATTTTAGACCTCTACCTATTTTCTAAGTGGGTGAATTTGCAAAATCACGAGGGGTGCAAATACTTCTGCTCCTCACTGTATATGTTGTCTGGCAACTTAATTTTTCTTTTGATGTGGCCTTTTACATTGTTTACTTATTTAGTGTGCATTTATGTGTGCAAAAAGCATTTTTGCAGTGTGCACAGGTGAGGTGGGGAGCCCAGGAATTTCTTGCTTGGAGCCTCAAGAGACCCTAGCAACACCACTGTAGTTTAATGATTTCGTCAGACTCCGTTCCATTACCTGATCAATAGTGTTGATACACTTTCCTCGTTGGCCTTACTGACCAATTAAAAAAAGAAAATTTGGCAAATGAAGTACACAACTGAAAGTTTTATGAAATTTCCTCACATCATACAGGAAGAGTTTAGCCAATGATCACGGCCCAGTTAAGGCAATAGCTGTGACTAAAACAGGGAAACTTAATCTATTTTTCTAACTTAGAAGAACATTCAATCACACATCAATTTGAGCAGAAAAGGAAACCCAAGATATTCTGAAGTGTTCATGGACATTTTTCGTGGAACAGAATGAGTGAAAGGTATCAAAAACCAACTTACTGTATGTGTTTTGCCAGCCACATTTTAAGGGATACTGAACACGTCCAAACTCTTTGAAATATGTTCTCATGTGCAACATTCCCACTTTTTCATGTTGTCATATTATCTGTGATGTGCTCTGCATCAACAGAAATACATTTTCTAGGGGGTCAAACCTACACAGTACATATTTATTCCACACCTCCCATGAGGCCGAATGATACACTGCCATGTATCCTTTTGCATTGTAGGCTTTGGAGTGTTTACACTTTGTGATTGGCACTTTAGAAATTCCGCAGAGCATGTCTTCCCTTACATGAAATATGATTTCTTGGAGAAGTGTGAGCCCGGACGGCTAGGAAGATTGCTTTCTATTATCCAAGTGTGAAAATGATGAATTGGTGTTGGTAATATTTCAGATGTCGCACTCACAAGCGTGCACGCACACACTCCCATTGTGTCTGGCTGAAGATTCTCACCTTTTCATCAGTGGCTGTTTTACAAAAGCCAACACGTCACATAATCTGTTGTAAAATGAATATGATACAAACATTCTTTACTGCAAACACCTTCCCCCCACTTCGCGCAATTTAGCCCGCTGTCATTGTGTAGACAGGAAATCACTCCCGAGAATGAAATATCACAAATACTGATGTTTTTATCTCGCTGCTGATAACAGGTGACAAAATGTGTTACTTATTAACCCCACAAGCACGCCGGTCGTTTTCAAAGCACAATGTCTGCAATGTTCTTTTTCATTATGACTTAAAAAGTCAAACAATGCAGCAGCGCCTATTTTCTTAGAGCAGTAGTCATGCTGTATCTGCATAGGGCAATTATTATGAAAAACTGACTTTAATTGGACTCCTTCTCCACCGATCAAATGTTAAGACTTTTGTTCGCTATTATCTATGTTTAAAAAATAAAAAAAATAAAAAAAATTCTGAACTGTACTGGATTACTAAAGCAAGAAACATACAATAATTAATCCTTTGTCTTCCCCCAGACCAACTCCAAAACTCTAAACTAAGATATCATTATCGAGCACAAAACAAACATATTTCAATAAGATACAGTGGGGCAAATAAGTATTTAGTCAACCACTAATTGTGAGAGCTCTCCCACTTGAAAATATTCGAGAGGCCTGTCAACTTGGGTAAACCTCAACCATAACAGAAAGAATGTGGGAAAAAAAAACAGAAAATCACGATGTTTGATTTTTAAAGAATTTATTTGCAAAACATGGTGGAAAATAAGTATTTGGTCAATACCAAAATGTCATCTCAATACTTTGTTATGTACCCTTTGCTGGCAATAACGGAGGCCAAACGCTTTCTGTAACTCTTCACAAGCTTTTCACACACTGTTGCTGGTATTTTGGCCCATTCCTCCATACAGATCTCCTCTAGGGCAGTGATGTTTTGGGGCTGTCGTTGGGCAACACAGACTTTCAACTCCCTCCACAGATTTTCTATGGGGTTGAGATCTGGAGACTGGCTAGGCCACTCCAGGACCTTGAAATGCTTCTTACGAAGCCACTCCTTTGTTGCCCTGGCTGTGTGTTTGGGATCATTGTCATGCTGAAAGACCCAGCCACGTCTCATCTTCAATGCCCTTGGTGATGGAAGGAGATTTTCACTCAAAATTTCTCGATACATGGCCCCATACATTCTTTCCTTTACACAGATCAGTCGTCCTGGTCCCTTTGCAGAAAAACAGCCCCAAAGCCTGATGTTTCCACCCCATGCTTCACAGTGGGTATGGTGTTCTTCGGATGCAATTCAGTATTCTTTCTCCTCCAAACACGAGAACCTGTGTTTCTACCAAAAAGTTCTATTTTGGTTTCATCTGAACATAACACATTCTCCCTCTTCTGGCTCATCCAAATGCTCTCTAGCAAACCGCAGACGGGCCTGGACGTGTACTGGCTTCAGCAGGGGGACACGTCTGACAGTGCAGGATTTGAGCCCCTGGCGGCGCATTGTGTTACTGATAGTAGCCTTTGTTATTGTGGTCCAAGCTCATAGGTCATTCACTAGGTCCCCCCATGTGGTTCTGGGATTTTTGCTCAGCGTTCTTGTTATCATTTTGACGCCACGGGGTGAGATCTTGCATGGAGCCCCAGATCGAGGGAGATTATCAGTGGTCTTGTATGTCTTCCATTTTCTAATAATTGCTCCCACAGTTGATTTCTGTACACCAAGCGTTTTACCTATTGCAGATTCAGTCTTCCCAGCCTGGTGTAGGTCTACAATTTTGTCTCTGGTGTCCTTCGACAGCTCTTTGGTCTTTGACATAGTTGAATTTGGCGTGTGACTGACAGAGATTGTGGACAGGTGTCTTTTATACCGATAATGAGCTAAAACAGGTGCCATTAATACAGGTGACGAGTGGAGCCTCGTTAGACCTCGTTAGAAGAAGTTAGACCTCTTTGACAGCCAGAAATCTTGTTTGTAGGTGACCAAATACTTATTTTCCACTCTAATTCGGAAATAAATTCTTTAAAAATCAAACAATGGGATTTTCTGTTTTTTTTTTCCACTTTCTGTCTCTCATGGTTGAGGTTTACCCATGTTGACAATTACAGGCCTCTCTAACCTTTTCAAGTAGGAAAACTTGCACAATTGGTGGTTGACTTAATACTTATTTGCCCCACTGTACATCAAAGTCACCAAAGTTGCTGACAATTCTTTTTTGTTCCTCAGGGCTTATTACCCAGATAGCAAAATATAACTGGAGCGGACATGGGCCAGATGTACTGCAAATTTCGGCCCAACTTCGTAAAACGGATCCACCCCAGTGTCTTTTTGAATAATAGCCCAAACTCAGTAAGAAGTCACTTGCTGGATCAGCACCAGTTTTGGGCCAGAACTGGTCCAAAGTAGCAGACACAAAACTAATGTATGGCCCGGATATGGCACACATCTTACCAATCTGGCCCAGATTTGTATCAAAACAGTTTTCAATATTAAATTTGGAATCCATTTAATTCAATGCATCATGCTGTAATGTGCTTATATTGCAAATTAAATTTGTTTATTAAAAGCAGTACTGACAACACTTCCTTTTCATGCCATTTATTAATGCTAAAATATTAATGCAACATACAACAACATAACAATATAACATTGTTTTTTCACAAAATATTTTAATTGGAACAAGCAACTCAACATTAGAGATGACCCATTGTTAGACTGCAAAAAACATTGTATTTGTTAAGGTGGTGGGATAACGGGGGACCTAATTAATTGATGATGAGAGGGAGTGTTAGACAGTGTCCGAAGAATTTGGTGGGCAGTTTCGTGATAGAAAAGGTGAACGAGCAGGCAGGCGTTTTGCCAGGGAAGCAGTACAGGATCTGGGAGGGAAAAACACAAAAATGAGCTCAGTATCAGGATTACAAGATTCTTTGTTAGCTGAAAGTCACATACCTGTTGGTGAGTTGTTGATCTGGCGATGATGTGAGGCCAAGGACCGGTTTAAGTAAGCTGCTGACTATGATCAGCGGCACCTGGTACCAGCTCACCCATCTGTGCAATCAAGGCTACAATTAAGGCAGAGCTGTCATAGTGCTGATCCGGGCCGCATCTGGCGCACTGACGTTAAGCGGGAGTTTGAGCACGTCCAGTCAGCAAAGTCTGCCCCAGAACAGCGCGTAAACTATCATTTGGACTGTCATAGTGCTGATTCAGGCCACATCTGGCGCACTGACGTTAAGCAGGTGTGATTGCTATGCGGATTTGGCGAGCTGAGGCCGCATCCGGCACGCAGTCGCCCGCTATTGAGGTAGTTAACTGTGTAGTGAGATCTATCTAGTTTGACCGTGCTACTCCAAAAGTGCCAAATGAATCCTCTTCCAGATTAAAATGAGTTATCTGTTCATCAAAATGTCCAGTTTCTCATTAAAAGTTCAGATCAAAATTGAATGTAAAAAAAAAAAAAAATACACCATTCTTCCTTCTCCAACCATCAACCAGTCAGAGGATTTTAACAAGTTGACGTCACTCCAAGCCTGCACAGAACCCAAGAATGTTGAATTTGAAATCTGACAGACTGAGACACCCCGCAGCGGAAAATCCTTTCGGTTATTTGTACACATGATCTTCCTCTTGCCAGCAGCTCAAGACCATAGGTCCATCCATCCAATTTCAACACTGCTTATCCTTGTCAGAGTCGCTGGGTGCTGGAGCCTATCCCAGCTGACCTCAGGTGAAAGGCGGACTACACCCTAAACTGGTCGCCAGTCTCGCACCCTCAATCACACCGCCACTGAGTCGTAATTGATCCCACGAAGTCAGCCAAATGCACCACTACATCTTCAGTGATTACGACCATTGGTGAGGCCGTGAAAGTAAATCTACTGGTAAATTAAAATTCTTTTAAACCGATACACAATCCACATGACTGCAGACACCGCACCATCTGCCTGTCATTTCTATTCTTCATTTGTTTGGAGCCTCAAGACTGAAAGACACTTGAACTACTCCACATATGACTTCAAAACATTCAAATGAGAGTTGTAGATTGTTGCCTAAAGACGCCAAAAGAACGACATCATCAGTGTACTTATGTCACCAAAAGGTACTCCTTCATTGCCTCCACTTAGAAATTATTTTCACAATAGTTAAACACAAAATCAGCAACAAAGATAGTCTTTTCAGATTCCAACCGTTCCTGGAAACAAATCCAGTAACCCATAATCCAGAAGCAACTTGCAGAAACACCCCAGAGTGACATGATGGAAAGCCTCTTCCAAGTTGACAAAGCAAATGTAGAATGTTTGGCCGAACTGCTTTGCATCCTCGAGGACCTTGTGTAGAGCTTTTCAACTGTTTCATGGCTTAGATGGAAACCTTGCTACAGAAATTGATGAAACATTATATCAGGCAGTGGAGTGGTATAATGGTTAGCACATCTACCTTACAATTGAGAGGTTTTGCCTTAGATTATTATCTCTGGGAAGTTTTCTTGCTAACCTTCCATGTTACTGTAACATAGTTTAAAATACTTCAGTATTTTCAAACAAATTTTATATTAATAGTTCAAAGGTTTAATTTCTTTAACCATCAAGTTGTGTGTTTATTATATACAGTAGTACCTTGACATACGTTTGCTTCGACGCACGATCTTTTCAACATCCGACGCAAAATTTGACGCCATTTGTTTCTACATCAGACGAAATGCTCGAAATACGACGATTCATGACAGCGTCGAAATTTAATTGTTTTCCCGCAAGACTGACGCACAGCGGATTTTCTTGTGAGAAAAATCAACATGGGTTCCAAGAATGTTAAAGCAGGTGATGTAAAAAGAAAAGGTGAGGCTTACCATTGAAATGAAGACGGAATGATGGAAAAATATGAGCATGGGGTGGACGTCCATGAACTGTTTCACAATACTCCCACGACCTCTGTTCTCCAGTCTTTATACGTTAAGGTAACAATTATTATTCTGGTACCATCGCCAAAGACATTACCAGCTTCATCAGGTTTTTAATCATTTAATTCAGAACTTGTGCAACAAAAAAACGCATCGCCAACCGATAGCAACAACAGGACGTGAAAAGAGAAAGTCAACTGCACTCTCTCACTCTGCCGTCAGCCCCGCGGTGCATTTAGGTACACTATGCAAAATACATAATGCATTTGTTTTCCTCTTGTAATTGCTTTTTGCAATAGTAACGGCAGTAATTATTAAGGATTTTGTAAAAAACTAAAAAACTTCTGTCATGACAGACAGAACATTATTCCTCAAGTTCAGCATTCGCTTCAATGAGATCTGGCGCCATCTAGCGTCGTGAATGGGTATAATGTCTAGACCCCGAATACAAGATGACTGCCACTTTTTCAGTCTTATTTCAATGCAAAAAACACTGTCTTATATTCGGGCCAATATGGTAATAATCTCGGATGACGTCATAATTCCTATTATCGGACCGAAAATTATCAGAACGATAATTATAGTGCACCTCTATTGAATTGAATATTGAAGTTTAAAATGAAAAAAGGAATTTATTTAACACTGGGAAATTATTTATTTTAAAAAAAAAAACACAGTGAATGCATCCATAAAAGATGAGAGTAATATAGTTGAATTGTGATAGTATTTTTTCTCAGCATAGTTCGCCACAGTAGAGAGGCGCTCCATTACCAAAACACAGGTTGATTGAATTTAAAGATATTAAATTATCGTAAGCATGAATTTGAGTCTGGATGCTTCGTTTGTCTATATGTCCTTGGATTGAATGGCAACCGATGCAGAGTATACCCTGTCCTTTGCCCTATGCTGCAATACTAGTAGGTTCTGACTCAACCACCACTCTAATTAGAATCAGCACAAAAGAAAATAGATGTAAATTAGTCTTTATCAATGTTTGCATCACAGGCACAACACCAACCTAAATGTTAAGCTTTAACTGTAATTTGTTCCGCCAAGAAAGAGCCGTCTATTCCAGCCAAACAAAAATTCTTGTTCTGCATTACTAGACGTCCTGAGCAATAACAGGACAAAAAGCCAGGGAAACCCAATGAGTGTTTAAAAACAGGGTGCTTGGGAACAGTAAGAAAAGAAAAGTCAAATGTCCATTTCTGCCATTGTGGCTGTTTAACTGATTTTGACAGCCAGTCATCAAGAGTCCACTGCATCTATGAAGTGAAGCAGGGAAATCTTTGAGGTGTTTGGTCCCCCTAATCCCGAAGAACCCCCCTTGTTCTACCACCCTAATGGACCCATATGACCCACGCCTCGATACCACACTGCTGGTCATTTGTCGTGCGAATAGCGCTGTAAGAAAAGAATAAAAAACTGAATTAAAGAGGAATAACAGCATGCTGAATGACCTGGATGTTGGCTAGGGAGAAAAAGCAGAAAGATGCAGGCCTGATACCCCCCACCCCACCCCTTCTTTAGAATAACCTTACACACCAGGACCCAGACAATGGAGTCCGTCGGCCCTGATGTGGCTTGACAAGTGAATGACATGCTGAATGGTTGCCATGGGTGCAAATTTGTTAAATTAATGCATGCATATTCCGTTTTTGATTCAGCTCACTAGTAGTGTGCTGATGTTACACAAGGTTGCTTAACAGTAACACTTCAAAGAGTATTAAATTTGTGTTGTAATTCCCAACAACAGCCCACAGAACATTAAAACGATCCAATTTTACCTAACAGTATTTCAATATTTTTAACAAATAATGCATCTTTGTTAATCAATCGCTGCCAACAACAAATTGTGACAGGAATGTGTCAAGCAAACTCTACAGACATAAATCACAAAGCGCTTGGCGTGAAATATGGTTATTCAAAGATTCTAAATATGCAAATCACAAATTCCTTAGAACCCCGATAACGGAGAAAGTAATGTTAAAACACAAAAAAATTGACATCTCTTGCGGGTAGAGTCATTGTGTGACAAATGTGAAGTCAGTCACACCAGGCGCGTACAGCACATAAGCGCTGATTCACTCGAAACAGGTAAAATCTAGAAAAGAAGAAAACAAGCACATTCTCAATAGTTACTGTACCTGTGCCATCATTTTTACTTTTACTTGATTAGATTTGTGAAGAAGAAACACAACTCTTACTCAGCTATTTTGGACTACACTAGTGTCCTTACATTTTTCCTCTTTATTCTACATATGGACTTTATTATTATATTTTTTTTTTTAAACCTAAAACTAAATAAACCATACATGGAATGCCCTTGAAAATAAAGGGAAAGTGAAAAAGTATTACTTTTAATTAATGTGTTTTTTCTTGACATTTCATAAGTTAAAGATGAGTCGTTTTGAAGTGAGATAAGATAGACTGAAGTGCCTCTGATTCTTTTTCCATTAATGAAGCTTGTGTCTAAAAGAGGGGAAATCATTTTTTAATCTTCAATTTAAGAGCTTTTGAAATGAACTTGCATATTAAATAGGTCTTCCTGTTGTAAAGTGATGACAACTCAGTTTTAATAGTGGTCATTTATTGATCATAAAGTTGTAATAATAAAACAATTCATTTAACTTCATCAGAATAGAGCTCATTTACATCACAGAATGTGATGGCAAAAGAACACTTGGAAATATTCACAAATTCAAGACAATAATCAATGATAAAATACCATTTCACATATCCTATAATGATTGACATGTCCATTTAATTTTGTGTCAAATGGTAAAACTTGGTCAGGGCCCATTTTTATTTTCTGTAGCTTTCCTGTAGGGTAGGGTAGGGTAGGGTAGGGTAGGGTAGGGTAGGTGTGAAACTCTCTCCTGACGACGCCCCCCGGTTCGTCCGCCGATTGGCCGGTTAAGGGACGTCAAAGGGTAGGGTAGGGTAGGGTAGGGTAGGGTAGGGTAGGGTAGGGTAGGGTAGGGTAGGGTAGGGTAGGGTAGGGTAGGGTAGGGTAGGTGTGAAACTCTCTCTTGACGACGCCCCTCGGTTCGTCCGCTGACTGGCCGGTTAAGGGACGTCAAAGGGTAGGGTAGGGTAGGGTAGGGTAGGGTAGGGTAGGGTAGGGTAGGGTAGGGTAGGGTAGGGTAGGGTAGGGTAGGGTAGGGTAGGGTAGGGTAGGGTAGGTGTGAAACTCTCTCTTGACGACGCCCCTCGGTTCGTCCGCTGACTGGCCGGTTAAGGGACGTCAAAGGGTAGGGTAGGGTAGGGTAGGGTAGGGTAGGGTAGGGTAGGGTAGGGTAGGGTAGGGTAGGGTAGGGTAGGGTAGGGTAGGTGTGAAACTCTCTCTTGACGACGCCCCCTGGTTCGTCCGCCGACTGGCCGGTTAAGGGACGTCAAAGGGTAGGGTAGAGTAGGGTAGGGTAGGGTAGGGTAGGGTAGGGTAGGGTAGGTGTGAAACTGTCTTGATGACGCCCCCCGGTTCGTCTGCCGACTGGCCGGTTAAGGGATGTCAAAGGGTAGGGTAGGGTAGGGTAGGTGTGAAACTCTCTTTTGACGACGCCCCTCGGTTCGTCCGCCGACTGGCCGGTTAAGGGACGTCAAATGGTAGGGTAGGGTAGGGTAGGGTAGGGTAGGGTAGGGTAGGGTAGGGTAGGGTAGGGTAGGGTAGGGTAGGGTAGGAGGATTTTTTTTGGGGTGGTCTCTTAGGACACCATGCACTGGCACAAGCAAGGGTAGGGTAGGGTAGGGTAAGGTAGGAACAAAGAACGGAGTGAAATTAGGACAAAGTGCTGAGTGCCTGCAGCAAAACACATGTGCAAGCACACACTCCATTGTGTTCAAAAGCAGCATTTCATACATAGGGTAGGGTAGGGTAGGGTAGGGTAGGGTAGGGTAGGGTAGGGTAGGGTAGGGTGTTTAAAATCGTGAAGCTGGACGCTCTTTCTGTAATTTTACAATGGGGGCTAGCGAGTGAGTTGGTAAAGCTCCTCCTTGTTGCTGTGAGAAAAAAAGCACCGATTTATACTGTCTTGCTATGTGAACGTTATTTATCTAAAACAAATCATATAAAGAGCTTTATCATGAAGTTGGTTTGAATGCAGGAAATGAACAAAACAAACTAAAAGGCATAAGTTTGGCCTTCGTGTGTGGTAAAAACTTGACACTTCCAAGAATTCAGTCCGCAGAGCAGTTTGGAGGGACTGGGGATAAGCGCGGGCCTTTTTGGGCGGTGAAGGGGGTTTGTATTATTTCTTCAATTCTCGGGTGTGGGAGTGGCGCCCTTCAATGCCTGCCGCCTTCCCTCACAGCTAGTGTTGGGCCAAATGAGGCATTAATAGGAGGTGTGGGTTGCCACTCTATGTCAGAAAGCGTCGGGGTCAGCAAAGCACAATGAAGACGAGCACAAAAGACGGAGGAGGTGGCGTCACTCAGAACTGTACGCTCAGCACTCACTTCAAAAAAACAACACTGACAGGAGAAATGGGCTATTTTAAGGGGTGGGGGCCCTGAGGAAAGAAACATTCAATGCTTTTTGTTTGTCAACTTTTGCTCTTTTATTTTTCAAATGAGCAATTAATAGCTCAGTACAAGCTCTTCCGAACAAATTAGAAGTACAAGCACAATGTAAATTATGCTATATCAGACGATACAAGTCTGAAATGGATGTTTTTATTTTTGTCTCGACAAATTTTACAAAAATAAGATGGCTTATTTATGATTAAAAAAAAAGTCCTTCATACGGTAGTTAGCATGTATTCTCATATTGCGACTTAAAGAAACACTAGGTAACTTTTCAATCTTTATAAGATATTTTCATAACAATTATGAAAATATGTCAACTGACAACTAGTTGATTGACACCTCTTTTATATGTTCAGGGGTGGTCTGTTTCGCTTACACTGGCACTAACTAACCAGCCACACACACACAAAAAAAAAATACAAATGTGCTGACTGCTTTACAGCAAACGCCACTTCTGCCTTTCCCCATTCATTATAAAGACAGAAGTCCATGCGAACCCTTTCGTGCAAATTCCGCAAAGATGGCAGAGCGTCTTTGTCTGAGGGGGGGAAAAAGGGAGGCTATAAAGATATACAGAATAAACATTGGCCTGCCATTCACGCACTGGCGTGACACGCTCAAAACCCCACCCCCCAACCGAACTCATCAGCGCTGACGAGTTCTGGTGGGGTCGGGGGCTTAGCCACACTAAGCCACACGGGTGCTAACCGTCATATGCTATTGTTTAGCCAAAACTGGATTCATTAGCTTATTACTCTTCATCCTTCACACAGCCGCTGGAAACGGAAATCTTTTTTAATCCATCCGCAGGTGACCGGGAGATTGATTTTTGATTAATTAATGGTTTTACGACACTGTGCGGGTGTGTGCTGGTCCTCATGGGAAATGCAGTCTTCCTTTAGGCAAAACACTACCGCTTATGTCCACCGGCGTTGCTAAAATCGACTAAAATGGAAAAGTGTTGCTTTAATATGGTAAAATTGGTATCGTGAGAAAAAGCCCAAATCATACAATTATAAAGCATTTTAAAAAATAAAATATCTGAACTCAAAGATTATATCTTAACATGATCTAGTGACCATTTTTGGTACTGAAACAAAAAAACGAATCCCATTAAGACCTGATATGCACATACGTGGACATCACATTTTGGCTCATGTATTAACATTTGGTATACAACTGTGGTTTTGAAGTGTAAGCCGCTACTTTTTCCATCCACTTTGAACCCCGTGGCTTATAACCAGTGCAGTTTACTGTTTATACAGTATGGACAAATACAGTGTTGCCTCTACTTACAAAATTAATTGCTTCTGAAAGTAGTTTCTTAACTTGAAAACTCTGTAAGTAAAGGTGCGTTTCCCATGTAAATGCATTAATCTGTTCCAAGCCCCCCCCCAAAATAGTAAATCTTTTATAATGCATATAAATGCATCAAAACATGTAACAAATACAGAACATGTAAAATTAGATTGCACAGTTAAACATCAAATCACAGTTGTGCATAATGTTAAAAAAAAAAAAATCAAGATTAGAGTAAAGAATAGAAGTTAATAGACTTGTAAAGCTGTCCGAACACCGGGGCGAATGAAGAGGACTCTGGGATATATAGTAGAGGTTCCTCTTAGCAAATTGGATGTCAAGAATGGTAGACAATAGCAAATGGCAGAGCAGCTATAATTATGTTACGTTGAGTACACTCTGGAAGCTGCGAGTACCAGCCATACTGTATTTTCGCTTTTCGTATCCTGAAAAACAGCCAATATTTTCCCGTTGAGGTGTGTCTTAACCTGAAAATTCTGCATGTAGAGATGTTTGTAAGTAGAGGTAGCTCTTGTAAAATTTAGTGGGTGGAGCTTATAGTCACTGTTCCTTATTGTCCATAAAAATCTAAATCAATAAAAGCAATTATACATTAACAAAAAGATATAAAAACAAAATAAAAGTGAAAATGCATAAAAACACTGCTACTATGAAATAATATTTTATTCATGCTTATAAAACACATAACTGCCTTATAAGTATTTGCATTTGTGCTGTGACTGTATCTATTCATGTTCTTGTGCTCTACCTATTTCTTTGAACATAATACAAAGAGTTTCTGTCCACTGTCTTATCTGATTTTCACTCCCTCTCGTGCCAGCTACGGCTAAGTTCCCAAGGTCGTAACTCACGATGTTTTTCAGCTGAAAAACACCAGAGGTGGGCTGTAATAAGTTTCGTTTTTGCGTTCATAGTAAGTATTGTTTTCATAGTAAGCAACGCCCTTTAAACAGTATAAATGTCCAGCCTCTATTGTACTTCTTTATATTCCTGCGGGTACATGGCTCTTGGTCGGGTCACGCCATTGTACCCTGGATATATATCTTGTGTTCTATAAAGTCTTCAAAGCAGGCAATCATTGGCTGGGTTTGATTCTTTCTCTTATCTGAGCTATTGATTGATACTTGTCTCGGAGTGTAAACTTGAACTTCCCTGACAGCTACCAGCCCCAATTAACAGTCTAAAGTTGATTTATTTATTCATTTTAAATTCATATTAATTACTAACTAATTGCCTACCACTGACGGGGTAAGACGTCCAATCCAGTTTGACTGGGATTGCTGACGGTGTCACCCAGTCAAAATGAGTTTGTACGTCTAGCGCCTTAAATGAGTTTAATGAGTGCACTATAAAGGGTTAAAGCCGTGTTATTACAAACAAGTATTGCATTATTGATAATAAAGAATATGTAATTTACATGTACACAGTGAGAAACAGTTCAGTGAGAAATCGTTAGAGGGGAAAAATGGGAAACTTGTCAGTAAATATTACCTGAGAAGCTTCCAAAAGGTTTTGATTAATTCATCAAGAATAGTCTTTGAAATGTCAATCATGGGAAAGTACTGCGTTTGTTTTTCCAAGCAGTGAAATGGACGCAAAGATGGAAAAGTGAGCTATAAATACACTCGGGAACAGAGAGTAATTGACTGTCACTGTGTAGGTCTTTCACCATCTGTTAAGTCAACTCATTCTCTCAGTACTGTCATTCTATTCAATCCATTCTTGGTTAGTGAGCGCATCCTTGCTTTATTCTTCATTGCTATAAACGTTTTGACCTTTGGAAACAAACAAATAGAAATGCCATTTCATGTAATTGTCTTAATTTGTGCTTCGAAACAACTTATTTTCTCTTTCAGATGACGACTGTAAATACAAACATAAAATTATGAGCTAGTAATGTTTAATCAGGTTTACAATTTATAAAACTGGCACTGAATGTTATCATCATAATTCAATGCATTGCTAATGACATGGTCAAGGTACAGTGGTGTGAAAAAGTATCTGAACCTTTTGGAATCGCTCACATTTCTGCATAAAATCACCAACAAAAGTGATTCGATCTTTGTCAAAATCACACAGATGAAAATGCAGTGTCTGCTTTTACGAAAACCACCCAAACATTTATAGGTTTTCATATTTTAATTAGGATAGCATGCAAACAATGACAGCAGGGGAAAAATAAGTAACTTAAATAGCAATTGAGACCAATTTTTACCAAACATTTTAAGTCAGGTGTGTGCCCAATCACTGGTGAGTGGTTTAAAGCTGCCCTGTCCACTATAAAAGAATCTGGTTATAAATGTCTTGATGAGAAGCACTGTCTGATCCGCATCATGGCTCGATCAAAAGAGCTGTCTTAAGACCTGCGATCAAGGATTGTTGATTTGTATAAAGCTGGAAAAGGACACAAAACCATTTCTAAAAGTCTGGATGTTAATCAATCGACAGTCAGAGAAGTCGTCTACAAATGGAGAGAGTTTTGAAACTGTTGCTTCTCTCCTAAGGAGTGGCCATCCACCAAAGATGACACCAAGAGTTCAGCGCAGAATACTCAGAGAGGTAAAAAAGAGCCCAATAGTGTCTGCTAAAGACTTACAGAAATCACTGGAACAGTCCAATATTTCCGTGCACACATCAACTATGGCCAAGAATGGTGTCCATGGGGGGACTCCACGGAGGAAGCCACTGCTGTCTAAAAAAAACATTGTTGCTCGTTTAATGTTTGCAAAAAGGCACTTGGACACTCACACAGAAGTTTGGGCAAAATATTTTGTGGACTGATGAGGCCGTCTGTCAGACAGTTAAAGCTAAAAAGAGGATGGATTCTGCAACAAGACAATGATCCAAAACACAGAAGTAAATCAACTTCAGAATGATTTCAGAAGAAAAAAATACACATTCTGGAGTGGCCAAGTCAAAGTCCAGACTTGAGATGCTGTCGCATGACCTAAAGACTGCGATTCACGCCAGGCATTGCAGGAATCTGAATGAACTACAGCAGTTTTGTCAAGAAGAATGGGCCAATATTAGTCCTGATCGATGTGCCAGACTGATCTTCAGCTACAGGAAGCGTCTGGTTAAAGTTACTGCTCCACAAAATATTAAATGTGATAGTTCACTTACTTATTTTCCATCCTTCTGTCATACTATCCTCATTAAAATATGCAAACCTATAAATGCTTGGGTGGTTTTAGTTAAAGCAGACAGTTTTTTCATCTGTGTGATTTTGACATAGATCAGATCACATTTGATGGTGATTTTTGCAGAAATGTGAGAAATTCCAAAAGGTTCCGATACTTTTTATACTACTGTATACGCAGTAATGAAACCCCTTCATAAGGGTTCGGTGAATGCACATGTGAAGCTTGTGGGGTTTGGTGTTTTTTGCAAGGATAAGAACCACTGATTTAGATCAATAAAAATAATAATGTTTATAATATTTAGCCCTTTAGAGGAATTTGTATTTCCTTAGGCAAATGCACGTCATTGAAAATCCGATATTTAAGCTATTAACAGTCCTTGAAAAAATTGTGCGCAGAAAGTTTTCACTCAAGCTGAGTTCTCTACACTTTGATTTACTTCGATGCACACTTGATTACATCAGATATTGTCTTTTGTTATATTTTTCTAGGTATATTTTAGGTTTTACCTTCATTTTAGTAAAGAGAAACTTCTTGGCATCTAGCTTTAGGAGAGCTTAGTGGCTGCTTAATTTGTAACAATAACTAATGGACCCAACATGATATGCTTCCTTCCATAATGACTTGTATATGTACGCCTTCATTGGCATACTATTTAAAATACAACCAGACTCACATTAAGCCATCTCATCTTGAAATCCATTAAGTACATGCAAGAGAAAAAAAAAAAAAAAAACGATGGGAAAGCTAAGTGGTAGAAACGGGGAGGGGATGCAAACATGTACATTTTACAGAGAATAAAAGAAGGTAACCAAGGCATAGAGAAAGCGATTATAAAGAATAGACCTAGTGGGGGGGTATTGGAGTGCAGTAATATCCATTAGATTTATTGTGCTGCAATTCCCAGTCCCTGCAGTCGCACCCGAGGGTGACTATATTACATTTCATCACACTTTCATTTTCTCCCGCAGATGAGAAATGGGACTTGTGTTGTGCCGTAATGTAGCATGTATGTGCTAAATCTCGGCGCTAATAAAATCAAACAGAACTCCTGGCACTCTTTGACCACAAAATGAAACACCATCTGTTATGGCATCGAGAGCGCCTTATGAGGGGAAACAAAAGATACTGACACACTTGCAGAATCACAAAAAGGGGAATGAACACAATAGCAAAAAATACATTTAATAATGATGGTGAGTGTGTTTTAAAATGCTTTTTGATCAACATTCTATTCACTCTATTGGGTTACACGGGACATCACCTTGAATGATGCTGTCTTCTCACAAACGGTGTCAGGAGTCAATGTGCACCCCGGCTAAACTGTCATCGTTATCATTATTCTATTGAAATGTAACATCGCTTGCTGTCAGTTGTCTCATAATGCAGCTCATTAGCAGCGGCATAGCAACATGGTCACTCACCTCACTTTGATATCGTGTTTCAGTATCGAATGGCAATGGACAACAGGTGGGGAGATTACCGTCATGGCTGTGCTACTAATAATACTGATGCCTTAAACATATCGCGTACCACAAACACAATGGGTAGTTGGGGAATGTTGTCAATCTTCCTTTTTGTTACGTAATTGCTAAAGCGTATTATCATGAGCACATTTCTCAACCAATGCCCAAAATTACAATGTTGATTTTGTTTTTTTACATACAACAAAAGTCCACATCTCAACCAATTTCTCAACCAATTCAGTAATTCACGTCTATGTAAATTATGAATGGTCAATATACCGTATTTTTCGGACTATAGGTCGCAGTTTTTTTCATAGTTTGGCTGGGGGTGCGACTTATACTCAGGAACGACTTATGTTTGAAATTATTAACACATTATGATATCATTTCACATGTTATTTTGGTGTTTTGGTGTGACACTGATGATTTGGTAAACTTGTTAACATGTTCTTTATGTTATAGTTATCTGAATAACTCTTAATAGCTATGGCCACGTTCGCGTTCTGCCTTTGGCAATGTGTGTTCAATTGTATTATTGACTTTTTTAAATTGAAATGCATGCTTTTAGTTTGTGGCGCTTTCAGGCCCATGTGGGGGCGCACTCGCACTTGTTTATGTGAAGAAGAGCGCTCACACGCCAGAAGAAGACGGACAGCTGCGCAGCTCTGAGTGTGTGGGTGAGTTAGCGAGAGAGAAACATGGCTGCAAACCTACATTCATTGTTTATGCTTAACATAAACAATGAATGTAGGTTCATTGTAAAATATCTCTACAGAGGCAACGCCTATGTTTATCATCTCTTCTGTTGTTGTTGTGTGTTTTCCACCCGCGATCGGACACTTAGAGCCAGTTGCGTGGTTGTTTGAACAATGTACTAATGCTAGCGAACACATGCTAACCATTTGTGTCATTGCTGTAAAAGCACCTAATTGTCATCGATTTACGTTGATGCGAACCTGTTTGGTATCGAGGACGAAATAGATTCAGCAAATTATACAGACGTCCAGCATCGTCATTTGGGAGTTTAGCTCGCTCTATAGCCAGGACCGAGCCGTAGCGTCCTGGTAAGGACAGTATATTCGCATTTCGTTGTTCATGCACTGTACACTGTACACTTATTCAGCATGTTGTTTTCTATTGTATTTTTGTATTAAATTGCCTTTCAAGAGGACATATCTATGTGTTGGATTTTATCAAGTAAATTTCCCCCAAAAATGCGACTTTTACTCCGGGGCGACTTATATATGTTTTTTTTTCTCTTCGTTGGGCATTTTATGGCTGTTGCGACGTATACTCAGGTGCGACTTGGAGTCCGAAAAATATGGTAATGAAAATCAAAATTACATACAGTGGTACCTCGACATACGATCGCTTCGACGTAAAATTTTACACGCCATTTGTTTCTACATCTGACGACATGCTCGAAGTACGACAATTAATGACAGTGCCACACGGCGGATTTTCTTGTGAGAGAACTTAACATGGGTTCCAAGAATGTTAGTGCAGGTGGTGAAAAAAGGAAAAAGGTGAGGCTTACCATTGAAATGAAGATGAAAATGATAGAAAAATATTAGCATGGTGTGCGTGTCCGTGAAATGGCTCGACAATAAGATCTCGACGGTCCTCCTCCGACCTCCGTTCTCCAGTCTTTACAAGTTAAGGTGATTAAATTATTATGATTTTAACATTGCCAAAAAAGTCGTCGGCTTTGCCAGATTTTTAATCATTTATTTCAGAATTTGTGCAACACAACATGCCTAATGTCCGCCGCAACTGAACATGAAAAATGAAGGTAAAAAGTCCTCTCTCACTCTAGCACGTCAGTCACGCGGTGCATTCAGGTACACCAAGCAAAACACATTTGCCACATTAGAACCCGATTTGATACATTATTACAGGTATTATTATTATTATTATGAATATTACTACTATTATTATATTATTATTAGGGCTGTCAAAATTATCGTGTTAACGCGCGGTAATTAATTTTTTAAATTAATCACGTTAAAATATTTGACGCAATTAACGCACATGTCCCGCTCAGACAGTATTCTGCCTTTTGGTAAGTTTTACAGCAAGGTTTTTTGTGCTGTCTAACAGCGAACTCTTGTGGTCGCTTTGCGACATGGTTTATTGCTTTCTTGCCAGTTCAATATGGCTGCACGACGTCTCGGGCTGACGCCTACGTTGTAATGTTGTGCTTATATGATCCTTGGACAAGATTTGTCCGTAAGTATGGTTGTTGTAAAGAATGTACATATTATGTTAGTAAGCGAAATGTTATATTTTTTGTATGAGACACTTTTTGTTTATGTTTAGTGAACCTGTATAGCGTGCTAAGCTAACGTTGTTGCTAATGCAATGCTTGTGTACTTTTTTTTTTTGTAGTTTCACTACGGTCTAAAGAGGACAGTGGTTTGAGGCCATTTTATTAATAAATCAGATGAAAAAGGAAGAAGTCTGATTATTAAGGCGTCGTTCACTAGCTGTCAAACTTTGGAAAAAGTAGACGCTTCGGAGTGAGGACAGCATAGACAGATTGAAATGACAGTAGAGTGAAATGCCCACTACAGTCCTTATGTACTGTATGTTGAATGTATATATCCATCTTGTGTCTTATCTTTCCATTCCAACAAATTATTTTACAGAATATATATATAATTTACAGAAAAAATATGGCATATTTTATAGATGGTTTGAATTGTGATTAATTGCGATTAATTACGATTAATTAATTTTTAAGCTGTAATTAACTCGATTAAAAATTTTAATCGTTTGACAGCCCTAATTATTATTCATATTTTTAAACATAATTTTTTTGTTTTGCTCTGTGTAATTGCTATTTGCAATAGTACCAGCAGTATTTATTAAGGATTTAGGGTAGGTTTTCGGGCTGTGGAACGAATTGATGACATTATAATGTATTCTTATGGGAAAATCCTGCTCGACATACGACCATTTCGGAATAACTTCATATATAGAGGTACCACTGTATTTGACTTATTCCATCTTTTCCAATGTGTAGGTTATTTCAAACACCCATTCTATCCTTCATTTCTCATAGAAGTCCACTTTTGCCATTTAACCCACCTCCAAATAAGCACATAAATACAGGTAGTCCCCGGGTTGCGACATACCCAACTTACGTGATTAAGTCTCGTCCGCTGTTTTGTCTCCAATCGTCTGTTGTGTTTTTTTTTAGGTCGCCTAACAGTGTCTTGTCCGCCACCTCTAAGCATCGATGGAAAGTACAGTATATTATTTGTCATTTAATTTTGTTATTTATTAAATCTAAACGGTTGATTTTTAATTGCTATGAATATCTGGTATTTCATTTTACTATATGTGCGGTCTGCTTTCCTTTGTTGCACTTGGACTTGTTTGATGTCATGGCAGCTGTTAGTTTCGAGTGTTGCTTTCATGTTTGGAAGCGGGGGTATGCGCCAGTTATCATTACAAGAAGGCAGAGAAGGGTAAAGGGGGAAGGCTCGGCGATGCCCCCCGTTAGCTCGCTATTAGCCTGCTAGCTTATTGAGCAGCGTTCGTTTTCACCGCTGGACCGGTGTTTGGCCATTCCTTACTACGCGGCGAAACGTCCTACACAATGCTCAGCGCGCTTGCGCATGCATCCACACGCATGCGCACATCGGTTAGAAGCGGCGAGTACTCACTATTTTTGTTTTTATTTCGTTATTTAGAACCTTTTCACTGCCTCAAAGATACTTTTTGCATGTATTACCCTCTCATACTTTTAACCATTTTGTTTTTTTGTGTTAGCTTTGAAGCAGTTGACCACATTAGTCACGTAGCGTATTTAAACCGTCCTCATTTCATATAACTACATTTAAGTATTTTCTGCAGGCATTTTTTTAGTACGTTATTCCTGTATGCATCTAAACAAAACAAGTTTAGAGTGCACGGCAGTACTTTAGATGTCAAATTCGACTAATATGGGACGTTTCGCCGAGGTAGGAGATTTTGGCAGAACACCTGTGTTCTGCAATCCCTTTACACGCGGCGAGACGTTCTCCAAAATATTCAGTGCGCTTGCGTAAGCATCCGCTTACTGACTATTTTCATTTTTATTGAGTTTTTTATTACCTTTTCGTTGCCTCAAAAATACTTTTTGCATTTATTCCCTTCTCATACATTTAACCATTGTGTTTTCTCGTGGTAGCTTTAGATCAGAGTGTTGATCTGCTGACCACATTAGTCGTGTAGCGTATTTAAACCGTCCTTATTTGATGTAACTACATCTAAGTATTTTCTAAAAGGGAAACTCGGACATAAAGACTTGTAGGCTCTGATATGCCACAATTATTTTTTTACTAAAATATCTTATTAGAAACACATAAAAAATATTGGAATTGATTTAAAAAACCTATAATATTTAGTACATGTTTTGACCTACGGCGGGCGCCATGCTTTAAGCGCGCAATGGACGCTCGGGGTGATGACAATAGATTGTCACTGTCACTCGACGAATAGTAACGGGTTACTGCAATTCCTTCTGCGCTGTGAGATGTCCAAAACATGCTCTCATTGGTTAAAAGCGGCGAGTACTTACAATTTGTGTTTTTATGAAGTTTTTTATTACCTTCTTATTGCCTCAAAATAATTTTTGCATGTATTTCCCTCTCATACCTTTAAGTATTGTGTTGTGGTAGCTTTAGAGCAAATTGTTGATTTGTTGACCACATTAGTCACGTAGCATATTTAAACCACTTTTATTTTATATTACTATGTTTAAGGATTTTCTTAAGGCATCTATAGTATGTTTTGTCTGTATGCATCTAAACAAAACAAGCTGAAAGCGCACGGTAGTACTTTGGGTGTCAAATTCGCCCCTTGTTGGACTTATTGTATGCTCTGTCATGATTGTATTTTCTAAATGTGTGTTCATGGTTTGTGGTGACAAATAAATAAATGTCATATGTAAGAAGAACTACGGTGTGATCAAGGGAAGAAATATCTATTTTATTTTTCTCTTCATTTTAAAATGACGTGTAGTACATGTTTTTGGATAGCTATTTTGCGTTTTAGGGTAATTAAAGGGTTAATTCCGACTTGCACGGAAATTCGCGTTACGTCTCCAGCGTAGAAACAGAACTCGTTCGTAAACCGGGGACTACCTGTAATAAATGGAACATTCAAAATGAATAGCAATTTGACAAACGATTCAAAACTGATTTACAAAAAACAATCACAATTGCTCGACTGGTAGAAGCTATTTCAGCTAGTGCTGTCAAATTTTGGTTCGATTTCTAAGTTAATTGTTAACTAAGTTAAACTTGCCATTGACACCTTGTGGTGTATTTCAATCACTACTATACGTGGTTAAAGACACTGTGGAAGAATGGCAGGGAGCCCATGTGACGTCACCGCTCAGCGACGTCAACAATGGCGAGCTACTAGTTTATTTTTTGATTAAAAATTTCACAAATTTTATTAAAACGAAAACTTTAAGAGGGGTTTTAATTAGGGGTGCATGATATCCATTTTTTGAAACCGATACTGATATCGATAACTTCCTGCTCCTCAAGGCTGATACCGATACGATAACCGATAATATATATATTATTTTTCAAGGTATATTCACCTAAGTTTTTGAACACCTGTAGGTCAAAAATACTAGTGGTTGATTCAGCTTAGATTTGCCTTTGACCGAACCAGAATTTTCATGATGACATGAAGATTATTGTAATGACCAAAACAAAGACAGTAACAAAACTTTGCATACTGGAAAAACAGGAGTGGAAACAAACGCACAAATCCCAATCCAACACCGCGCCAAAAATATTATTAATAGGGCCGATAATATATCATGTTATGTTATATATTATGTTATATGTTATTGGGATGACGTCATAATTCCTGTTATCGGACCAATAATTTTCGTGCACCTTTAGTTTTAATATAAAAAAATTATTACAACTTGTACTAACATTTATCTTTTAAAAACAACAAGTCATTCTATCCGTGGATCCCTTTAACAGAAAGAATGTTAATAATGTTAATACCATCTTGTGGATTTATTGTTATAATAAACAAATACAGTACTTATGAACAGTATGTTGAATGTATATATCCGTCTTGTCTTATCTTTCCATTCCAACAATAATTCACAGAAAAATATGGCATATTCTAGAGATGGTTTGAAGTGCGATTAATAACGATTAATAGATTTTTAAGCTGTGATTAACTCAATTAAAAATTTTAATCGCTTGACAGCCCTAATTTTAACTTTAAATTGATTATTAGTTGAGGTTTAAAAAAATTAATCACCTCAAATGTCAAACTGTTTAAACTATTTAGTAGTCAGTCCTGCTTTTAAGTCTTGTGTGTGTGTGTGTGTGTGGGGGGGGGGGGCGTCTCTAATTGAATGGTTAAATTTTGTAATTCTGAAGTAAAAACATTCAGCTCATTCACAGTTGAAAATTTAGGTCACTATTATGACCGCTTTCCACTCCCTCAGCATAAATAAAAATCTTACTGTCATAAAGTCCCCCCACATTTCTCCACTTCATTTTTTAAAGGATTTATATGCACTAAAATTAAAATGTCCTTTTCCAGTTGTTGTTGCTTCCTTGCACCCGTCAACAGCTTACCGTGAAAACAAAAAGCGTTTCGTTCAGGTAAACATTTTATTTCACCGCACCTTCTGAGGGTCTCCCAACAGTCGTTAAATAAGTTGCGCTGTTGTTTTAATTGTCCTTAGTAAAGCAATCTGTTCATAATTACAAAGGTTTGCTTGTGGCAATTACAAAGGAGTGGCTGTGAGCACTTTTCATTTGCCTCCACTCTAATCTTGTCTGTAATTAGAGCACACACAAGCAGCAAGACCACTCGCAGGCAAACAAGACCGGAGTGAAATTCCCATTAGGACAAAGTGCTGAGTGCCTGCAGCAAACACACACACACACATGCGCACACTCCATTGCGTTCAGAAGCAGCATTTCATACAGTGCATTCTAATCCATTTGTTTAGCTTTACAGCATGGCAGGATCTCATTTCAGCCTCCCAGCAAAAACAAAGTGTGCAGAAATGGAAAACATGTTTCACAATATGACAGCAATATGGTTTGCTGTGCATGTGTGGTTCATACATGTTTTCATATAAACCAAAGATCACAGGATATGCCAGGTTGGTGATGTAAATATTAATCCGAGGGGACACCTTCTGAATTTAGCTGCTTTTCCAATATGTTAAGCCATAAAAGAGGCTGCGGATAAAACATTTTATAGTTAATTACTACTGCAGCCATCCATAGATATGAAGGATATTTCACCAAACACACAGTGCCAATGACTAAATGCCATGGTATACTCAGTGTGTAGTGACTGATGTTCACTGACTATTGTCTATAACTGGGGTGTCAAACTCATTTTGATTCAGGGGGGGCACATTCACAGCTGTTATATCTTAATTTTGGCTTAGTAAGAAAATAATTAGTTTTTCCACCCGTTTTCCAAATAAAGAAATGCAGTGATCCCTCATTTTTTGCAGTTAATATGGACCAGAACCCACCGCGATACGTGAAAAACCACGAAGTAGCGCCCCAAACCAACATTTTTTTTCCCTTTTTCTTGTGTGTGTTCAATGTATTTATTCAGATATATTATTGGAAAGAGATACATATAAGACGTTTTTTCACTTTTGTTCCCCAAAGTATAATAAAAATAAATGTATAATTTAATATATGTGTATATATATATATACACAGTATATGTCCATATTTTAGTAAATGGTTTTTAAGCACTTCAAATGTAATAATTATGATAAGTTTTAAACATGTTACTGTTCGACGAAATTCTTTTAAACAAGAAAAAAAGTAGACGCCCAATCCATTTAAAAAAGAAAGTAGAAAAATGCTCATTAAATCCCAGCTGGTAAAATATAACTGGAGCGGACATGGCCCAGATGTACTGCAAATTTCGGCCTAACTTCGTAAAATGGATCCGCCTCAGTGTCTTTTCGAACAATGGCCCAAACTCAGTAAGGAGTCAATTGCCGGATAAGCAACCAGTTTTGGGCCAGAACTGGTCCAAAGTAGCGGATTTATGGCCCGGATATGGCACACATGTTACCCAATCTGGGCCAGATTTGTATCAAAACCATTTTCAATATTAAATTTGGAGTTTTGTCCAAAGTATCATACTGTAATGTGTTTATATTGCAAATTAAATGTCTATTAAAAGCAATAATGACAACACTTCATTTTCATGCCATTTATTAATGCTAACATATTAATGCAAAATACAACAACATAACAATATAACATTGTTTTTTTCACAAAATATTTTAATTGGAACAAGCAACTTAAAGATGACCCATTTTTAGACGAAACAACACATTGTATTTGTTAATGGGCTGGGGTAACGAGGAACCTAATTCATTGACGATGACAGGGAGTGGTAGATCGTGTCCAAAGAATCAAGTGGGCAGTTTGGTGATAGAACAGGTGAATGGGCAGGAAGGCATTTTGCCAGGCAAGCAGTACAGGATCCCGGGGGGAAAATCACAAAAATTAACTCAGTATCAGGATTACAAAATTCTTTTTTAGCTGAAAGTCACATACTTGTAGGTGACTTGTTGATGTGGCGATGATGTGAGGCCAAGGACCGGTTTTAGTAAGCTGCTAACGATGATCAGCGGCACCTGATCCCAGCTCACCCACCTGTGCAATCAAGGCGACAATTAAGGCAAAACTGCCATAGTGCTATCTGGGCCGCATCTGGCGCACTGACGTTAAGAAGGAGTTTGAGCACGTCCGGTGTGCACAGTCCGCCCCGGAACGGTGCGTCACGTATCATCAGGACTGTCATACTGCTGATCCGGGCAGCATCTGGTGCACTGACATTAAGCGAGTGTGAGTGCCATGCGGGTCTGGCGAGCTGAGGCCAGATCCGGCACGCAGTCGCCTGCTATTGGGGATGCTTCATTGAGTGAGTCCACTCAAATCCGCTAAAGCTGCTCAATTACACACAATGAGTTGCCACAGCAACTGTTTAATAAGTTGAACAATATTGACGCACACGGCTGTTTGAGGTTTCGGCTTACAAACGTCTCTGGCAAGATCAAACCTTAACTGTCTGTCAATCATCCTTAACTTTAATAAGCAACTCCAGTGCACTGCCTGACCAAGAAAAGCAGCAAGAGCGAGAGTGAGCGACTTGGTGATCGGATTGGGACTGTTTTAAAAAATACTGCATTTATTTAAATTTTATTTTTTTTTTTTGACTGGAAAAAAATAATTTGCGATGAACAGAGGGTGCAAAGTTTGAAGCGCAAAGTAGCGAAGGAACACCGGACACATAATACGCGTATGTACAATATTCACCCTCAAAAAATTCTTCGCATTTACCGATTATTTTTTTTGCATATCGAAAATCAACAAAACAAACTCAACAGAAATGAGTGCAAATTTAACAATGCTATGGATTACTGATTTTATTTACATATGTTACAAACTGGACCAGCTATTGGTCATCAGGTCAGATGGCAGACATGGACTATTTTTTGTTTCAAGGTAGTGACTACATGAGGCACTACTAGTATGTTTGCAGCTCTGGCTTGGTGAAAATCAGCAATCTTCTGTTCGCAATTTTTTTGTTTCGGCGCTTAGGCCTTGTTCAGGCTGAAAATCAGATTTTTACCCCATCCAGATTGAAACTAGATAGCTCTTTTGTAGTCTGAACAGTCACAAAGCACAGAAATCAGATTTTTGAATGACAGCACATGCAAGAGGTAGTTTCATATCAGATATGGAGAAGATGCTTCTTAGGCTATGTTCATACCGCAGGTCTTAATGCACAAACCCGATTTTTTTCGTGTTTTTCGGACTCAAGTGAGGCAGTAACCTAACGGTCTAAACATGACAAGTCGCATAGAAGTGGACCATTTCAAATCCGATCTGGGTCACTTTCGTACATGGTTTAAATCCGATCTGGGCCACATTTTTCCAGAATGTGGCGGTGGTCTTGATTGTCATGTCTCCCAAATCGGAATTAATGCAGCCATTACGTCAGGAAGGAGCAATAGCGGCAGGCAGGACGGCAGCAATGTAGCTCTGCATTAGCGTTAGTGCCTAGTTTGAACTCGGCTTTCACGCAAAAGACAGGCTTGACCACAGTCATGAAAAATAAAACGAAGAAAAGGATAAACCTGATAATGCTCGATTTTCTTTCTGTGTGCCAAATAATCAACATTTCAGTATTGCTTACAGGCCGAGTCGGGGCAAACTTGCGCACACACATAAACACACACAGTGCGTGCATGTGTTCAATCAAGCCATATAAACTTTGAATATGAGACTAAACGGGGATTATTAATGTCTGTTATTTGCAGTGTTGGGAATAACACCGTTATAAATAACGCCGTTACATGACGGCGTTATTTTTTCAGTAACGGGGTAATCTAACTCATTATTTTTTCCGCCGTTATAACGCCGTTACCATTACTGACGGTCAAAAGCGGTGCGTTACTTAATATGAATAAATTGAAGAAACTACCAGCTGTAGCGAGCCTACTCTGCTCTGTTAATTTGTCATCCAAGACTTGGGGTGCGTTCAGGTTCATGGCAACACACATAGCCTACCTTTGCAAGAACGATGGAGTTGCCGTTTGATACGGTCATAATGTGCAGGTCCAGCACCCATCCGCAGCAAAACTGTTCGTAGCTTTGTAGCGATTTGTAATTTCGGAATCGCTGATGACTTTAGTAACATAGACCAAACAATAAATACAGCAGAATGTCCATTTCGCGTAATTGTGGAGGGCCGTCGACATCTTTACTCCATTTGTCTTCGGCTTGCTCGTAAGGGTCAACATTGTTCACACTCTTAAGTTTGATCACATATCCGTTCTTCGCCTTAGTAATGAGTTTGTCTCTTTATCGAACTGGCAAGTTAAAGTTTAATGTCCCGCGAGCCAGACCTACTTCCAATATGGCTGCGTTGTTGTCAAATCTCACGTGATCCCCCATTCTGTGACGTAAACGCTCGAGCCTCATAGCGCATGTACTTCAGAGCCGGTGTTTTCACACACAAACCGGAACAGCGCGTGCGGCAAACACACACACGCAAAACAGATGCAGAGCGATATGATGGCAGAGCATTCAGAGGAAAATTTGTCCTTTACGAGGTGGAGATATAAACACTATTTCAAGTTAGTCAAAATTAAAGGAAAGAACGTGCATGTAAAGTGTAATTTATGTCCCGGGGCAAAGCTTTTGTCGACATCTGTGGTAAGCAGTTTAAATCTGTTTATTTTTGTTGCACTTCAAGTGTAGGATAAATCTGTTGCTGGTGAGGTGCAACAAATATTGGAAGGTTCTATAACACAACTATCTGTCTGTTCTTCTCTATTCAACTGACTCGAATACTGCTCAGAAAATTTCAAATTCTTTGACATACAACTTCTTTTTAAAGTAACAGAAATAGTTACTTTCCCTGGTAACTAGTTACTTTTATTATAGAGTAATTCAGTTACTAACTCAGTTACTTTTTGGAAGAAGTAGTGAGTAACTATAACTAATTACTTTTTTAAAGTAACATGCCTAACACTGGTTATTTGTGTCCTCATTTTCTAAATCAAAATATGATCACCCTGGATTGACATGCAGCCAGCATGTGTTTGTTTTGATGCGTCTGTGCATGCGGGTCAGTTTGCTCAGCGCGTGTCAGACTGCGAATTAGTGCGCATGTGTAATACTTGAACGGGCTCAATGGACAAAGGCAGTCTGAACAGGCACGCCAAAAAAAAAAAAAAAAAAAAAACATGACAAAAAATCTGAATTGACACCTGCAGTACGAACCTAGCCTTAGTCTGAACAGTTCAGATGGAATTTGACTGTCCGTGACGTCACTCTATGCTGGATGACGCCTTTGTTGCCACAGCAACCAGTCAGATGTTTCAATCATGTGGTCCAGTCTGAACAGGCCCAGATCTCATTTGGACACTTGCTGAAAATAGCGTGAACAAACAGCCGTAAAAATCAAATTTGAGGAGAAATCCGATTGGAATCAGATAACCATGCAGTCTGAACGCAGCTTTAAAGGGTTAAATAACCTGATTACCAATAACTGGTCCAGTTTGTAACTATCATCATGTCCACTCACAAAAGTTTCCATTTAAACTGAGTGTATCAATTAACAATTGTTTTTGGGGGTTTTTTCTGCACGAAATGATTGACAGAGACTTATAGAGATAGTCAGACAATTATAGACTACAGGAAAACAGGCTTTAATGAGAAACCAGAACCACAGAAAAATGCATGATGATTACACTAACAAGATTTAGGATTTTAAAATACAAATGTGCATTAATGACTTTGACACACGTGCGTGTCCACTCTAGCACTGTGATAACAATAACTGCATGCAGTCCAGCATCGTTCACTGTCACTGCAGCCTTTCTTCCAAGTCTGTCCAAGACCCTCTTTTCCCCTCACTCTCACTCAGACCATAGCTATTAATTCTCCTCAGAGGCCGCTTGATGGAAGGCTAACAACATTTTATATTGTTGATACACTTCTGACTCAAGCCGCATGCTCTCAATTACAGATGAGAGATAGCTAGTAACCTGGTTACAAATGGGCTTTGCCGTGCGTAGATGATGTCAGGCACCTTTATCAAAGTAGTGTGGAAAGAGGACTAAGGAGGAGCTTCGTCTCCTTTTGCTTGTAGAACTGATTTGATCTTAAGCATGCAGTATGACTGTATGAATTCACACTGTTCATTTGACTGGGACTGTTTTCTCCCCCCAGCCTAGTCAATTAAAGAAGCACTGTGTAATTTGCGTCTGGAGAGATGCTGTTTGGATGTGTTTGCACGAAGCATCGGTTCCTTCTTCTGCACAGGAGATTTTGGGAGTGTTTTGGAGTCAAGTTTGTTTACATATGTGATGTTTTGAAGAGAAGACAGCGTCAAATTTGGGGTGGGGGTAACAACATGTAAACAAGGCAAACTTGAAAGCGTAATTCCCTTAGAAACGGTTTGGGAATGATGAGATACTGTAAATTGTCAATGGGCAAAAATACCCAATGAAGAAATGAATTGAGGAGCATAATAGACAGTGGTGGAATGCAGTGTTTTTGTTTTTCAATTTCATCTTAGTCTTTCGGGCGATAATATTTATTAGTTTTAGTCATATTTTAGTCATCACAAAATGTATTTGTCTTTGTCTAGTTTTTGTTGAAGAAAACCCGAGAGTAATTGTGTGTAGTTTTAGTCAACGTTTACTAAAAATGTTTTCGTCCTTAAAAATTATGACTCTGAAAATAAATAAATAAATAAATAAATAAGTAACGTTTCTAACTATTTCAAATGAACATTGACAGACAACCACATATTGTAGCGTTTACAAGGATAACGCCAACTTGCTAATAATACACACTCAGCAGGAAAACAGTACATAATTTCCAATTAATTATAACCAACTGGATGCCACGAACTGTATGTAAAAATTTTTTAAAAAGTTTGCCATTAGCATTAATCAAATGCTAACGCAAATGCTATGCTAACACTACGAGTTACATTTAGTGCGTGATGATCACTCAGCACAGACCTTTAAAAGCTTATGCAACATTGCATATTTTCTCTTGGCAAGACAAGAAAACAAATCTTAACGTATATGCAAGCCTTGAGAGGAGAGGACACTGGCGAGCAGCACATTAGATGAACGACACAACCAGAAATTGCGAAGATGCAGGCTAACTACACATTAAATCTCACACATTGTGAACATTTGACGGAAACTATTGCAAATGTTCGTTTCATTCTCGTCTCATCAGAGGAAAGTTATCGTCTTATTATGTTTTCCCGAAACACGTTTTAGCTCGTTATCGTCTTGTCATCGTCATGAAAAGAATGTTCGTTGACGAAATATTTTCGTCACCGTCATTGTTGACAAAAATAACACTGGTGGAATGTAATGAAGTACTTTGTTACTGTACTAAAATAAATTTATTGTGTATCTGTACTCTACTTGAAAACCAATATGAAGTGATACTTTTTATTTTCACTTCACTACATTTTACAGCGCGTGGCTGTACTTTTTACTCCACAACTTTTGAAATTGTCGACAACTACTCTACCACAGAGCCACGCCACCCGATTGAGCTAATTTTTTTTTTTTTTTAGGTTGTTAAGCTTCCGATTACAGTGTAGTCATTTTTATTGCTTGTTTTTTTCCCCATTCTGCACAGTTTTAAATAAAATTGAGCGGTCTATGAATTTTCTGGTTCTTTCTGTAGGCTAGTGATTTAAATGCGCTACCAGATGTCATTGGCAAATTTTGGATTAATTGGGAGAACTAGGCAATGTGTGTATTTTGAACCTTCACTGACGCCGTGGCTTTCTCAGTCTTCCAGTGCTGGCGCCATTGGGCCTTATGTTCTATTGTTTTTCGTGAAGGTAAGACGCTTGTTAATGGCTCCCAGCATTAAAGTTGGTATACTGTGAAAAAATATTGCCATCCAGTCTATTTGCTAAGCTAAACGGGCTGCTAACATGTTTACAAAGAGTTTAAGCAAAGTTTTATGTGCATTTTGTATGTTTATTTTGACTGTGAATTTGTCAATGCCAGTTGTTTTCATTGTTGGTTAGCTGTGAGTAAATTGCCTTCTCGTATGCAGATTGAAGCACTTTTCTTTTTCTAAACATTATTTTTTGAACATGTGAATATTATTTTTGTTTTATTTGCGATATGTGACACAGATGTTCTATTGTTTTTCATGAAGGTTGGGAAAAGAAGAAAGAAGTTGCGAGTTGCTTGTGCCAGTAAACGGCGTGGTCCAATCTACAAATCAGAACGCCCATGCCCATTCGTCCTTTCTGTCATACACCCCATCATCACCAATCCAATAAAAATACACAACGCAGAGCATCGCGGTTTACAGAGAGGGGTCGCACGGGTTGGGTTACATTTCTTTGAAAGTTGGCATAGTTCTCATATGTAAAGCAAATTTTTGCATTGGGAGAAAATACTTTTACTAGTAAAGTCCATTTTAAAACAAGTACTTTTGTACTTTTACCTGAGTATCTTTTTTCTTAGATACTTCTCCTTAAGTATTTTTTTTCCTGTATTTGTACTTTTTCTTGAGTAAAAAGGGAGTACTTCATCCAACACTGTTAGCAGAGCATGTAATGAGCAACATATTAAACTGACAATGCATAAATTCAGACTATAAGTCGCACGAGCCAAAAAAATTGCACAATGATGAGTGAAGAATAAAAATACATAATTTTCACCGGAATATAAATCTCAGTTTGGTGGGGAATTCTATTTGCTCACAGACCAAGAACGAACATTACACTTTATAGTAATAACAATAAAATTGAGAACAACAGGCTACATAGCCGTCTGTTAACAGTTATTCAGATAACCAAACACTCCTAGTCAATCCAAATCCCTACCATATCCTTTAAAGTTTACAACTTCAGTTGCATTTGAGTATAACCAAACTGTGACATATAGTACAGAAAATAACAAAACAATGACTGGTGCATCGTCTAACAAATGACATGTAGACAGCTCAATGACAGCATGAAATAAGTGGGAAAACTGAGATACTTCAACACCTGGTTCAGTGTGTAATAAGTGACAGGTAGACTGACCAATTTCTGCATGAAAAAGCACTGTACGCTTGTGTGCTGCAGCTCTGTGGCCTGAATTCAAATGAATGGTGTGTCTTGCATAATGAATGAGCACTTCACTCTGGTTATCACAGTTGCTTGGTTGATTCCTTTTTATATCATCATCTTATTTTGGGTTCTTGGGCACAACTGGAGAAACCTTAGCGTAGCACCTTTGCAAAGAAGAAATGGCCAGGGATCTGCAGAGTGTAGAGGTTGATGAAGATCTGATAGGTTAAAATGTCTTTGCGTAGAGCTGAAGGGTCAACAAACAACACAACGAGCATAGAACAAGATGAATAATTCATGACACCCATCTCTAATGGTTTACACACACCAGCCTTGCATACCTGTTATGTAGCCTTTTTTTTTTTTTTTTAATAAAAATGTTTCTTATGTATTATTTTTAAGATAACAATAGGTCGGATAACTACAGCAGAAATGGTGTTTGTTTTTTTTGTTGTTTTTTTCGAATCAATTAGCGCCTTCCCGACCAGTCAACGTTGTCGATGTAGTCAATGATGTAAATGCGTCGACGAGCACAACATCCCGTCGACGATTAAAGGCAAGTTTAAAAATATACATACAGTATATTCACTTGGGATGCAAGCGGGGAAAGCCGCACAAAGCCCAAAAAGCAGACCAGAGTTGACAAAGCATGGATTTATTGTAATGAAATAAAGAAGGGTGTCACTGTTGTGTGCAGTCTCTGCAATGCTGAGCTTGCATACCACGGCAGCATGTTGGCCCTGAATGAACACTTGAAGCACAGTCACCCAGGTATACCGTAATTTTCGGACTATAAGCCACTACTTTTTTCCTTCATGTTGAATCCTGCGGCCAGTCCGGCCTATTTGTTGATTTATTTGGGTTGATAGGTATCACTTTATTTGACAGCGGTTTCATAACATTGTCATAAGACGGTAATAATAATGACATGTCTCTATCATGGGCGTTACTGAATGCTTATGTTATTAAGTGTCATCCAGCAAATTATGTCGCTGACACCATTTATGTCCAGCTTGGATCTTTTACGTCCATGCAAAAGTGAGATAATTTGCCGGTTAACACTAAATGACATCTGTTATAAGCCTTCATAAATGCTCATGACAGTTTTTTGTCATAATTATGATTGTCTAATGACAGTCTGATGGCACCACTGTCAAATAAAGTGTTACCAAATACCATAACTAGCAAATAATGACTATGTAACGGTCACTTCTGTGATCCTCTTTGTTTCTTAGGACATCCACCACACGGTGGTGCCTCTTTATGTTCATCCACCACACGGTGGTGCCTCTTTATGTTCACTTTCTTCTTCAGTTGCTACCTACTTTTTGGGGAGTCAAGCAATGTTCCCTCTAAGCTGCGCGCGTGCGCAATTGCGCACTGCTGGCACCTACTCTGCGCACAAGAAATTCAATGCTGCGCATAAAAAAAAAAAATTAAAAAAAATCAACAGAAACGTATGTTGTAACTCGGTGAGTGACAGGTGTCCAGCAAATGATACGATAAGGTTCACTTCCACTACGCAGCCAATCATAGCATTGACATTGCTTGCGTATTGCCCAGCCTACACGCGCGGTGTAGGTTAGCAAGCTGACAACAGTGCGTGAGTGCGGCGGAGTTGAGAGACGTAAAGGCCAACCCCTTATCATGGCGAAACGAACGGGCAGCGACACATCCACTCACCAAGCCAAAGTAAAAAAGATGCGACAGGGACTCAAGATGCGACAGGGACTCCCTGTCGTATCTTGAGTCTTTGTAATTTTCAACAGCTTTCAAATGACCTTTCTGCTGAATATGACGCTTGAGGTAGTCCAACTTCCATTCAGTCCACATTTTGCCCTCTGAAAACTCACTTGGTACTTTGGCTTCAGTTTCACCGCTTGTTCGTCTATTTGCACATGCTCCGACAGCCACTCCTTCTTATGTGCACCGCATTTCTTTTTTACTTTGGCTTGGTGAGTGGATTCCTGGTACATTATTGCGGGAGAATGCAAAAGACCGACAGAAGAGAAACGAGCTGTCCCACAAAACAAAATCTGACCCAGAGCAAGTTGAAGTTCGCATTGACAATATTTTACTTGCCATCGAAATGAATGCGTCAATGGTGTCAGTTCAACAAATTCGCAATCACATGGCAAAGTATGTGAGTATACCAGAAAGCTGGCGAAGTAAAAACTATGCCTTTGAATTTGTAAACTCAATCAATGATATAGTGGAGAACGAGACTATGTGCAGTATTAAAAATGCACCCTGGCATACACTGATAGTAGATGAGAGCACTGACATATCAGTACACCAAATGCAAGTCCTATATATTAAGACATGAAAAATAAGGTACAATTTAAGTCAGATTGGTGTGCATTCCAGTGACATTTATTAAGATATTTTAATTATGGATATTAATCATTAAATGCTCTTACTACTAAATAATTTACGGGCAGTAGAAATGCTAATAGGCGTGAAAAGGTGTGATACTGGTGTGTGGCCGCTATGTACCGTATTTTTCGGACTATAAATCGCAGTTTTTTTCTTAGTTTGGCAGAGGGTGCGTCTTATTTTCTGGAGCGACTTATATGTGAACTTATTCACACATTATTATATCATTGTTGCTAGTTAGCATGTTCTTTATGCTATAGTTATCTGAATAACTCTAAATAGCTATGTTACATTGACATACCAGGCATGTTCTCAGTTCGTTGTTTATGAGTCATGTAATGTTATCATACCGTACACTTATTCAGCCTGTTGTTCTGTATTGTATGTTTATTCTAAATTGCCTTTCAAAATGACATGTCTGTTCTTGGTTGTGGATTATACCAAATAAATTTCCCCCCAAAATGCAACTTATACGCCGGTGCGACATATGTTTTTACCTTTTCATTGCGCATTTTTTGGCTGGTGTGACTTATAGTCCCAAAAATACGGTGCACATCTGATGTTGCTCACCGTGGGCCGCAGTGTGCTCTGAGAGATTGTGTGTTTGCTCAGACACATGAAAAATTAGAGGGAACATTGGAGTCAAGTGTGATCATGTGTGCGTGGTCCGTTGCACTCCCGAGTGACGAGTGGTTAAGCTGGATTTATTCATTTTCTTGTATATTAAAAGTGCATAAGTGGAAGTCTGCTCCCTTTTTTACTTTTTATGCACTCGTCCTGCCCTGCCACGCGTTACAAAGCACGTTGCGGCCTCCGTTAAAATCAACAATATTGAAAGCAAACTGTGTTTTCGAATTTGACTTACAAATAAGGAAATCCTTATTATTTTGCTTCATCTACATCAAATTATAATCAATACAAGAATTTATACTAATGCTTTGTCATAGCTCCCAGCTAAGGTACATGTACGTAAAGTGCGTAGCGGCTCACAGCTACATTACCCCTACGTAAGAATAGTATGAATATATAATATATTTTTAATTTTTTAAAAAATTTATTTATTTGGGCTTAATACTCTGTTGCAGTGTCGAATCAACTTGCGTCATTGTTTTTTTTTTCACGTACTTCACTCCAGTGATACGTGACATTTATTTGTGTACTCTGCTGGTGCTCACGCTCATGCTTAGAACAATGTAGACATACCACAAAAACAGAAAGTAAGAATTGTTTCGAATCCTGTTGGCAAAGTGAAGTCATAGTGTTCTTAATCTGTTTTCATTCCATTCTTTTGCACTAGTTAATGCCATCAGCATTTAATCTCACTGTTTATTTGTGATTCATCATCATAATCTATGTGTTTATTTGTACTTTAATAAAGAATGTGTTCCAAAATGTTTTTATGAATTAAACATTTGTCAACAAAAATTTAATTGCAAGATTAGTTAAAAAAAAAAAAAAAAAATTAAAAAAATAAAATAAAATAAAACGTAAAAAAAATTATTAGACCTGTCGACTAATCGTTAAAAAGTGCAGACTAATCAGGGGTAAAAAATAATCGTTTGTGACAGTCCTAAAATCATTAGGTAACTGAACGATTTTAATTAGTTGAATAATGGTGAATTAGATTTTTTATAACCTTTTGCAAGTTTATTTTTTTTAATATAATATATATATATTTTTTATATGATGATATATTTTTTTATTATTCTTAATGACTTAGGGAATTTAGGGAAGTTAGATTGATCAGTTGGGGTGGTCAATTCATTCATGAAAAACGGGGAATAAAAAATGGGGGGATTGAATCCGTTTGGGAATGAAGAATTTGGAAAATGTCTCCTTTTTCATGGAAAATGAATTCTTTCAAATAGTGATATTAATTGAAATAGGTGAAAATGTGGAAGTTGGAATCATTAAATGATGATAATTTTTCAACAATAATGATTACTTTTCAACTGTGGGAAATTTGTAATTCTCCACACAAAAAAAAACAGTTTTGGGAATCTTGATACAGAATTATTTGAATCACTGAAGCAAAGCTAAATTTCTAAATTAAATATAAAATCAAAGCTAGCAAAAATAAGGCTTTCCTTTTTTTTTCTTTTAAATTCCAAATTAGGATTGCTTGGCAGTAGTGAAGGTCTGCGTTTGCCAAGCAGAATTTCTAAGTTATCACAGAAGATGAACATCATATTACTTTATTTTGTGTTTTAGAACCCATACAAATTACAATCATTATTACGGCCGGCATCCATTCATTTTTATTCTTTTGATCACAAAGCGATTGCTCGCCTGTGCCACACCAACCTCGGAATGAAACATTCACGCCAGCAATAAATAACATTTATCACGACAAGGATCTAATAACGACATAGCCCACACCAACATGGTGGTGTGATTACAGGCAGCAGCTGTCGGTGACGAGAGCGTCTAAATCAGTCTTCTTATTACATTTGTCTTCCTCTCATAACCTAATTACTCTCCCCATCATGAATATCATTATGATGCCATTAAAGCCTCTTTCCAGTATATCACGATGGAGCAGAAATAGATGAAATATTTTATGCACCATTTCTCTGTTCTCATCTCAACTTGGATCAAGTGATGACTACATGTTATTATATCTGAATGATGCATGCTGTACATTCATATTAAGGTTTTTAACAGAACCTACAGTACCAGAAGAATGAACCTCTGTTGATTACTGGGATGTATTACAAAACTACTTGCAATAGAGTAGAATAGAGCAATAGTGTAGAACTGACTAAAAGGAATTGTGTCAAGAAAGTACAGGTTGTACCCGGATTACAACAGACCCGACCTGCGGATATTAGACTTAACGACGCACAAGTCCCATTGTTTTTTTAAAAAAAAAATTATGTTGACTTTTGTATTGTGATGCATGCTTTTATTTTGGCGCCGGAAGCGTAGAACAGGATGCGCGCGCATGTACAAACGCGCCCGCCCACCCCACACACGCATGCAGAACGCGGAGACAGAGGTGACAGCCTGCGCGCACATTTGTTGCTTGTGAAGCATCCAGAGGTGACGGCTATATACGTATAACCAGGGGTTAAATTTTGCCGTATCCTACCGGAACAATATCCGGCACCTCTTGATTTTGGCCTCCCTGTGTATAGAAAATCATATTAATATAAATAGGTTTTTAAAAAACGTATAAAATAAAATAATAATATGCATGAATTCATTTACACAAAAAAAAAACCCTAAGAATTGCATGTTGTTTTTAATAATTTAACGTCATTTGAAAGAGTCTGAGATTTGTTGATGCACTTAAAAGCTGGACCAACAAATCACACCCCTGACCTTATTAAAAAAAAAAAACTTTGGAAATTTGCGGTATCTGGGGAGCAAGCAACCATGATCAAACTGGATTTCAACATGCCAAAAAGATAGTTGTATTTACTGTCTTTTTTCCAAAAGAGTCAGAAAAGCAACAATTGGCGATGAGGGCAGATGTAGTGATCATAATAACGAGCGGGACTGGGTGCAGCAAGACGGTAACACCGCGGCAGCTAGCCAGGTTCACGGACAGCCAGCCAAGCCGGGGCAGGAGGCTGCTACCGTGGCAGCAGGTGGTCAGGTTCAGCGCCACCCAGAGTGGGGGCCAGCTACAGCGCCAGCGGTCAGCCAGGTGGACCACCAACAGCCGAAGACACAATTTCCCTTATGGGAAATTCGTGTTTGGGCTGCACAATTTGTAAGGCGGTGGGAACTTTGGGACCAGAGAAGACAGTGGGGATGAAACTTGCAAAAGAATGGGTTTGTGTTACTGAATTTAATCTATGATTTCGTTTTTATGCTTTACAAGTTAGACCTGTTGAGAAACTAATTACTGACTGTGTACTGTAAGTCCCACCCGTGGTTATGTGGGCAGAGTATAGCCTTAATAATTGTAAATTGTTGTCAACATTTATACCATAGATATTATCTGAAACTGAGGCTTGTAAGTCTCACAGCATGGCAAGTGGGCATTTGCGTGTTGTTTTCAACACCATTCTCTGCGTATGTTCCGGGACCTATGCCCGTCTCAACATCCCTGGGCTGTCAAACGTACTTTGCGTTCCGGCACCTCATGATTTACAAATTAAGCACTACGTATAATCCCTTTTATACTGTTTATTGTGCGTTTTCAATTGTGGTCGAATACTTAGGGCGAGTTTATGTGATTGTTTTTGATGATGTGTGGACGCTAACTGATAAATGCTAATCGTTTGTTATTGATGTATCAGCAGCTACTTGTAAATGCAAATTTGAATTGCTGTTATTGAAGATGATACCGAGGTAATTTCATTTTATTTTAGTTTCATTCTGCAAGTGTTGATGTCATGAGCAGCTGAACAAAGTCAGCAAACCGCAAGGACGTCTGACATCGTCATTTCGGAGCTTAGCTCACTTCTAGCTAGGATTTAGCTCCAACGTCTTGGCGAGGACAGTACAATGACGTATAATGCATGTTTTTGTTTTTTTTTTGTTTTTTGTTTTTATTTAGAAGGTGTTTGAGGTATTTAAAGGGTGAATCAATTATTTATCATCTAACATATCGGGGAAAATGCGACAGTAACAACAACAACTAAAAAAAACAATTAAGCGATAGTTATGAGGTAGATATCCGTGACTTTTTTACAGATGCCAAATTGTGACGTATTTTGTATAAACGTTTAAAATATGCGAGTGAATAATAAGTTGTTGTTTTTTTTAACTAAATATTAGACATTACTTAATGATTCAAAGCTAAAAATGACATTTTGAATAATAAATATAATTACTTTCCTTCTTTTTATGGCTAGGTTTAAACAAAAGCGGTTGCGCGACGTCTGTAAATGGGGGTTTTCAGGGTAAAACCGACAAATTAAAAATAGTTTGGAGGCTTAGTGCGCCCTGAATCTGCTATGGCAGCATATAGACATATTGTTCTATCAAACACAACAGTTCTTTTGGCCTAAACTACAGCAGTTTATTTTAAAGAGGGGTGCAAGAGCAGAAACTGCTTTTTCAGTCTTGTCTGTGTTTTCCACCATATTCAAAGTATTTGTTGTAAATTTCGACTTTACCAGTGAAATCCGACTTTCGAAAATTCGGTTTACGTCGCCAACGTAGGAACGGAAGTTGTTCATAACCTGTATTTGTATGAGCATATTTAAAATACAGTGATACCTGGAGATGCAAAAGCTTCAGTACACAAAAAATTTATTTTACTAAAATATTCGTAGGACTACCAGACTCTCTCTATCGACCATGTTTTTGACCAAGACTTTGATTAATTCCCTGCATTTGAGTCCATCTATTTTCAAAGTTTGACAAAAGGCAGACCTGAATAAAAATGTTATGTTGTTAGGTTGTTATGTTTTCCCTTTGTGCTATACTGTAATGTACTACTACATACTATTACAAAAGGGCAAGTAAAATAAAGTAATAGTAAGTAAAGCACAATGGGAGTGACCTTCATCTGTTTCCTCTAATGGGTAATGTAACAAAAACTAGCATAACTACTTTTATTGAAAACTCTTCTTTCAGAAATTCTTGACACACACTGAATAGCAAATAATGTGTTCAGTGAGGATGTGTTTTTTCAGCATATATGCATAGCAGACTCTTTTTCATCGCGAGTGGCCTTGCTTAGACCTTGATAGCGCATCAAAAAAAGTGTCCAGATTCAAGTCAAATAAAGGACAACGATAAAAGTTTTTGAATGTCTTTCATTTTCATCATACAACACAGAAACACAATGTGCCTTTCTGTCGGGGCGCTCATAACACTGACGTGTGATCCTCGCATTGTGGCTTCACAACTAAGACTTTGTTAAAATTTGGAAAATACTTTAGAAGGACTACCGTAATTTCCCGAATATGAGGCGCAGCCGTGTATAACGCGCACCCCAAATTTACTTGTAAAATCTAGGGGAAATTATTGTACCTGTGCATAACGCGCACCCTAATTTTAGCACCAATAAATAGAAGAATACAAGAAAACAGAGCTCGTGTAAAGATACAGAAATGTCATTTTACTGACTGGTGAAACACAGCACAAGCATAGCACAATGGTAGTTAAAAACATTACCGTAAACTTACAATATGCACCTTAATAATATGATCTGACAACTTCTCCAACTTACCAGAATCCAGGAGAAAAAAAACGGATGTGACTTCTTCTAAAAGTCATTTTCTTTTAAATGCTGCTGTATAACTTGCTCGTTTCGTCATGATGAATAAATGTTTCTTCCATGGATTGATACGGTAAAATAAAAGTGAGGACTGAAGTCGGAAGTCGGAAAGAGCGCATCGCTGTAGACGGTAACAAGAGCAACTATTGTTATTTGGGTTTGAGTTTCCCAAGGGACAGATATAGTTGACAGACACAGGAAGTCTGTTGTGTTACGTTTCTTATGGTCTGAGTTGCGGAGCTGCAATAAATGTTGACTCACATGAGTTCAAGAAACTAAATTCTGTGCTGAAGAGTGAAAAAAGCAGGATTTAACACAGGCGAAATCATTCGACCAATTAGAGTGAAGTATTACCGAAACAAAATGGTGACGTCATGTACCGTAATGGTCGGCAACGGATCACCGCATACAGTACGTTTTCTTCAACACAACATGACCGTGTCAATAAAAAAAAAAAAATCAGTCTTTATCTATCTATCTATCTATCTATCTATCTATCTATCTATCTATCTATCTATCTATCTATCTATCTATCTATCTATCTATCTATCTATCTATCTATATATTAGGGCTGTCAAAATTATCACGTTAGCGCGCGGTAATTAATTCTTTTAATTAATCACGTTAAAATATTTGACGCAATTAACGCACATGTCCCGCTCAGACAGTATTCTGCCTTTTGGTAAGTTTTACAGCAAGGCTTTTTGTGCTGTCTAACAGCGAACTCTTGTGGTCGCTTTGCGACATGGTTTATTGTTTTCTTGCCAGTTCAATATGGCTGCACGACGTCTCGGGCTGACGCCTACGTTGTAATGTTGTGCTTATATGATCCTTGGACAAGATTTGTCCGTAAGTATGGTTGTTGTAAAGAATGTACATATTATGTTAGTAAGCGAAATGTTATATTTTTTGTATGAGACGCTTTTTGTTTATGTTTAGTGAACCTGTATAGCGTGCTAAGCTAACGTTGTTGCTAATGCAATGCTTGTGTACTTTTTTTTTTTTAGTTTTACGACGGTCTAAAGAGGACAATGGTTTGAGGCCATTTTATTAATAAATCCGATGAAAAAGGAAGAAGTCTGATTATTAAGGCGTCGTTCACTAGCTGTCTAGCTTTGGAAAAAGTAGACGCTTCGGAGTGAGGACAGCATAGACAGATTTAAATGACAGTAGAGTGAACTGCCCACTACAGTCCTTATGTACCGTATGTTGAATGTATATATCCATCTTGTGTCTTATCTTTCCATTCCAACAATTTATTTTACAGAATATATATATAATTTACAGAAAAATATGGCATATTTTATAGATGGTTTGAATTGCGATTATTTGCGATTAATTACGAGTAATTAATTTTTAAGCTGTAATTAACTCGATTAAAAATTTTAATCGTTTGACAGCCCTAATATATACAATGCCTTGCAAAAGTATTCGGCCCCCTTGAACCTTGCAACCTTTTGCCACATGTTTGGTGTGTCTCCCAGGTGGCTTGTGGCAAACTTTAAACGAGACTTTTTATGGATATCTTTGAGAAATGGCTTTCTTCTTGCCACTCTTCCATAACGGCCAGATTTGTGCAGTGTACGACTGATTGTTGTCCTATGCAGACTCTCCCACCTCAGCTGTAGATCTCTGCAGTTCATCCAGAGTGATCATGGGCCTCTTGGCTGCATCTCTGATCAGTTTTCTCCTTGTTTGAGAAGAAAGTTTGGAAGGACGGCCGGGTCTTGATAGATTTGCAGTGGTCTGATGCTCCTTCCATTTCAATATGATGGCTTGCACAGTGCTCCTTGAGATGTTTAAAGCTTGGGAAATCTTTTTGTATCCAAATCCGGCTTTAAACTTCTCCACAACAGTATCTCGGACCTGCCTGGTGTGTTCCTTGGTTTTCATAATGCTCTCTGCACTTTAAGCAGAACCCTGAGACTATCACAGAGCAGGTGCATTTATACGGAGACCTGATTACACACAGTTGGATTCTATTTATCATCATCGGTCATTTAGGACAACATTGGATCATTCAGAGATCCTCACTGAACTTCTGGAGTGAGTTTGCTGCACTGAAAGTAAAGGGGCCGAATAATATTGCACGCCCCACTTTTCAGTTTTTTATTTGTTAAAAAAAAGTTTAAATTATCCAATAAATGTTGTTCCACTTCACGATTGTGTCCCACTTGTTGTTGATTCTTGACAAAAAAATTTAATTTCATATCTTTATGTTTGAAGCCTGAAATGTGGCGAAAGGTTGCAAGATTCAAGGGGGCCGAATACTTTTGCAAGGCACTGTATATATATATATTTCTGTCTTTATCCCTATACCCGTGTACAATGCGCACCATGATTTTACAAGCTGATTTTGGGGAAAAAAAGTGCGTGTTATATTCGGGAAATTACGGTACCAAAGACTACCACCTCATCCAAAGACTTGTTACTGAGTCTTAGTGCCCTTTCACACTAGCACTGTTTGATCCTTTTTAAACGGACCAGAGCTCTTTTTCTCAGATAGTCCGCTTCGTTTTGAAAATGTGAACGCGCATCCACACTCTGGTTCAGACCTCCGCTTAAAAATAGTGGGTCTCGGTAAGCTTTAAGCACACCCTGCTTCGCTTTTGAATGCAAGCGGATCAGGATGCACTTACACGACATTACGTGCAACGTCACAGCACCACGCAGTGACGCTCCATGCTCCCTCCCCTCCCAGAAGGGAGGTATTTCCTCTTCTAAATGTGTTCAATCAAAGAGTGCACCTTACGTCCACGTGATGCTACTCGGAATGTTCAGTTGGCGCAGTGTGAATACTGAACCTTTCCAACAAGTCATTTGCAAGTGTTGTTGCGAGGCAGCTCTCCAACCCGACCCTGGTCCCCCTGGTCTAATGTAAAAGTGCCCTTAAAGTGCGCCTCCAGACTAAGCGGTCAAGTCCAGTTTACTAGCCCAAACTAATTCTCTGTAAAACCTGAAACATACTAATAGTAGAAACCATTAGTCCCAATCGTCTAGTAGTTCTGACACAGTCAGTAAAGGTTGATTTATGCTTCTGCGTTGCGCTGAGGGAGGAGCAATGGCGTAGACCCTATGTCATCATTGAGTATTCGAAGTTCTGTGTCAAGGGAACCAGTTGCTTTGTAATTCACCGCCAAGCCATTAGAGAAACGTAGCTTTGTCTTTGTACGGTTTTGGGGGACTGTTGTCGAATTCATTTAATTTTCTTCTGGTCATAAACAGCAATGGCAATGGAGATATGGAATGCGTGTACAGTTAGCCCTCGCTACTTCGCGCTTCAAACTGGGCGCCCTCAGTCAATTGCAATTTTTTTTTTTTTTAATTAAAAAAAATACATGAATAAATACAGATGAGCTGTCGCGAGCCAATCGCGTAATCCCTACCTCCCTCTCCCTGCTCTTCTACTGTTAAAGTTAACGATGATTAACAGATGTCTGGGTTTGATCTTGCCAGGAGACGCAAATTTCAAAGTCCCGCATGCATCAATCATCGTCTAACTTGTAAAACAGTTGCTGTGGCAACTCATTGTGTGTAAGTGAGCAGCTCGAGCGGATTTAAGTGAACTGCCTCAATGAAGCAATTAAAAAAGCCAAGCATTCCTCTACTTTATTCTGGTTTGAAAATAATTCGGTGGGACAGTAACATGTTTAAAACTTAAATTATTACATTTGAAGTGCTTAAAAACCACTTATTTAAAAAAAAAAAAATGCATTAGTTTTTTGTTTTTTTTTAATTATACTTTTAAAAAAGTGAAAAAACATGTATTATATGTATCTATTTCCAAGGATGAATCTGAATAAATACATTGAACACACAAACACACCGCTACTTCCCGGTTTTTCACTTGTCCCGGCAGGTTCTGGTCCCCATTAACCACAAAAAACGAGGGATAACTGTATTTGGAGCTGCAGATAATCAATATTGAACAACAAATATCGTTAATACAAATGTTGAGTTGTAGACGACCAGTGTTGTTAATTTTACTTTAAAAAAGTAATTAATTACAGTTACAAATTACTTTTCCCAAAAAGTAATTGCGTTAGTAACTCAGTTAACTGAATTTAAGAGTAATTAGTTACTTGGCAAAGTAACTAGTGATAATTTTCACGTTTTGTTTTCTTTTCTCAAAAAAAAAAAAAAAAATGTGGTCACACAATGTGAAGTTTAAAGGGTTTTTGGGACAATTGGCCCTAGCCCAATTCTTTACCCTCCACTTAACTAGACACAAGGGTATTGCGATAACTAGATAGTAACCTTTGCTATGTGTGGAAGTCATTTAAAGTTGTGAATCAACCGTTAAAGTTGTTAAAATTGCTCCCGCTATTGCATTAGTTCCCTTCTGCCTACTTTCTACATGTGTAAGTTTTAACTTTTTCATCATTTAAAGATAGATTTAAGTCAAGATTTTGCCGATTTAGGACCATTTTAGATTTAAAAAAAAAAAAAAAAAAATTTAAATTGGTTCGCTAGGAAGGATCTCTACAACAGAGCCTTCCTGAGAGATCTACTGCTTTAAGATGGCGGCTGTTTACTAACGCATGTAGTCCTTAAACATGTTGTAATTGCAGCCGTGTCTAACATTTGCATCTAGTTCTATAATAAGTGATATCTACCGTATCATGTGGGCGTAGTTTGTAGGCTACAGTCAGGTATTATTGGAGCCACCTAGCATCGTGTTTGCAACAGCGTCTTCGCCACTACTGCTCTGCTCTCTCTCGTCTCCGTGAGTCCGTCTCTCTGACTTTTTTTATTCAACCAACTTAGTAACGCATAGTAACGCACGCCTTTCCCGCCTCAGTAACGGTAACGGCGTTGCCAAGATGAGAAAAGTAATTAATTAGATTACTCACTACTGAAAAAAATAACGCCGTTAGTAACGCCGTTATATTGTAACGCTGTTATTAACAACACTGTAGACGACAAATCAAAAATCTCAACAATGTTTGAAAATTGTGTTGTGTTGTTGTGCTGAACCGGAAACAACGTTCTGACCAGACCAATCAGAGTACTTTGACGTTCACATCACGACGCGTTGATGTGACGCGTAGTCAGGATTTTTTCGAGGCATCAGGCTATGGCGTAGGGTCCAAATCAGGGTCTGCGTTAATGGCATAAATCCACGATCACCGCAACGCAGAAGCATAAATCACCCTGCCTCACTGAGCTATCAGAGCTTTGGGCCAAGAGTGTGATGTCACACGAGGTATTTACACTGCTGAGAGGCAAACTTCTTTATTGTTAATTTTACGAGTTCATCCATCCATCACAGTTCTGAGATCAACAGTTCAATCGCATGCCCAGGTCTTGTGCAGAGTTATTTTGTTCCCCCATGCCTATTTTGGTAATTAGAAGTTCCAAATTATCCAATGTGATTGGTATGATTACGTGGCACAGCCAACCTACTTGGGGTACTGGGTTTAGTGTCTTGCTCAAGGAGACCTTAACAGTGGGAAGTAGTAGCCGGATATCAAACCGTTGAACCTCCCAGGATGACTTGTGCTACCAACTGCCCCACAGCTGCCCGGTTACGACTCTACATGAAAAAAATAGTATCATTGGGTGTCATTAACTCATTTGCTCCCAAAAACGTATAAATACATTCTATTTTTAACTGTTTCAGTGTCCCAAAGACATATTTATACGCCTTTTACGGGGTTTTTTTTCACAAGAGACATTTCTAGGTTCTGATTCAACCTAATTTCAAAGCACAATGCTGAAAGTCCATTTTAAAGCAATAAAACTGGCTACTGGAGGGCAGTAGCGTATTTGGTAAGACCCCCAACCCGATTCAACGGAACGAATGGCCGGGCCACACGGCCGGGGCGCCGGCGGAAGAAGACTGAATAGATGTCCAGGATGCCAGGCAGCGGACGACCGAGCAGAACAACAGGGAGGATGCCCGGGATGCCAGGCGATGGATGACCGAGCAGAAGGAACGGGACCACCAGTGCAGCGGACGATGCCGTTGAGTCCGTGCTGCTTGTCGAGCAGAGTCGGCGCCACCATGCTCGGCCGTTCGCATCCCCCGCACTCTCCAGTGTCCTGCAGGGAAACGCGCATGGCCAAAGCAGTTCCCCCCCCCCGGAACGCAAGTTCCCCAGGCGAACTCTGCCATGAGGCAGTGGTCACCACAAAAGAAAGACAAAAAAAAAAATCCATCTTTATGAGACAGGCAGCGATGGAAAAGTTTACCCCGGCTGCCGAGGCCACAACAGCGTCATCTCTCAGTTAGTTATGTGTAAATAAATTGTTACATTGCTATCAAAAGCTCTATTTGTCTTTTTGTTTATTTTATTTTGTAATAGTAAAACGTTATTCAGATGTTTGGGATGTAACTAAAGCAAAAAATAGCTGTGTTATGTTTGAAATGTATGCATTTACAAAAAGCTCAATTTCTCTGTTTTTTTCATCAGAAATTGGAAAATTGCTCAAACTGCTATTTTCTAATGCTGATTTCTAAAGAATGGAAAAAGATGTGAACTAACTTTTTTTCCTGCTGAAAGAAGAGAGAGTCTAATCTTTCTTTTGGTGGGTTTCATGTTTATATAGCAATCGAACAGAATTTTCTGTGGGCCTTGCAAAATCAGTCAAAATCCAGTAAAACGGCCGGGAGCGAAGGGCCTTGCTCCGGTGAAAATGGCTGGGAGTGAATGAGTTAACTTTTTGAGCACTTTTTTAGACAGTATATAATTGGTATCTTGTCCATCGATGGCTTTGCTTTGCTACCCATGTAATCTATTCTCTATTCACTAAACATATCAATTTGACCTGATGACTGCCTGGCTCTAAGGCATCATCTTTTTGATATTCCCATGATTAGAGGGGAATGACATAAAGACACCTATGCTCGTTAATCTCATATGAAAGAATTGAGTTCAAAAATGAAAAAAGGCATTAGTAATTGTGCTGAATGTCTGTCAGTCTTTAATATAGCCACTAAGCAGTTGATGCTTGTGATAGCTCCAGCCAACTGGTGTTTTTCTTAATTTAACCCGAGATGTATTTTAGTGCACTTGATCACAACCCTCATTTGCCAACATTAACTTGCTTACAAGGGCCACAATGGTTCATTAATAATGTAATATGGTATTTCCTCAGATGAAGGCCCCAACTTTAATGGGCCATCACTCAAGTTAGACAAATTTATTTATATAGCCCTTAATGACAAAAGAGTCTCAATGGGCTAAATCTAATCCCTGAAACTAAATCCCCCAACTGAGCAGGGAACATTTCAAACATCTATTTGAGCGGGGAAAAAAACTTGACAAAGGAGAGACCCCTCTTTCAAGATGCAGTTGATGTTAAGTGGGTAAAATTTATCACTTAGTAATAGTGGTCCATATAAGGAGATGAACTGACACAGGTGGAAACCCTCAGGAAAATGGCAATTCCTCAGAACCTGGCCTGGTTGGTCAATTTAGATTCCATACAGCAACTTTGATCATCGCCACTTAAGGCCCAAAGTACACTGCAGTCTGTCAAAACAGGCAAATCATACCGGCTGCTGCACGGCTGCGGTCCGCCAACTCCGTCCCCTCGTGAGCTCTCGCGTGATCGCGCGCGATAATGTGCCATTTAAATCAACGACAAACACACTAAGTCTGTAGTATGTACTCATCAGAGAAGCAGAGAGAGAGCACATTTTTTTCCTTGCATGTTGATAATGTAACGTTTGCTAAGCGGAAGTTTGGCCGCGAAAACAACACACGAGCTTCAACGCCTTTTTCCTCTTTTTCTTTATTAACTTCCCGCCACCTCACCAATGCAAAAACAACAACTACAGTGGGGAGAACAAGTATTTGATACACTGCCAATGGGTTTTCCCATTGTCAGTGTAAAAAAAAAAAACTTTAAATTATCCAATAAATGTTGTTCCACTTCACGATTGTGTCCCACTTGTTGTTGATTCTTGACAAAAAAATTAAATTTCATATCTTTATGTTTGAAGCCTGAAATGTGGCGAAAGGTTGCAAGATTCAAGGGGGCTGAATACTTTTGCAAGGCACTGTATATTAGTGCTGTCAAATTTAAATTTAAATATTTGACGCAATTAACGCATGCACGGAATGACCCGTTCATGCGTTGCCTCAAACAGTTTACAATGACGCGACTTTAGCACAAGCGGACACAGGCGTTCATTGGACCGCGCCTTTTATTGGCTTAAGCTTTGGCAACTCTTTCACAACAATTATAAGTATTGTGGCGAACAACATGGGGAAGAATGACAGGAGACGATCTTTTTCTTAACACGCTTAACTGAACACAATGCAGAACATACTCTATACCATTTGCGGCCACCACTGACAGTAATGGATGCCCAACTTCCCATTATGCATTTGGGCGGAACAGTTAAGTGGCTTAGTTGAACACAACGCAGAACATACTGTATAGCATTTGCAGCCACAACCGACAGTCATGGTTGCCCAACTTCCCATCATGCATTTGGGGGGAACAGTTAAGGCCCTACAGTATCATTCAGTGAAAGCACAACAAAAATAATATTCCTATCTCTCAAAAAAATAATGTTCACAAAAAGAAAAGCGCTCAATGCAATGAGAACTGGCATTCCCAATCAAAATAGCTATGCAAAATACACATAAAACTGCCTTGGCCAGATCTCTAATTAATTTAAAACTCGCCATTGACACTACTAACTACCTTACGTAGTTAAAGACACTGTGGAAGAAAGAAGTAGAAGAGCCCATGTGACGTCCCGCTTGGCGACGTCAACATTGTCGAGCAATTAATTAATTTTTTTTATTGAAAATTTTACAAATTTTATTAAAACGAAAACATTAAGAGGGGTTTTAATATAAAATTACAATAACTTGTACTCAAATTTATCTTTTAAGAACTACAAGTCTTTCTATCTTTGGATCCCTTTAACAGAAAGAATGTTAATAATGTTAATGCCATCTTGTGAATTTACGGTTGTAATAAACAAATACAGTACTTATTAGTGTTGTTCCGATCATGTTTTTTTTGCTCCCGATCCGATCGTTTTAGTTTGAGTATCTGCCGATCCCGATATTTTCCGATCCGATTGCTTTTTTTTGCTCCCGATTCAATTCCAATCATTCCCGATAATTTTTCCCAATCATATACATTTTGGCAACGCATTAAAAAAAAAAATGAATAAAACTCGGACGAATATATACATTCAACATACAGTACATAAGTACTGTATTTGTTTATTATGACAATTAATCCTCAAGATGGCATTTACATTATTAAAATTCTTTCTGTGAGAGGGATCCACGGATAGAAAGACTTGTGACTTTGTATATTAAGACTAAATATTGCCATCTAGTGTATTTGTTGAGCTTCCAGTAAATGATACTGTGGCCATCCCAAATGCATGATGGGAAGTGGAACCATGACTGTGCAACGTGCTACCAATTGCTATATCTTCTCTGCGCTGGGAAATAACATAAGGTGTTAAGACAATGATCAATTGCCACCTTGCTTCCCCACATTGCTTCCCATGATATTTCTAATCATAGGGAGAGGGATTGCAAGGCTTTAGCCAATTAATAAAAGGCTCCAAAGGCTGCCAAAGTTCACTCTACTCATTTTGCGCTGCGTTTTATCTCTCTTTATAGGTAAAACGGCACCATTACAGATTGAGCGTGACAATGAGTGAGAAAATTATGCAGTGCATGCATTAATTGCGTTAAATATTTTAACGTAACACATTTTTTAAAAAATTAATTGCCGCCGTTATCGAGATAAATTTGATAACCCTACCTTAAGCCTAAACTAAAGACTCTGGATGAGTGTAACATATTATGTCAGTGACGTTAAAATACAATTAGAAAACGATTTAATTAAAAAATATATATATTTATATATATATATATATATATATATATATTAAAAAAAGGCATGGCCGAAATTTTTTTGCTGATTCCGATACTTTGAAAATGACGTGACCGGACCCGATCGATCGGCATCTCTAGTACTTATGTACAGTATGTTGAATGTTTATGTCCGTCTTGTGTCTTATCTTTCCATTCCAACAATAGTTTACAGAAAAATATGGCATATTTTACAGATGGTTTGAATTGCGATTCATTACGATTAATTTATTTTTAAGCTGTGATAAACTCGATTAAAAATTTTAATTGTTTGACAGCCCTAACATATATATTTATATTTTTAATAAAATTATCGGCTTGACATTATCTGTTATAGGCTGGAAGGAAATGATTGGTTATCGGTATCATTTGTAAAATGCATTATCGTGCATCACTACTAATTATTTGACAATTATGTGCATTCATGTTCGTATACTGAAGTCACTAAAATAGTTATATAAATACAGCACATTTTATAAATATTTCATGAGTAACAAGATAGGATTCAGACGACAAGAAAAAGGTTGAAAAGTAAAATTAACGCAGCCACTTGTGTGCTATCAATGTCATTTTTTTGTTGTTACTATATTTTATAAGGTTACTCAAAGTGCACTAGAAGTCCAGTAAACATCCCTTTTGACTGACACCAGGTTGCTGAGAGTATCTGGCGCTACCTTCAATTCATTGGACTTTTCAAAGCGCCACTTAAGTGGAGAAATGAGGCAGACGCCTGAGGAGAATAACTTTGACGGCATACAAAGTAGAAGCACACCGCTACCAGGTTTTAGGCCATCAAATCGAATAAACCTTTGATAGTATGTTACACACATTATATCCAAAAGGTGGAATTTGAGTTGTGGGGCAGGAGGGGCTCAACATGTTGATCTCCCCGAAATGCAGTGTCAGTAATAAAATTAACTTACAAGAAACATTTAGAATAATATTTTTACAATTAGCGTTTTTTTGTTTCCCATCATTCTTGAGGGGTATTCTAAATCAGGCTGCTTAAGCAATACTTTTCGCCAAGATTGTCATCCATTGAATATGGTATGCCCGCCGGTGTCGTGTCAATGTAGTTACCCCTGTCAAAAACTGTATCCCCTGGGCGGAGCCATATGGGTGTAGATTTGTGTCTTTATTATTCAATCAAAAAAAGGTTGCTTCAATCAAATAAAAATGTGTTTGAATGCAAAAAATATATTATATGAAACTCAAAAAACTCACTTTTTTTTTTATTGAAGGTTTTTTTTTTTTTTTTTTTTTTTTTTTTTTTTTTTTTTTTATGAAGCAACTTTTTTCATTGAAGTAATGTTAATTTGTGTTTGGGCCACATTTTGAGTAGGACTTTATTGTTTTTATTATGCCAACAAAAAATAAGTTGCTTCAAAAAAATATTTTCAAAAAGAAAAATCACTTCAATCAAAAATATAAAAATTTCAATCACGGAAAAGTTTTTGAATGCGAAAAAAAAAATTGACATTGAAAAAATTGCATTTGAACACTTAATTTTTCATTGAAAAAGTTTTCTTTGATTGAAGCAATCCTTTTTGTGTTTGGGCCATATTCTGGTTAGGACATTTGTGTCTAAATCAATTAATCCCCAAAAAGTTGCTTCAATCAAAACAAATATTTGCAATCCAAGAAAAAAAATCATTTGAAAAATAAAATTGCCCTCCCCTACTTTTTTTTTTTTTTTGAAAATTATATGCAAAGCAAATGACCGTCTAAGTTGCTAGTCACATGAAAATATGAAAATAATTTTGACCCATTATAAAAATATATTTTTTTGTTCATTCATTTCATTCATTTTTGTTGCAGTTTTATTGTAAAATATATATATATATATATATATATAGGAAAGTCAATTATATGCAATGACACTTTTCGGCCACCGGGGGGGCTATGGTCCCCTGCCAACCCCCCCCAAAAAAAAAATCCGCTTATGGTTATATCGTATCAACATTTCAGAAATATTTTGAGTGAAATTTCCCAAATAACTTAAAATGCACTACAGTATAACCTTCACAAGTGAAATTTATTTGAACTTCTTTAAAATATTAAATGCAAAAGTCTAACCTTTAATAACAGCTCTTTTATGAATATGTGTTCGGTTTCAATACGCGTTGCAACAATTGCTGTGCTAACATAGCAGCAATTTACAGCAGACCCATAAGCATAATACATTCAGGTCCTTCTGAATAATTTCTTCATCTAAAAGCATTGTCGGTTCTTATTGTCTTGCAGCGAGTAAATAAAGGAGTGCTTACATGCAATCAATCTTTGCAGGGGATTTGAAATAACAATATTGAACACAAGTGTCAGCTGTGTCATTAGCGTGATTCATTTCTGCCGTTTTACATTTGCAATTTTCTCACAAGAACATCGATTCCCTTTGTGTATGTGTGTGTATGTTTGTGCTTTTAAATGCACACAAGCCACTTTCCCTTGTGGCTTGCTCACATATGCGTCTGACACAATTTCCTTCCTATTTTCTTCCATAATTTGAATTTGTGAAAATGTATTAATTTTTCCGCGGGGTGGGCAGCGGGTGGGGTGGATGAGAGTAGGTCCAGTAAATAAATTGCCCCCCTATTATTATTACCCACAATGCCCTGTCAGGTCCATACATCATCTCAGCACATCATAATTAATTGCACACTGAACTATTCTGTTCAATTAACCATGAGGGAATGGATGGATGGAGGACGGTGGGAGGGTGCAGGGTTTGTGTATGCATGTGGGTGTGCGTGTCCAAGTGTGTCTGTGTGTTTGTTGAGACCTTTATTACCGCTGCCAATGAGGTCATGTTTTTAGTGCACACATACCACTCAAGAAATTGTTACTGTAGCTTCATAGTTTAATTACTTCCTTTTTTACCGTGTAAAATACCAAAATAATGTCACAATTTGACCTTTAAAAACTGCTTCACAATGCTTTGAATGGTAAGGTGGTTTAAAAAGATGGGAATAGCATCAATGTTTCCATGGTGACTCGTAATCACAACATTTTTGGTCTAGAATACTTTTGGACCAGCCAGACAACTGACCTTACTTTGAGTTAGTACTTGTGATGGAAAATTATTGTTGTTGTGAATCAGTTCACCGTTTGCATTCAAAAGATTTCATTTGGTTTTAGAGTAGTCCGATATAATCTGGTAGCAAGGTCATAGGTTTGGTCTCAACATTGGTAGGGACGATATAACAGCATTACCTGCATGTAACCTTTTTGCTGGGGCCGGGACTTTTAATAAGACCAAACAGGTTGGGTGAACGGGAGTCAGGGCTACATTTGTCACGAATATGAACCTAATTAACTCATTCACTCCCAGCCATTTTCACCGGAGCAAGGCCCTTCGCTCCCGGCCGTTTTACTGGATTTTGAGTGATTTTGCAAGGCCCACAAAAAATTCTGTTATATTGCTATATAAACATAGAACCCTGACCCAAAAGAAAGATTAGACTATCTTCTTTCAGCAGAAAAAACATTTAGTTCTTATCTTTTTCCATTCTTTAGAAATCAGCATTGGAAAATAGCTTACTTTGAGTAATTTTCCAATTTCTGATGAAAAAAACGGAGAAATTGAGTTTTTTGTAAAAACATACATTTCAAACATCACCAAAATACTGATTTGCAATTAAACTGTATATACATGTCAATTTTTCCGACTGTTTTATTTATTAATTTTTTCGTGTCAGAGCGTGTCGGGTGTTGGTTGGTTTGACAAATTATGTCCATCCGTCCATCATGTGCTACTCAAGCGCCCAAAAACAACGCACGCGGACACGGGAGATGTCGCAATATGTCTACATTTTTCTTAACAGACTAATGAGAGTAGAAAGGCGACATCGTAAAAAGCAAACAATTATTTCTCGTCAGCATTTGACGATCTGAGATGAAGGGACGACAGGGGAGCTGACCGGATTATTTTATTTGTTAATACCAGTGCAAAAATTCAATACGATCATCTTAATACTGATTTGCAATTAAACTGTCAAATATCAAAATGTAGTATTGTTTTTATTTCAGAGCAGCACATTTGACAACTAGCTATTTACACTTTAGTTTTAACAATAGTGACCAAAAATAATAGTGATGAGCATAAAAACTAAAATACAACAGAGCGAGAGGTAAATATGATGTGTTGGTCGTTCCATATTGAGAAATTAAACTTTCGATTTATTTTTATTTTCGTGACAGCAAGCATGCCGCGTTGGCTGGTAGCAGCAGCATTGTATATGTGATCAAGATCATGCTAAAGAAAGTCCGTGCGCCCCCGACCCCAAACCCCCACTCCCCCCGCAAAAGGAAAATGTTTAACAGTGTCCTAAATCGAAATGCAAGCACGAGCCATGACTTTGATCTCGTTGAACTAGGACAGACGACGCGGAAGTTCTCCCTCGCTTTTGCAGCAGCAGGAGGGAGACGAGGCTGTCTGTAAAAGCTGAATGATATCGCCTGTCACTCATTTCTGAAACTACGACGAGTGGTCAATGAGGAGCCTGTGTGCAAGAGAGGGAGGGACCAAGCAATGTCACTTCCCGTTCAGTTATACTGCGAAGCGGTCTTTGGTGATCCGTTCGGCAACGTCACTTCCTGTTCACTAACCGAACGATTCATTTGGGCGGGGAGGGAGATGAGGGGGGGAACGATTCGTTGAACGATTTGTTTGAACAAATCTTTTTATTGAACGAACCGGAATGGGTTCGTTTACTCAAGTGAACGACAGATCCCGACACTAGTCCACACGTGTGACTTGTAGCAATATTTTTCTCACTTTTTCCTCCACCGTTCTCATGGAGCTTTTTTATTATTTTCAACCCACTTGGAGCTTCCTCTCTTCTTCTCTAGACGACTTGTGTGGACTTAACCTTCACCGCCACTCTTGAGCGCCCCTAGTGGACCGCCAATGAATTGCTCAACAAACATTGAGCAGTTTACAGCATCTATACTCCATTGTATGGCCAATATGTCAAATAAAAGTATTGATACTTGGCGGGATCATATCGATAACTGATCGGGTTGCAAAATATCACGATATATCGGCGTATTGAGATATTCTCACACTCTTAAACAGGGGTTCGAACGATGAGCATGTGACTGTCGACTTGGGGGTGGGGGGGCAGGAGATTTTGCTTCTCATCTGTTTCTCTTCATCACACGGACCTGAAACATTATAAGGCCACACATGTTACTGGCGTGCTTGATGTTAGCATGTTACCATTCTGTGTTTGAGGCACCGTTTATAATATATTGACTGAAAATGAACTATTTCACAATGCTGTTAGTGGTACAGTGCCTTTTGAAAAGGAGAACATACCCTATAGTTGCCATGGTGACTCTCAATCGCTGACCTTGGTGATCTGTACTGGTGAACCAGCCAGGACACCTTTCATGATGTATTAGCATTCAAGTTGACATGCTCCACTTGTTAGATTTTAGCATTTGTCATTGAAACCAACTGTGACTCAACATCATGAATCTTCCGTTGCTTATACTGTTACCATGACAACGGAGTCTGCGGTGTTTTGAGAACTTTAACCAAAAGGCTTTTACCTGAAGGCTACTCAGAAATGAGGTCAGCTTGGAATTTATCTTTCAAAGACAAGATGTACTGTACATGCAGCTCAGCTTGGTGACACAGTTTAATCTCTTGTACCCAATCTACACACAAAAAAACAACAACTGTAAATCTAATCAAAAACAATACACAGCAAATTTTAGCTAAGTTGGCGTGGTGTTGTTTTTTTCTTTGTTATTTAATGTTATGTTATGTCAGGTAATGTTACTTGTACTTATTTTACACATTTTGTGGCACGTTTTAAGTATGTGTTTGCTTTCTGAGGAGTTTCTCCACATGGTCTTATATACATAGCTGTATTTTATTTAGTGATGTGTTATGTTACATACAGTATTTTTCGGACTATAAGTCACGCTTGAGTATAAGTTGCGCAAGCCATATAATGTGCAATAAAGAGGAAAAAAACATATACAGAATAAGTCACACCGAAGTATAAGTCAAATTGGGGGGGGAAATTTATTTGATAAAATCCAACACCTAGAACAGACTTGTCCTCTTGAAAGGCAATTTAAAATAAAAATAGGAATAGACAACAATAGGCTGAATAAGTGTACGGTATGCTAACGTTACATGCCGCATAAACCAATAACACCCGATTGCCGCTGACAGCCGCTACAAACTACGCCCAGTTGCTACAAACTACGCCAACGGTGGTACAAATTACGCCCACATGATGCTACAGTAGATATCACATGTATATAGAAATAGATTCGAAATGATAGACTCAGCGGCTTTTGCAAATGTGTATAGAACTAGATGCTAAATGACAGACTCGCCAGCGTTAGTAAACAGCCGCGATGTTAAAGCAGTAGACTTCTCAGGAAGGCTTTGTTGTAGTGAACCTTCCTAGCAAACCTAAGTAACCTTTCATCTAAAAATCTTGACTTGAATCTATCTTTAAATGATGAAACAGTCTTAAAACTTTCACATGTCGAAGTTAGAAGGGAAAAAATGTAATAACGGGAGCAATTTTAACAACTTGAACGGTTGATTCACGACATTAAATGACTTCCAAACCAAACATAGCAAAGGTTCCAATCTAGTTATCGCAATATCCTCAATACCCCTGTGTCTCATTAACTTTAGGGTAAAGAATTGGGCTATGACCTATTGTCCCAAAAACCTTTGAACTTCACATAGTACAGTAAACGAATTCTTCGCGCCACTGTACCAACAACAGGCGTGGTTTGGAGGGGCATAGCGTGGCTGCGGCTGCAGTTAGAACCTTTTCACATTAACCGCGAACAACGAACTGAGAATGTGCCGGGTATGTTAACGTGACATAGCTATGGAAAGCTATTTGGATAGTTATAGCATGAAGAACACGCTAACAAGTTTATCAAACCATCAGTGTCACTCCAAATCACTAAATACACTAAATATTCATTTCAGTAAGCGTAACCTCCACATTTAGCCAGACCCTTACAGCAGGGGTCCCCAACGACCGGGACATTGCATTTAGTACCGGGCCGCGCAGAAATGATAAATAATTTATTAACGGCTGCATTCTGGCCAATTGACTTTGGCCTGTGCTGCTCAACACACCAATATCCCTGTCTACTCTAGATATACAACTACAGGATAGGAGGTCGTCATAGAAATGCATTGATTGGACTGTTAGCAGTACATCTTGTTTTGTATATCTATGAGCGCTTTTCCTCGACAATAAAGTATGACGTAGGTCGTCGCCCATCACATTTGTTCCCGGAAATAATTAGCCCCCACACTAGAATGACTGAAAAACACGGGTGGCCCGGGGACCACCCTGGATCCCGGGGGGTACAATGGCTCCTTTGCTGGGCTGCGGGAGGAGAGATGGGCTGCGCATGACCCTCAGCCCCCGCCCGCCCTCCCTTCCCGGGCTGGCTGGGTGGTGGCCGTGGCCCTGGGTTGGCACCCGCGTGGCGTCTCCGCTCGTCTGCGTGGCTGTTGCGCGCCTTGTGGGGCTCACGTTTGGCTGGATGTGATAGGGCGCGCTCGGGTGGGGGGTCCTGGTGCCGGGATTGGCGATGGGGCGGCGTAGGGTTGGTCGCCAACAGGCTTACACTCACAAGGGATTCACACGATTACTGGGTTCTAGTTCACAGTGCTGATTTGTGTACAATCTACCCCTTTCAATCATTTAGCTTATAGACTCCCCCACCCCCGTCCCCCTCTTTCCCTGGTCAACAGGCCCCCCACATGGTGTCAACCGGAAATACATCTAGCTGACGATAGCACCAACATATTAGTAATTGGTCTAGATGTTCAATGTATTTCTTGTTGTAGTTTGTGTTTTTCTTTCTTCTCTTGTGTTTCTTTTCTTCTGTTGCCCCATAACCCCTTCCTGTTCGCTGCTTTGTCATAATAAACAAAGTATGTTGAGTGATCACAATGGGAGTATGTCAGACTCTCAATGTGAAACATTAAAACTGTTCAGACTATCCGGGCACTTAGACTTCCATTCTCCGTTTCTGAACAAGACAGGTTTAAAAAAAAAAAACTAAAGAATGACTGAAAATCAGACGTCGTTGGACAGATTTTTTACGGGGAAAAGGGAACCTGACGAGCCAGAAGATGAGCCTACAACCTCGAAGAAAACAAAATCTATGCTACTTCCCAATCACTAAAGACCCACGATCTGCGAAGGAGTGGATTCGTGACCCGTATGTGAGCAAAGCAAGTGATTTGAGCATGTCTGCGCAACAATAATATCAGCTTGTAGAGATAGCAAATGACGGCGACCTTAAACGTACATTTGAGACAACAACTCTACCGAGGTTCTGGATTAAAGTCATTTCGGAATATGCTGACATCACTAGAAGAGCACTGAAATCTGCTACAATTTCCAACATCGTATCTTTGTGAAGCGGGGTTCTCTCACTCTCCCATCTCGGGACCATCTCGTCTCAACGAAACAAGCTCAGGCCTCCCACTGATTCAGCGGGTGAGTTGTATTTGCCCTGTACTTAACACGACGGGGCTAAAAACGAATGTTATTTTATATTTGCTGTATTTTTCTGCCGCACATTGCCGGTGTTCTGACAAATTTGGCATGCGCGTAACGTTAAAAATGACCGCGAATGCAGCGATTCCAAAGTAAACACTACAAACTTTCCTTAAAGAAAGGAATATTAACTCACATTTGCCATGTTAGCTGCACACAATAACTGCACGCAGCTCTCTCACTTAACGACTTCGCCGCGTCGTTAAGCATTAATTTACGCCATTTTTGTGTTGCACATGTATGTTTATGATGTAAATAGTTTTTTAGCACCGTTGGATAACATAGAGAGTCCAACTGAATATAAAAGAGGGCTTTTTTTCACCGCCACAAAAGCTTTGGGAGCAAAATTTTATAAGGGTGAAAAATTTGACAGAACACCGGTCCATGAAAAAAAGACCCAGATCACACCGGTCCGTGGTGCGAAAAAGGTTGGGGAACCCTGCCTTACAAGCTTATGTTCTGCTGCTCAATTGCTGTTTTCATCTACATATTTGACTGATTGCAGCTTGTAATCTGCAGAATATGATTTTCTTTTCGGTGCCATTTTGTTCAGCCCTTTTTAGTTGTTTTTATAAGTTACCTCCAATGTTGAAATGCAGGTTTTGAGCGCCATCTTGCGGTTTAGTGTGAACATAATAGGTGAAATTATCAAATTTGTTAATAATTTTTCACATAAGTCACTCCAGAGTATAAATTGCATCCCCGGCCAAACTATTTAAAAAAAAAAAAAAAAAATACGACTTGCCGCGTTACATAGTAATGCATGACATTGTGTTGCATTACTTGTTGTTGCGTTGTTTTGTGTTATACAGTCCCTGACAAAAGTCTTGTCGCTTATCCATTTTGTAGAATAAATTGCTAAGAACCTGACTTTTAATTATTCAATTGGTTTCAGAAATGGCTCATATGAAAGCTAAGACCCTCCCAAATGATGTTGAATGTACCAAAATATATTTGTTTCACTGAAAAATGATTTATCATCTAATGAAGACATAAAGGTCAAATTTCAGTAAGACAAAAGTTTTGTTGCCTACAGAAAGTAGTGTGAAATTGAACAAAAAATGTACTTGAAATAAAAAAATATGTTACATAACATAAGCGAATTAAGTAGTGATGCTGTGAGATCCAAATTTAATATTTTGACTTCCATGGGCTTGAGGGACTGCATCCAAGCGGTTCAGCAAGGATTCATACAATTTATTGATGAAGTCATCAGGAACATCAGAGAAAGCAGTCTTGCATGCCTCCCAGAGTTCATCATCATTCTTTGGTTTCGTCTTCCATGCTTCCCCTTTCATCCTACCCAAGACGTGCTCAATGATGTTCATGTCTGGTGACTGGGCTGGCCAGTCCTGGAGGATCTTGATCGTCTTTGCATTGAAGAACTTTGAGGTAGAGATTGAAGTATGTGATGGAGAACCATCCTGCTGCAGAATTTGTCTCTTTTTATGGTTAGGAATGTAAGAGGGAGCTAAAATTTGTTGATATTTAAGAATATTTATGTTGCCTTCCACCCTGCAGATCTCTCGCACACCCCAATACCGGATGTAACCCCAGACCATGATATTGCCAACACCAAACTTCACTGTTTTCTGAGTGAATATCGAATCCATGCAAGCTCCAGTAGGTCTCCTGCAATATTTCCGGCGACTGTGGTGAAATTTAATGTACGATTCATCTGAAAAATCCACCTTTTGCCACTTTTCCAGCGTCCATCCTTTTGACAGGAAGTGGGCCTTGGCAAATGCCACACGCTTTTTTTGTTTTTTTTTTTAATGGTCTGCACCCTGAGAGATCTGTAGGGTGGAAGGCAACATAAATAGTATAGTGTAGGTGCTGTAATATATTTTTACTGTAAGTGATTACATAAAAACATCCCTAAAGAATGATCATGTGATTGATTTCGACTTTGAATGTATATGCTTGCATCAGATAGATTTCTTTTTATAAATAATATTCTCCCGAAGAATCAAGGTCAGAATATATATGAGCTGAACTTGAAAGTTGTCCTTTCTTTGAATGGGCCGCACACTTCAATTTACTGTCTCATTATTCCCAGTGTGCTAGTGGAAATTGGAGCCCCGAGCGTTTGTGTTTGAACAAAGGGAAGGAAGCAGATTATGAATGTCACCAAAAAGAAAAAGAAATTTCTATTACACTTTAATTATTCTTGCTTTAATCACATAGTCATTCAGCACGCTCATCACATAATTATGTGACAACTTATAATGTACTGTATGTATGTTTTAATCACAGCTTGTGCAGTTTGACAAACAGCATGTAATTACATCAGCGAGAGTCTAAATAATCATATTAAATGACAAAATCTGCAAATGGAAACCTACACATCATCCGTTTAAATAAATACTCATTTTCACAAAGATCGATGACATTTAATGCATGCTGATTTCTCTCGAGAGGATTTTATTCAGATCATGGGGACAAAGTGTCAAGGGAAGAATGTTAAGCCTTTAAAAGAAGTGCACCATAATACTGTAGATCATCACTGGGAAAACAAATTTATCTCTGGGGAAAGACTCCAAAGCCCTCTTGCAGTGTAACGATCTGAATATAAATATTCATAAATACTCATTGTGAACAGTAATCATTATAAAATGTATCAATCGAAAATTCATCTCTCATAGGAGCATGTTTTTTTATGTGCTCCATCAATGATTTACAAAATGAGATCGATACTCTTCCATAATGTAACATAAGGGATTTTATACTGTATCTGTTTGTTGGTGGTTTGATCATCTGAGGCTTAAAAGGAGAGGCTTGTGTTTCTGCCGGTATGGAACTGTATAGAGATTATTAATAATGGAGGCGTCCATACGGTAAAAAAAAAGAAGAGTACACGTTCAAATCCTTAAATGTGAAGCAAGAAATATGATGACACTACCACTAACTGAGGAGTTATGAGTTTTCTAAGACGATTGCCTTAAATACAAGATGTTTGTTTTCTGAAGAGTGATGGTTTTGGAGATGCAAGCTTTCAGCATGAAGCCTGTGAAATACCATTAACTAAATATATGCATATACTAGGGGTGTCAAACGATTACAATTTTTAATCGAGTTAATTACAGCTTACAAATTAATTAATCGTAATTAATCGCAATTAATCGCAATTCAAACCATCTATAAAATATGCCATATTTTTCTGTAAATTATTGTTGGAATGGAAAGATAAGACACAAGATGGATATAACATTCAACATACAGTACATAAGTACTGTATTTCTTTATTATAACAATAAATCAACAAGATAGCATTACCATTATTAACATTCTGTTAAAGCGATCCATGGATAGAAAGACTTGTAGTTCTTAAAAGATAAATGTTAGTGCAAGTTATAGAAATTTTATATCAAAACCCATCTTCATGTTTTCGTTTTAATAAAATTTGTAAAATTTTCAATCAAAATATAAACTAGTAGCCCGCCATTGTTGATGTCAATAATTACTTACACAATGCTCATGGGTGCTGAAGCCTATAAAATCAGTCGCACCCAAGCGCCAGCAGAGGGCGGCAAAACTCCGAAAAACACAACAAGTACACCTTTCACTGTGCTCTCATTTTAATCTGTTTGAGCGGGGCATTTGTGCATTAATTGTGTCAAATATTTTAAAGGGATTAATTTAAAAAATTAATTACCGCTCGTTAACGCGATAATTTTGACGGTTTGAAGATTAAATTGACACATAAGAAACCTCGAAATCAGGGCTTCCCCATGATTTTTTTTTTTTTTTTTTTAATATGCTGGATGAATTTATCGAGCCGTATGGTGAAAAAGTAAAAATTGGCATTTTCTGTTCTATTTTTTAAATTTTTTGTTTCGAATCAAATTTCCGCACTAAATGGAGGCCTACAGAGATCAAACCCATTGAAGAACACTCCCAGACACATAAAATAAAACTGTAAAATTTCATAAAAACTAGCCCAACCGCTCCGGCGTCCATAAAACACGAACACACAGACATAGACAAACTCGCCTTTATGAAGCTTAAGATATCCAGCTGAAATGAACCCTAATTAATATTTCGAAAAATTGCACATTTTTTAAATCCAACGTCTTGTTGTGGAGTAGTTACAGTTTGAAAGCCAACTGCGACATGCAATCGCTAGAGATGTGTCTTTTGCCCAAAAGATTGCTCTGTCACCTTCACAATCAATTTCATTTTTTTCAAAAAAAACCAAAAACAAAAAACATAATAACCTTTGATATGTTTGGAAGTCATTTAATTTTGAGAATCAACTGTTAAAGTTGTTAAAATTGATCCCGTTTTTGCTTTAGTTCCCTTCTGTCTACTTTCGACAGATGAACGTTTTAAAACTGTTTCATCATTTAAAGATAGATTCAAGTCAATATTTTGCCGCTTTAGGTGTACTTTAGATAAAAAGTTACTTAGGTTTGCTAGGAAGGTTCACTACAACAGCGCCTTTCTGAGAAGTCTACTGCTTTAAAATGGCGGCTGTCGAACGCTGCCGAGTCTGTCATTTCGCATGAAGTTCTATATGCATGTGATATCTAGGCATAGATTGTAGGCTGTCGGCTACAGTCAGGAAATATTGGAGCCCACCATCGCGTTTGCTACAGCGTCACAACAAACACTCTTCTCTCTCCGTATCTCTGACTTTTCTCACGTAATTCAACCATCGTAGTAACGCATAGTAACGCACATTGTCTCGTTGCCAAAACGGTGACAAAATCCGAACGGAGAAAAAAAAATGTAATGCACCAAAACGTACAGATTTTGAACAGCGTACCCATTTAAAAATCTGTGCTCACTGGTACAAATTACGTCGAAACCGTACAACTTGACAGGTATGTGTTGTTAGCATTGGCTACGGTGGACAGTAGTCGTGTTGTATTGCACACGTTCTGAAATAAATAATTAAAAACCTGACAAAGCTGGAGACTTCCTTGCCGATGTTACAATAATAATAATAAATCAGATATAAAAAAGCGTTTGTATTGTCAACTTATAAAGACAGGCGAACGGAGGTCACTCACATGCACACTACACTCAAAAAAAATTAAACATGGTATTTATGCAACAACCTTATTTCAAGTGGTTTCACACAACTGCTTTGAGTAACGATTAAGTTATGTAGGTAAATGGAAAAATGCCTAAATGATTTAAGTAGGACTTAATAAACTACTTCAACAAATTATGCAATTCCTATTCAAACCTTTTACATGCAAAATGTGTAACCACCTTTTGTTTTCTTACATTAGGAATGTACATTTTAAATATTTATTGTGATGTTGTTAATAATCTGGATGAGTGGGGGACCCTAGTGGAGAATATGTTCCTAACTGGCAATTATGTCCTACTGTTGCGCACGCGAGAGGTAACAGAGCGACTTTGCATCCCTTAAGTAAGCAAAGACGTCAGGCTCACTGTTATGTGTTTTTTCAACCGAACACAATCCAGCTATTTACAGACAACACTACTACAGTCCTGGTTTCCTGTGACCTAAAAATCAACGTCATTCACTCGGCACTGTACGGACAGCAGCCTCTCCAGTTGATTGATTGATTTTCACTTCACCCACAAGTCTTTACGCCTGCTTTGTTTTCTGACACGAGCACTTAAACTGGGTGTGGCTGATTAATCAGCGAGTACACATTTAAGGGCCCAAGTACACCAGATGCATGATCGTTGCGGTTCCGGTCCGACGCCGGTAAAAAATAGCGCCGGAGCCAATCCGTTCCCATTATATCCTATTGTTCTACGTATACCGGCCGCGTCAGTACTCCGGATTGCCTGCGGACTATCTCCGGCGTGCTGCATGGTATAGGCTATTTTCTAGTTTTTCCGGACATGCATCCGACAAAATGGGCGGAGCAGGGCCTGGACGTAACAGCCCAGTTGCTTATTCACGGTTTAAACACCAGCGAACATGGACGAAGAACGTTTCATCATGGAGGTGGAAAGTCACAAAGTGATATACGATGCAGCAGATCGTTATTATAAGGACAGCATTAAAAGCGAAGCTGCAAGGTGTCCAATTATGTGTGTTTTTCTGACAATGATATCAAACACACGACGTGCTGAGCGAAAAAAAAAAGCAGCGTATCTGGAAGTGGTTCCACTGCAGAAATTCTCGTGCCCGGCGCACACACAATATCGGTTTGTATACAGAGTCGAGGAGGGAAGGGTACAGTATGAAAGAGAATAAAGAGGCACCCACAAGTTTCGACATGGTGGTTTATTCAAGACGTTTCTCTTTCTTTCCTACATTTTACTTGACTTTTCATTGAAAAACCAACAGCTTGCGCTGGGTACAGGAATCTGCAGTGTTGAGACACCAATTCTAAATACGCTGTTTTTTAGTTCGTGTAGTATATAATTCGCTATCCATTTTCTAAATATTACAGATGATTTAACATTTTTTATAACAGTTCTATGAGATGTTATGTGCCATAAATTTTAAATGTGCACAAAGATATAAACCCGCCGACACAACCAAGGGCATGATAGGGCCCCGCCCCCCTACCCCCCACACACGGAGCCCTGATCTCAACATGATGCAGTCAATCTGGAATTAAGAGACAGACATAACTAAAATATCAATATGCAAAGAAAAAATGTGCTCTATCTCTGCTTCTCTGATGAGTACAGACTCCGTGTGTTTTTCGATGTTTTAAATGGCACATTATAGCGCGCAATCACGCGAGCGCTCACGAGGGAACGGAGTTGGCGGACCGCAGCCGTGCGCAGCCGGTATGATTAGCCTGTTTTTGACGTACTGCGTGGCACGCAGTCAACACTGAACCGGACCGGAACCGCAACGATCATGCATCTGGTGTACTTGGGCCTTAACTCTGCCAGGGGTGTCTGTGTTCATCTCACTTAATTGACACTACGCCAAGAGTGATCTTAACACTGCTAGTGTTAAAACAACACCTAAATCAACACCAAGCAACTAATTTACACCCAAAAATCAACTCCACAGATTTTGCTGTGTATCGAAATCTTAGATAGACAAAAGTCATTCAAAATTTGCAATCACTTAACATATATATTAAGCAATGCTTTTTCGTAAGTGTTTTAATTGACTGGAACTGAATTGAATAATTACTACAATGGCTTCAGTAATTTGTAAAAACAAAAAAGCTAATATGTACGTATATACAATGAAAAACAATTATCTAAAATTGAATAATATTTAATCACATTACATATACAGTGGGGTAAATAAGTATTTAGTCAACCACTAATTGTGCAAGTTCTCCCATTTGAAAATATTAGAGAGGCCTGTAATTGTCAACATGGTTAAACCTCAACCATGAGAGAAAGAATGTGGAAAAAAAAACAAAAAGAAAATCACATTGTTTGATTTTTAAATAATTTATTTGCAAATCATGGTGGAAAATAAGTATTTGGTCAATACCAAAAGTTCATCTCAATACTTTGTTATGTACCCTTTGTTGGCAATAACGGAGGCCAAACGTTTTCTGTAACTCTTCACAAGCTTTTCACACACTGTTGCTGGTATTTTGGCCCATTCCTCCATGCAGATCTCCTCTAGAGCAGTGATGTTTTGGGGCTGTCGTTGGGCAACATGGACTTTCAACTCCTTCCACGTATTTTCTGTGGGGTTGAGATCTGGAGACTGGCTAGGCCACTCAAGGACCTTGAAATGCTTCTTACGAAACCACTCCTTTGTTCCCCTGGCTGTGTGTTTGGGATCATTGTCATGCTGAAAGAACCAGCCACGTCTCATCTTCATTGCCCTTGCTGATGGAAGATTTTCACTCAAAATCTCTCGATACATGGCCCCATTCATTCTTTCCTTTACACAGATCAGTCGTGCCGGTCCCTTTGCAGAAAAACAGCCCTAAAGCATGATATTTCCACCCCCTGCTTCACAGTGGTTATGGTGTTCTTCGGATGTAATTCAGTATTCTTTCTCATCTAAACACGATAACCTGTGTTTCTACCAAAAAGTTCTATTTTGGTTTCATCTGACCATAACACATTCTCTCAGTCCTCTTCTGGATCATCCAAATGCTCTCTAGTGAACAGCAGACGGGCCTGGACGTGTACTTTCTTCAGCAGGGGGACACGTCTGGCAGTGCAGGATTTGAGTCCCTGGCGGCGCATTGTGTTACTGATAGTAGCCTTTGTTACTGTGGTCCCAGCTCTATGTAGGTCATTCACTAGGTCATCCCGTGTTGTTCTAGGATTTTTGCTCACCGTTCGTTATCGTTTTGATGCCACTGGGTGAGGAGGGAGTTGAAAGTCCGTGTTGCCCAACGACAGCCCCAAAACATCACTGCTCTAGAGGAACTCTGCATGGAGGAATGGGCCAAAATACCAGCAACAGTGTGTGAAAATTTTGTGAAGAGCTACAGAAAACGTTTGGCCTCCGTTATTGCCAACAAAGGGTACATAACAAAGTATTGAGATGAACTTTTGGTATTGACCAAATACTTATTTTCCACCATGATTTGCAAATAAATAATTTAAAAATCAAACAATGTGATTTTCTGGGGGTTTTTCCACATTCTGTCTCTGATGGTTGAGATTTACCCATGTTGACAATTACAGGCCTCTCTAATATTTTCAAGTGGGAGAACTTGCACAATTAGTGATTGACTAAATACTTATTTGTCTCATTGTATATTAAGCAATGCTTTTTCATAAGTGTTGTAATTGACTCTCTAAAATAACTACAGTAATACAACAATGGATTCAGCATTGTGTAAAAACACAAAACTAATGTGTATATACAATGAAAAACACCTAATTTAAAGTTAAAATAGTACATGTGCATTTTTTGAGTTCACACTCAATTTTTCTGTCATTTCCTTCTTAATGTCAATGGTAAGCATCCCCTTTTTCCAACGCCTTTTTGTCACCTTCTTGGGAACCATGTTGAGTTCTCTCACAAGAAAATTTGCCGTGCGTCCATCTTCCAGAAAAACAATGAAATTACGACACAGTCATAAATCCTCTTATGTTGAGAATGTCATTTGTCTTGACATATGACGAGTCGGATTTTACGTCAGATTGTATATCGATGTGATCATATGCACCACTGTATATATTTTAAAAAATCCTTTGTGTAAAATAATGATATCCACTTTTGGCAGACTGATTCCATTACAAAGCCTAGTTTTGGTGGAAATAGCCCCGATATTCATCTGATGTCAAACACCTGCAGCCAGCAAGTCATGTCATAGTAGCTATCAGTATTGCTCTGTGCCCAGAGCTAGATCTTTGCAATCATTTTCCCTGCATTTTCACATTTGCTCCCTCACTCTGGAGAGGAGCGGTAAAATCTTCCGTCTTCCATGAAAATATCATCTGCAGTATATTAACGTGGACGGACACGGGCGCTCGGACACAGTGTGATGCTTACTGAGGTTGCTTTAAAGATCCCCTGAAGCACAAATCAGAGCTGAGGTCATAAGCTGTACTTGCGATAAAAAAAAAAAAATAAGAAAGAAAATATAAAAGAGCTGTGGGCCAAACTGTGCTCAATTCCATCTCATAAGCAACAAAGCAATAGTAGCATTTCTGCAGGACCCTATAATGAAATATACTTGGATGTGATCAAAATATTACACCCCATAAAGCACAATTATTTGAGCCTTGTTGGATCATCTCACGACAAATCTTAGATACAATCCTCAGGGGAAAATATTTTTCTTATTCTTGTTTTATTAAATATTGATTTAACACCAGACACAACTATTTTGACCTCTGTCATCTTTATTTGATTTTGTTCCGAATAATTAATGCATACTGACTTATTTTTAAAATTATCCATGAAAATGTAAATTTAATGCTACTGCTAAATCACTCATGTGGCTGAATCTGAAGCTCCAATAAAGAAATAAAATATGAATTGATGTCATTTTAATTACATGCAACAAAATAGGAAACTATCTTTTCTGTTACTGTGAGCTCCACCAAGCAGCAGCATCAGGCACAACTAAATCATTCATCAATGTTTACGTAGCATCCAGTGCAGCGAATGCGTTGTGGCGTCGTCATTGACACGCTTGACATTGTCGCTGCATCGCTACGCCAGGCCGAACTCCACAGATACATCAATAATGAAAAGCTACAAAGAGAAGGCTAAGGACCTCTTGATGCATAGCCGCTGGACAACATATGTCACCCTGGCTTAACGGCAATCCTCCAACCTATTTGTTGTAAGCAAACAGAAAAAAAACATTGCACAATGATTACTCATGGAGAGGACTAATAGCCTGACTCGACCACTTTTACCTGACGCGTCCAATAAATTCCCACATAGAAGTTGGCGTGATGGATCTGGGGAATGTTTCCAACATCGACGTGTTAGCGCTGCACAACCGTCCAATTAATGGACAAAGGTAAACAGCATCTTCCCCTAGCATGGATAAAATTTTGTCCCCTTACTAGACAGGAGAGTCGAACTCCAAACTCAAACTCCAATTTTTTTGTGGCCCATTATACGTTACTGTAGAATAACAAAATAAGGTAAAAATACTGGATATAGATAAAGAAATACAATACAATGCAACAAGACCGGTTGTAAGCAAGCATGTGTGAAGGGTAAAGGAATTCGCCCCTCGGCCAAGCCGCGGAAACAGTGACAGCCGAACCAAATGGGGTTCCGCTGGCAATGCTCCCGCAAGTCGGCCAGGAGGGGCCAAAATCCCACGCGTTCACTCCGGGGTTAACCTTTTGTACTGACTCCATTTTGAACGGTTCAAGGAAGGCTCACCGAAAACAGGTTGACAATTTATTTGTCGACAATGGTCAAAAACAAGGCAAAAACAGACGATGGAGAGAAAATGCTGGATTCAGGGACGGCAAAACAACGGCTACATAGAAATGTTCCCGAGGAGCAACAGTTGTTATCTAAATGTTCAGTCTTTTGAAAGCTGCGGTGGAGTGGGCAGGGCCAAAGGCGTGGCTGGGTGTTGTCTTGGGATCATCCCTCTGTGGGAAGATTGGGCGGTCAAGTTCGTGTGTCATCCTTCGTAGCTGGGATGTGGTTGCCACGGCGACTGACGCAGGTCTTGACGTCCAAGGTGCCCGCGCTATCAAGTTGTTGGTAAGGCAGGAGCGTCCTGACCCCACCGGAGCACTGATGACGTTTTTTTCTTCGCCTATCAGGCGAGGGCTGATAAGCTAGTCCACTTTGCTGTGTCATAGGGCATGGAGCTTGTTTCTTTAAACCAGTACTTCTCAAATAGTGGGGTGCGCCCCCCTGGGGGGGCGCAGAGCGATGCCAGAGGGGGTGCATGTGACCTTGGGGAACATGCTTTTTTTTTTTTTTTTTTTTTTTTTTGCCGTACTCGAATAAAGTGTACTTGCACATCCACTCAGTGGGTGGCAGTGGCGCTCTCATTTTCAGAGTGCGCGCAGTATTTTTGAACTAAGGAAGAGCACTCAGCACACACAGAAAACAGATATGAAGAGCAGTTGTGCCGCCGCCGTTTTCGAAAGCTGTTTTCCGACCGGACTCACTCACGCAGCGACCCACTGTCTTGTCCGGGTCTCACGTCGCCGCCCGAGAAGTGCCATTTTCGGCTTGGGATCGTCACGACGACCGCCCTCACCTACGGTTCTATCTCGGCCGCCGAGAATGCGCTTTTTTCGTGCCGTTTGCCTTTTAGCTTTGACTTTTAATACAGTGGGTGATGAGGAAAGACCACATTTTACTGTGTCTAAAAATAATTATAGCGGACAGCCAGAAGCCAAATCAATTAAGACGCCACTTAAAGACATTAGACCCCAATCTCATTTATAAGCCGCTTGATTGTTTTTCAGCGAAAACGTGCCGAATATTGCCAACTATCGTCCTGCTTTTTCAGAGTTATATCAGTAAACCAGTGAGCATTGTTAGCATGCTCATTGCAAAATAACTCCACACCATTGCAAAGGAGGTAATACTGTGAGCAGCAAAAATAAAAACTGTCCTTCTGTCGAAGGACACTCTTTTTTTCTTTTATTCAGTTTTGTTTTTTGGTCAAATTTTTTGGCATATTGTCCTCATGAGTGAATGTTTCTAATCAATTTTAATTTGTTATTATTTACTGATTTTATCATATTTTATTTTTCTGTCTCAAATGGTCAAAAATGTACCTTGAGTGTATTTTTTACAGTTTGGATGTGACTTTTTTTTAAACTCAGGCAAATTGATGCGCGTCAAGTCTTCTCTGTTACAAACAAAACAATGTTAATAAAGTTATACTTTACTATAAGTTGATCTATGTTACTTTTTTTCTTTTTTGAAAAAAAGGACACAATGTTAGGCAGATGCGTATTTATAATAGTAATTTTATAGACAAATGATACTATTTACAGTGGCGACAGAGAGTTTGGGGGGGTGCAAAACATTTACGTCTTCCTTGGGGGGCGTAACAGAAAATAATTGAGAAGCACTGCTTTAAACTATGGTTAAATGCTTTACTATAATGAATGTGTTAGACTAATGCAAAGAGTTATATGGTGTCTGCAAGAAAAGTAACTATTACCTTCAAGGAGCAGTCAGAAATGTGTAGGGGGCATCATATGTACACATCATAAATCCAGCCCCCACCCCCTCAAGTGTCTCTAGTAACAGCTAGACATGTGGCGATTACCTATTTCACGGTATATCGTGGTATGATATCATCATGGTTTCAAAACCGCAAAAATATTCTGTCATACCGTCCCTAAGGTATTAGGTATTTTTTTTTATGTTCCAAATATGCATCCCCCACTTGAAGCTGTAAGGTTCAACCCTCCCCCATCTGTTGTTGCTCAGTGTGAATGAGTCAGCTGTGCTACACAATGGCTGGAGGAGGTGAAACTACAGAACTTTTCCCCCCATCGACGAAAATGAAATCGCTGGTATGGGAATACTTCTGCTACAGAAAAGTTACAGTTGTCAAAGTGCGCGGAATTTGTTGAGATCAACTCCACCAACTAATTAAACCCCACTAACTTGAAGATTAAGCCTTACAAAAAATTTTGGAATTTCCCTTTTCAATAATTTATAGGAAAGTCAATTACATGCAATGGCATTTTTCAGCCACTGGGAGGGAGGCCCCCTTCTCAATCTCTGCGTATGATCAAATGTAAGGGCTCAAATACACCAGATGCATCTTCGTTCCGGGTTCGGTCAGGGTCCAGCAAAAAATAGCGCCGGAGCCAAACCGTTCCCATTATATCCTATTGTTCAACGTATCCCGGCTGCGTCAGTGCTCCAGATCTCCAGCGGGCTCCAGCACGCCGGATGGTTTCGGCTATTTTCTATTTTTGTGGAAGGGCGAATCCAGGCCTGAAGTCAACAGCCCAGTGTCTTACTTACGGTTTAAACACCAGCGAACATGGACAAAGAATGTTTCATCATGGAGGTGGAAAGTCACAAAGGTATTTATGATGCAGCAGATCATTTTACACAATAACTTACTTACTATTTTTTAGTAGTATGTTTAAGTTGTTTAAGTTGTATGTTATTTTACTGTCCTGTGTCTTGTGGGTGTTTTTTGGTACCACAGAGTAGCTTTTCCAATTTCGTTGTTTGCTCAACTTGCAACGATAATAAAGGAATTGAATTGAATTATTATAAGGACAGCATTAAGAAGGAAGCTGCAAGATGTCCTATTATGTGTGTTTTTCTGGCAATGATATCAAACACACGACGTGCTGACAACTTTTCTGTTTTTATTAACACACAGTGCTAACAACACTTCCTCAACTCTGGCTTTCGGTAGACTGTCTCTTTCTCACTCCCACATCACATGAACAAAACAACATTACCGTAGCGTGCACTTCAGGGTGCCTCGGAAAACATCCAATCAGAATATTACACATGGAACGCTTAAGCAGAAGCTATGAGGATGGACGGGGAGTTTTTATGCAAGTCATGAAATTTAAAACAGGAAATAAATAGTGCCGCAAACTCATGGTAAAAGCAAAAAGCATCTAATTCTCTATACATGTGCTAACGCCGCCGAGTCGGTCATTTCGCATTCGGTTTTATATACATGTGATATCTCCCGTAGCATTATGTGGATGTAGTTTGTAGCAACGTGGCCGTTGTTTGAAGTGCAGTCAGACGCAGTCAGGTATTATTGTTTTTTTATCTAGCGGCACAAGTTGTCGGTCCGTTCCACATTGCGTGCAGAAGACCGCGCTGATTGTGTTTTAGTTCTGCATTATTTGGCATATTTGAATAATCGTAACTTGGATGTTTGTGAATAATTCTCTTTTTTTTTTTAAACATGTCCTTTTCAGCTCTTTGACACGGAGAATGGAAGTCTAAGTGTCCGGTTGGTCTGAATAGTTTTAATGTCTCACAATGAGAGTATGACATACTTCCATTGTGATCATTCAACATACCTCGTTTATTATGACAAAGCAGCAAATAAGAAGGGGTTATGGGGGAAAAGAAGACAAGAAAAGAAACACAAGCAAAGAAAATAAACACAAACAACAACAAGAAATACATTGAACGCCTACTCTAACTATGAATATGTTGGTGCTATCGTCAGCTAGATGTATTTCCAGTTGACACCATGTGGGGGGCCTGCTGACCAGGGAAAGAAGGGGGGTGGGTGAGTCTATAAGCTAAGTGATTGAGAGGGGTGAAGTGTACACAAATATGCTCTGTGATCTAGAAACCAGTAATCATGTGAATCTCTTGTGAGTGTAAGCCGTCGGCAACCGACCCTATACACGCAACAGCCACGCAGACAAGCAGGGATGCCGCGCGGGCGCCACCCCAGGGCCACGGCCCCCACCCAGCGAGCCCGGGGAGGGAAGGTATCCCTCCTCCCGCAGCCCAGCAAAGGAGCCATCGTCACCCCCTCCCCGGGATCCAGGGTGGTCCCCTGGGCCACCCGCGCCCCCATCAACCGGCCTTCAGGGATGGGAAGAGGGGACACACCACCAACCCCACACCCATGCCCACCCCCGTCTGACCACCCGGCCCACGAGCCACAGCAGCAGCCACCCAACCGGCAAAGCACGCAACGGGACCCCCAACGGCCCACCAAGCCCAGGGCAGGGTCCCCCGCCGGAGCAGGCGACACCCATCCGATACACCGGCGTCCAGCCCGCGTGAATCGTTCTCGAATCTTCCACGACTGAATCGCGAATAATCTAAAAATCGCAAATTTCGCATGCCTCTACTAAACATGTTGTAGTTAACTCTAGTAGCTGATGGGAAACGTTCATGACGGTGTTTACTAACCTTTAATTTTGTATTAATGCGAAATCATATTGGAGGCATTTTTGGGGGGAAAAAGTTCAGGAGTTTCACCTCCTCTAGCCATAATGTAGCACAGCAGACTCACTGACACTGAGCAACAATCAGTGGGGGAGGGTTGAGTCTTCCAGCTGCAAGCAAGGCCATGCATTTTTGGGGAAATAAAATATAGCTAATACCTTAGGGACGATATGAGGGAACAGTTTTGCGGTTTTGAGACCTTGACATGTACATAGCACGGTACACATTGAAACTGGTAATCGGCACGGTAATGTCCAGTGTTGTTAATAACGGCGTTAGAATATAACGGCGTTACTAACGGCGTAATTTTTTTCAGTAGTGAGTAATCTAATTAATTACTTTTCTCATCTTGGCAACGCCGTTACCGTTACTGAGGATGGAAAGGTGTGTGTTACTATGCGTTGCTATATTGGTTGAATGACGCGATAAAAGTCTGAGGGAGACGGACTCACCAAGACGACAGAGCAGAGCAGGAGTGGGGAGGAGGCAAAAAAGTTGTGACGCCGAGCAAACGCGATGCTAGGTGGCTCCAGTAATACCTGACTGTAGCCGATAGCCTACAAACTACGCCCACATGATATGGTAGACATGGTAGCTATCACATATACAGTATATATAAAACAAGATACGAAATGACAGACACGGGGGCGTTAGCAACATGTACAGTATAGGAACTAGATGCGTTAATAAACAGCCGCCATCTTAAAGCAGTAGACTTCTTAGGAAGGCTCTGTTTTAGAGAACCTTCCTAGCGAACCTAAGTAACTTTTTATTTAAAATACTCCTAAATCGGCAAAATCTTGACTTGATTCTATCTTTAAATGATGAAACTGTTTTAAAACCTCCACATGTCAAAAGTAGACAGAAGGGAACTAATGCAATAATGGGAGCAATTTTAATAACTTTTAACGGTTGATTCAGGTTAAAGGGTAAATTAGGGTAAAGAATTGGGCTATGGCCAATTGTCCCAGAAACCTTTTAAACTTCACATAGTGTGACCTAAGTTTTTTGTTTTGTTTTGTTTTGGTGTTTTTTTGAGGAAAAAAAAAACAAAACAAAACATGAAAATTATCACTAGTTACATTGCCAAGTAACTAATTACTTTTACATTCAGGTAACTGAGTTACTAACGCAATTACTTTTTGGGAGAAGTAATTTGTAACTATAATTAATTGCTTTTTTAAACTAAAGATTAACAACACTGGTAATGTCTATGGTCAGTTATGCATTTTGAAGTTAAGCAGAGTCAAGTAGCTAAATGTAGCTACTATGCAGCTAAACTGAGTCATTATTACACATTTTTAATTAAGATTTGCATCTAAACAATGCAAATGAGCTTAAATATTGAAATCCCAGATAGTATGCAAAAACCTTTATTGTCCTAGGGGGGAAAAAAAACAATGAAGGGTTCACTGCATTTTTTCACTAGTTAGCATACTGTATGTTGAACTATTGAATTAGTTTTAGCATGTTTCATTCGACCAACAAGGTCAGATGATCCCCCATCTTTCTTCTATTTTACCGTTAGCCTACCTGGAAAAAGTATGTACAACAATGCTTTAAGAAACACTATTAACTCAATGTAAGAAATGAATGAGGGGTTATCATTAGTTTAAGGCTCCATAATCAGTAATCGCTACCATCAAGGAGAGCATGCATGGAAATTACTCCATAAAGCAAAAGTAATGCCCAATAAAACCCAAAAGCGACGGTGTAAAACCGAACAAGCTGCACAATAACACATCGACAGACCTCAAACTTGATTGCAGCCTCGCGGCACGACATTACCGCGAGACTTCTAGTTCTCATATTCAAATAAGCAGTAAACTCAAACATACTGTTCCATAGAGGAGAGAGGGCTTAAATGATCCTGAGGAGCAGGGGGAAAAAAATCCATCTTCGTTGAAGCGGTGACTTGATGAGGCGACAGGAAAGGTAATTAAGTTTGATATGCTGCCTTGAAACAAGAACAAAAGTGTCTTGAAGTTATAGCCTGTCATCTCCTGTTGTACATTCCAACTTAATACTCATAATAAATTCCACGTGAACTTGAAATTAATCTTCCAACATCATGGTCAGGTCTTGTTTTGCATGACAACAAATGAGAAATGGGGGTGTATCTTTTTCTTGGAATGTACCTGCATATTCATCCATCAATTTTCTATACTGCTTATCCTATGTAGGCTCACTAGGGGGAATGAAGCCCCTCCCAGGAGAACAGATAGAAATGAACTCATTTACTCAAGGTTTCATAAGAGTGAAACTTCCAGATGCTAGGCAACCACATTTTGTTGCATTTGAAAATTGAGTATAATGGTGGCTGTATAAACTATTCAGGCATAAAAATGTATGCTAACCTGAAAGTACATTGTTTTAGAACAGTACTGTAAGTACCACCTCAAAAAGTACTTTGCTCTCCGAGTAGCAGGGCCGGAGTGGGACTCATTTTAGGCCCGGGAGTTTCATGCCACAGACCAGCCCACTTTATACCATGACCTACCGTATTGAAATATTGTTTAAAAAAAATTTTTTTTAAAGTGCTGTCAAGCGATTAAACGTTTTAATCACGATTAACTGCATGCTCTCAATAGTAAAATTGCGATTAGTGGCATTTTTTTGAATGCAAAAATTAGATAATTTTAATTTTTAAATACATCTAATTAGCACAGGAGTTGACCGATGTGCTTACCTTATATCATTCAAATTTAAGCCTCATCAGAAACAAGAAAAGAGTTTGACTTTACACTTGTAAAGATAAATTAAACATGAATTTTCCCCAAATAACTTTGGTGAGGCACGGAGGAAGAGTGGTTTGCATGTCTGCTGACAGTTCTGAGGTCAAGGGCTCAAGCCGAGCTTCTGTGTGGAGTTACTATTATATTTTTGTGGTACTATCTATAATTTTATCATATATTACACTGACTTTTTAAAGTGCGTACGACAGGATAAAAAAAAGTCTTAAATAGCATTATTATGTGGACTAGAATCATATTTTGAGACGATTCGACTATATTCAACCATTTGGCAAAGCGCAGATGACGAGAAATTGTTCTTTTAATCCGACGTTTAGCCACGCCTACCATTCTAGGGCTCTAGCGTTCCCAAAAGGAGGATGACATCTGCAGGGTCATGGTTTCATCTGATTTAGAAATCAGCCCAGTGAAGGGGAATTATTCAGAACGACGAAGAGAGCTGCAAAATGTTATTGTTTCAGTCTCTACTCCAATATTTTGACAGGATATTCTTTTTATCGAAGTATTTTTCCCCTATTGCTAAATAAATGGTCTTGTGCTAAATGGAATATGAAATAATGAAAATGCATTCATTCAGTATGACATGGCAAAATTACTCCATAATGATCAAAACTGTCAACTTCACTTTTACTGTCGCACCTCCCGAACGATATTTTACGCCACTGTAGTTTGTCCGACTTTTGTCATTTCCCTGCCCCTGCCTAGGGGAATGTAAACAAACCAAGAGGCGTGACAGCTAGCCGACATGCTAACCCAAACCCAGTGATGTCTCAAAGTCTTATTTTCGCGTTTTGAAGCAAAAAAAATCACACAAAACTAGCTCGGATCATGTCACATGGCGGCAGGGTTGTCGACTGTCTTCGCCGATTGGCAACCCGCCTGACGGCGAGCAAGTTACAGCTCGTTCCCCTGCTCCGGACAGGAGAGCTCGCTGGGGAAGCAGCTGGAGAGTACCACTGGACAAACCGGCCGACGTCGGAGGAGCGCATAGCTGCCACATGGTCAACACGAATATGGCATAAAATAATGCTCTACTACACGGCCAAGATGTAAACAGTGAGAGTGCGGCGTGCAGTTGTTGTGCAGCTAACATGGCAGGATGTGTCTGAGGAGAACTTTTCTACATGTACGTCCGTGATCAAACGTATGTAAATAGTCCTTCATCTAAAGTAAGTTTGTGGTGTTTACTCTGGTCGCTGTATTCGCGGCCATTTTTAACACAGATTTGCAATTTCTAATGGGGTTGAAAATTTGACAGAACACCGGGCACACGAAGAGGGCAATAAGCCGAGTATAGAGGGGAGTGTGTAAACAAGCCGGCGGTCGTCGGCCGAGTGGCATTTTCGGTGGACAATCAGCCACAAAATGCAAGCCATTTCCGTTATAAAAGGTGTGCCATGATCCCAGTATTTGACGTAATACAAAATACGATGTTTACTCACTTCCTCGTAAGTTTAATGGTCCCACAGTAGTAGGGCTTGTTTTGGCCAATACCCGCGCTGAACGGGAACCCTTTGAGACCCAAAAAGGCTCAATTTTCTGCAGCCGCAACAATTTTCTGCAGCCATTTGGCTGGCGTGATGTGAAAAATAAACAAATTAATCCGCAATATCAGCCGAATCCGCAGTCCATACAGCAATGCTGTATTGTGAGATTGCTGACCCGGGTGACGTGACATTCGGATTCGTCCTAATCCCAAGACTGAAGACGGAAGTCACTCATTTTCATAGCGCAGGATTCAAAAATTGAATATATAAAACGATCGCTTCCATACACATCCAAGCGGTCCATTTCATTCAGGAGCATAAAACACTATGTGAAATATGAAATGACCATGCTTTTTGGTGTCATACGCACTTTAAAGGTTTAGGAACCTTTTGCAGGTGTTTTGAATTATATATGTAGCAACTGTGTACAAAACTGAAGCTTTTCATCGTATTCCAAAAAAAAAAAAATTTTCTTTTAAGTTTGTGGTTATAATAAGCTGAAAAATCTTCAGAATTAGAAAAGTTACGAGGAACTGCTTGAGATGAGCCATTACATGCAAATTGACATAAACAATTTTGTTGGTTTAATGTTTAATTGCCAAAATGAAACAACTTTTACTTGATATTAATTATTTCCAGGAGTACTGTATATAGTTTAATGTCATATATATTCGGTTATCAGTGGCTTCATATTATATATGACATAAAATTACAAAAAAAAAATTAAATTGAACTCACCAGAACGGCTGTCTCCCAAAGCACTTATAGTTAAAAAATCTGTACATTTCAGGGTAGTTCGCGCCCATCAGTCCACCTCAGAGTGCCATGTTTTGTGTTAAAATGCCAAAGTTCTGCTTTGCCTAAGAATGTGGATTTCACCCCAATCCTCCGTCTTTGTGCCCAAAAATAGTGAGCTTCGGGCGGCCGCGACAGAAGCACGAAGTGCCTGGAGCCTCCATGCTGGAGGTTTTAGGTGCTCAAAAAAATTCAGATTATTTCATTCTACACGTTCATTCACAGTTTACTGTATCCGTGCATTGCAGTAATAAATGATACAGGTGCACGATAATTATCGGAACAATAATTATCGGTTCAATAATCGGAATTAGGACGTCATCCCAATATAGCTAATAAAATTATTAATAGGACCGATAACATATTATTTTTGGCACGTGCCGGTGGATTGTGATGTGTGTTAGGTCAAAGGCAAATCTGTGCTGACTAGGGCTGCAGCTACCGAATGTTTTAGTAATCGAGTATTTGACTGAAAATTCTATCGATTAATCGAGTAATCGGATAAAACATTTTTTTTTAGGTAAAGAGCAAGAATAAATACACATTGAGAAAACGAGACATTTGACCTAATATTGAACCATTTTCAGACAATCAATGTCTTTATTTTCGATGTACCTACATTGTTGAAAACAGCCAACAAATGCATCTCAGACGTGACTAGAACAACAAATTCATGGCTTTCACTCAAAAAAAAAAAAAATCTTATTTCTCACCTAAATATGTCATTACGCTTTAATACATCACTTAAAAATTAGGTGTTTTTCCCACGTGTTTCATTTGAATTTCTATTTGTGTCAAGCTATTTTTAAGTTCTAGTTAAGTTTTAAGTTAGTCTAAACCAGACATGTCCAAAGTCTGGCCCGGGGGCCAAATGCGGCCCGTGGTCAAATTTCATCCGGCCCCCAGCCTCTGTCAAAATATAAATAACGTCTGGCCCGCACACAGACTTAATAAATTGGTCAGCAGTACTGCTACCAGAATATGAAGTAGGTTACACACTAAATGCTGCTCTTCATTTACCCACAAAAAGGCAGCAGCACTCTAAGCAACATTACGCCGTGTGACCCTTTACTTCCAATTTTGTAAAATGGCGACAATCAACAAAAAAAGGGAAAGTTGACTGCGACGGCCAACGATTCAAGGATAGGTGGAATTTGGACTACTTCCTCACTAAAATACGCAACAACTGTGTCTGCCTCATTTGCAGAGACAGTCGCTGTTTTAAAAGAGTTCAATGTGAGGCGATATTACCAAACGACATGCTGACATGTACGACAAGATTACAGGGAAGATTCGCAGCGAGAAATTGAAGCAACTTGAAGCTAGTTTAATTTCAGTATTTCGCAGGAGCCCGAGAGTCGAAAGATAACTCTGTAAAGGCCAGTTGCGAGATTGTTGAAATTATTAATTAAAAACAAATAGTAAAGCAAATGTGACACACAGAATGGCTTGCTAAAATTTGCTTAAATATATTATTCTACGTAAAGGACGGCAGCCAAGATCGGCCCAATATTTTTACCTCACCAAATCTGGCCCCCTTTGCAAAAAGTTTGGACACCCCTGGTCTAAACCGTAAATCCTGATAGGATTTTGAGTTTTTGCAGTGTTCAAAATAAATGTATGATACCTGCTGTATTGGAGCACATTAGGGACCAGTGCTACTTGGTGTTTTATCCAGCAATGACTACTGAGCTAAAATTGACAGTCAGCTTTATTATATTTTTATTTTACACCCTTATCAATCTACAGCACTGTGTTTTTACAGATTAAATAAAGCCTTATGTAAGACAAATTAGCCACGCATCGACAGTAGTTATAATTAATAGAAACCTAGCCCTCCGTAGGGCTAACGTTACATTAGCAAAGTTATTAGCGCTGAGAAGTCTACTGCCTTAACACCGCGGCTGTTTACTAACGCTGGTGAATCTGTCATTTCGCATCTAGTTCTATATACATGGGCTAACGTGGCCGAGTCTGTCATTTCGTGTCTAGTTCCATATACATGTGATATCTATGAGATGTATCAGAAGCTACCTGCTGGCAAAATTAAACGATTCCTTGAAGCGAAATAAATTACTCGCATCAATTTTTAAACTCGAGTTACTCGAGTATTTGTTTCAGCTCTAATGCTGACTTCACCACTTGTATTTTTGACCTGCAGGTGTTCAAAAACTCAGATGAATACACATTTAAAATTGATATGTATATTATTGGTTATCGTATTGGTATCGGCCTTGAGAATCAGGAAGTAATCGATATTGGTATCTGTTTCAAAAAATGGATATCGTGCACCCCTAATAAATGACAAGAGTGCCACATTTGATCTATAAAAAGACAAAGTTACGTTTCGTCCACCAAGGGGATTTCACCCCGAGCCTCCGTGTACTTTTGCCCACCCATAGGGCGTCTCGGGCGGCTACGACAGCTGCCAACACGCCGATAGATTCATCGCTGTACTTTCATCCACATGCTCGAAAACAACCATAATGGGTCGTGTCAACAGCCAGACGGGTTTACGCTTGTCACACTGCCTCAACGTGCCTTATGTCGGCCATTGAAACCCAACATTAAGTTTTTCTGCCGGATCAAGTCAATAGGATGATATTCTCTCCCAGAGCTGATGGCATTGGGAGCGCGTCGCAGGGTCTTGAATTCCAAACTAAGGGATGGGCAATAATTTATCGCAAAAAGGGGGGGTTGCGTTAATGCCGAACAGTAAGTTTCACTGACAGCTTCATTAATTCATTCACTCCCAGCCATTTTCACCAGAGCAAGGCCCTTCGCTCCTGGCCGTTTTAGCGGATTTTGACTGATTTTGCAAGGCCCGCAGAAAATTCTGTTCTATTGCTATATAAACATGGAGCCCACCAAAGGAAAGATTAGACTCTCTTCTTTCAGCAGAAAAAAGTTATGCATATCTTTTTCCATTCTTTAGAAATCAGCATGAGAAAATAGCTTAGTTTGAGCAATTTTTCAATTTCTGATGAAAAAACAGAGAAATTGAGCTTTTTGTAAAAGCATACATTTCAAACATAACTTTGACTTTAATACAGCTATTTTTCACTTTTGTGACATCCCAAATATCTGAATAATGTTTTCGTTCTACAAAATAACATAAACAACAAGACAAATAGAGATTTTGATCGCAAAGTAACAATTTATTTAAACATAACTAAACTATTAAACTGTTGAACACATAACAATGGGGAAGGCTCTCGGCTGCTCCCGGTTGAATGAGGTGGCTCCCGGTAATCTGATGAGTCCGGATCAAGATCGTTCTCACTTTTTTCATCATCTTCATCGTTGGTTTCAACCTCGGGCTCAGCAGTAACGCAACGTGAGCTCCGCAGAACGCGTGTGGAACCTGACGCTGTTGTGGCCGTCACCGTCTGTCTCATCAAGAGAGATTTTTTTTTTTATCCTTCTTTGACGATGGTTTCGTTTTCTTTTCAAAACACTCCTCCAGTGTCGTTTGCCTTTTTTTCACGAGCTTTCTCCACATTTTTCTCAAATTCTCACGCGTCTTCACAAGATCCCTCCAACTTCCGTTTCCTGACTATTTTTCTTCACTTCCTTTCTTGGCCCGAGATGAGTTCTTACAAAATGTGCTACTGCCCTCCAGTGGCCAGTTTTATTGCTTTAAAATGAGTTTTGAGCAATGTGCATTGCAGTTTAGATGCAAGAGAACCTAGAGATGCCTTTTGTCAAAAAAAAAAAAAAAAAAAAAAAGTAAAAGACGAATAAATACATTTTTGGGACACTGTAACAATTGAAAATAGAACGTATTTATACGTTTTTGGGAGCTTCTGCTATGGTGTTCCATAGGGATGCAACGATACAGTTAACTCACGGTTCAATACGGGGGACACGATTTTTGATCCGATTCAAGACATTTAATGCTCTGGGGAAAAAAATAACAATTGTATTTTTTGTTTCGGTTTTTTTTTTTTTTTTTTTTTGCTAATGAGCAAAAATTAAAATTGCCATCGTATAAACATGCATTTTAGTGCATTTATTTATGTGCTTACTTCTTACTGATCTGAAGAAATTTTGTATAAAAGTGCTGAGAACAATCTTTACTGTTTGTAAAGTGAGGTGGTGCACACTGTTGATTGCTACAGCTCTCTTAGCAGCTAGGTTTACTACATGAGAAAGACATCCTATTTGTGGTCCGAATCCATCTGTGTCACGTACTGAATTAACAATATTTGCAGCATTATCTATAGTCACTGGTATGGATTGATTTGGCCTTCTTAACTTCCATTCAGTCATAGCGGTTTATAATTCATCGATCTAGTATATGGACTACGTGTCCCATAATCACTCTGGGCTCACGTAGCCAATGGCATGGGATGTAGCACATCTAGTTTGCTATTTCATGATATCTAGTGTGTCCACGCATTAAAAAAGTTACCAAACGCCACAGAAGTCACGTCTGCTCATTACTGCACAACACCAGCATATGACAGTCGACTTTCATAAACAGGACGAGTTTGAAGCACAGCGCTCTTAATTTGCCACTCAATGTTCACCATGTCCTTTTAGCTGTCCGTTGTCAAAGCGAGGTTGTTCGTAGCAGCCAAGTCCTTAACAATGTTTTGCCGGACTTCGTTGTAAATATCCGGTGTTGTGCCGAAAAATAGCCGCCCCTCATGAAATGTCACCCCTGACGGGAGCGCCCACACGTCAACAACAACGGCATGCTGGAGATGGTCCGCAGGCAATCCGGAGCACTGACGCGGCTGGTATACGTTGAACAATAGGATATAATGGGAACAATTGGCTTTTTTTGCCGGACCTGGAACGAAGATGCATCTTGCTTAGTTGGTAACAAGGAAGCCGAACTTTTAAGAGCACGGGCGAGAAATCTCAGCGGAAAAATTACCGCCTTCATTTTTATTTATCGTGCGATAAATGGAATTATTGCATATTGCGACAGGCTTAATTGGGGTTCGTGCTTTTTTCTATTTGCAAAGTGTTTAGACTTTGCATTTCGCCTGACACCTCTCGGCCACCGTACTATTAGCAGTACTAGCCCGAGTATTTCCTTCGTGTCACATAGCAAATCCTGTAGTATGGCACAACAATGATAGCTAAAGTTCTACTACACCAAACTAGTTGGCACAATAAAGGCAACACAGTCACCGCAATGCACCTCGGTCACCTCTGGATTTACTTCAACACGACCTTATCAAAGTGTACATCTGTTTACCAATTCTTGCAGGAGACGTGAGGGAGATGGCAGCCCCCCCTATATTACTTGAGGCATGTCAGGAGAGAAGAAACATAGCGGGAGCATATATAAATTGAACGTGTGTATACTGCTCACTGAAAGATTTATTTTCACTGGCTGCTTTGAAGGAGAGAGAGAGAGAGCGCACAGTGTCCCCTTACAAGTGAAACAGCAACAACAACAACAGTCCAAGTTGGCTTTTCACTGAGCTTAGATGCTCCACTGCTTCTATTGCCCTTTTCCATTCCACCTCTGCTGGTACGTAACAACATAGCACCATGACAAATGTGTCAAAAGAAACAATACTAGCTTTTCCTCACTCCATCAAAAGACTGTTAAACGACATCTCTGTGTATAGCTTTAGGCCAGAAAAGAATCGCATGGAATAGGTCATGTGTTAGCGTGCTCAGTTGAATACAAAAAAAAAATCTAAGAATAGACTTCTATCATGGCAACTTGTAACTTGTCTGGAACCTTCAAATACATTGTTGTGAATACCGGCGTTAGAGTATAAAGGCGTTATTTTTTTCCAATAGTGAGTAATCTCGGGTGACCCTATTTTGATTTCCAAAAAGACGACACTCGGCCCGGCCTTGAGATACTTGAATTTTACTCGAAGTTCGCTCAAAGATGCCTATGTCACTTTAATACATTTAAAGTGTGCCTCCTCCGTGTGGATAGAAAAATTCAGTTTTATAAAAAAATATATATAAAATAAAAATTATAGCCATATAGTATATAACCTAAGACACAAATTCAAATTCTCAGAGGTTACTCAACAGGCTTTATTATCCCTAAAAACATAATCCAAAACAATGAAAATGCAAAATAAATAAATAAATAAATGGAATAATGATAAGAAATAATAATAATACAATGCAGATCCATTGAAATGTAGTCCAGTCAATACACACAGAGAGTATAGGCTATGTGCCAACTAAACATTTTTATAAGTTAAAAAATTGTCGAGATAATGATTGCACACAACTTTGCACGCAAACGATAACCGAAAGAAACTGACAAACTTTTCAACCAGCACGTTTTCAAATGCAGCAGTTTAAAACTACATTTCCCATAATGCCTAGCGCGGTATTGCTCACTTACAGTTGGCTATGTGCCAACTAAACAATTTTATAAATTAAATAATTGTCGAGATAATAATTGCACGCAAGTTTGCACGCAAACAATAACCGAAAGAAACTGACAAACTTTTCAACCAGCATGTTTTCAAATGCAGCAGTTTAAAACTACATTTCCCATAATGCCTAGCGCGGTATTGCTCACTTACAGCAACCCTATGAGCGAGCTCCGGTAGCCGAGGCAATATCAAACATTGCTATTAGAGCTGAAACGAATACTCGAGCAACTCGAGGAACTCAAGTTCAAAAAGTGATCCGAGTAATATTATTCGCCTCGACGAATCGTTTAATGTTGACAGCTCTGAGCGTTACGTTTTGCATTAAACTACTTTTAATGCAGGAAGAAGCAAAAAAAAAAAAATTACCTGACTGCAGCGTATAGCCGCTACAAACTATTCCAACGTTGCTAAAAACTACGCCCGCATGATGCTACGGTGGTAGCAGGTAGCATCTGATGCATCTCATAGATATCACATCTATAGAACTAGATGCGAAATGACAGACTCAGTGGCGTTAGTAAACAGACGCCATCTTAAAGCAGTAGACTACTCAGCGCTAATAAATAAGATTAAAGTTACTGTCCCTTGCTCACGTAAATCCCTGCTGAAGGTCAGGTTTCTATTAATTATGACTACTGTCAATGCGTGGCTAACATGTCTTATATAAAGGCTCTATTTATTCTGTAAAAACATAGCACTGTAGAGTAACAAGAGTGTAAAATAAAAACATAATAAAGCTAACTGTCAATCTTTTTAATTGACAGTTGACACCATGATAAAGTCTGTGACTGCGTAAATTTGTTTCCAAAGTAGAATGTAGGCATTATCGTCTTAATTACTCTTTTGGGTACATGAGCATTTGATTATATACGTATTGATCGTAATAAACTGGGACAGCTCTCTGGGAACACGTCACAGGCAGCACAATACTGTAGTATTCTATGCAAAGCGTCAGTCAATTTCAACACATGCTAATTGGTCCCATGAAAAATAATGAAAACCGGACATTTTTATGAATTTATAAAACCCCTCCGGACGCCCCGGACAGGATGTGAAAAGTGGACATGTCCGGGATGAAGAGAACATTCGGTCACCCTAGAGCAGACATGTCCAAAGTCCGGCCCGGGGGCCAAATGTGGCCCGTGGTCAAATTTCATCTGGCCCCCAGCCACTGTCATAAAATAAATAACGTCTCGCCCGCACACAGATTTAGTGAATTGATCAGCTGTACTGCTACCAGCATATGAAGTAGCTTACACACTAAATTTACCCACTAAAAGACAGCAACACTCTAAGCAACATTACCCCGCGTAACCCTTCCAATTTTCTAAAATGGCGACAATCAACAAAAAAAAAAAAAAAAAAAAGTTGACTGCGACGGCCGACACTCCAGGGAGAAGTGGAAATTGGACTAATTCTTCACTAAAATACGCAACAACTGTGTCTGTCTCATTTGCAGAGACAGTCCCTGTTTTTTTCAAAGAGTTCAAGGTGAGGCGATATTACCAAACAAGACACGCTGACATGTATGACAGGATTACAGGGAAGATACGCAGCGAGAAACAACAGCAGAAGCAACTTGAAGCTAGTTTAATTTCACAGCAGCAGTATTTCGCAAGAGCCCGAGAGTCGAGAGAGAATTCTACACAGGCTAGTTGCGAGATTGTTGAAATTATTAATCAACAAAAAATAAAAAATAAAGCAAATGTGACACACAGAATGGCTTGCTAAAATTTGCTTAAATATATTGTTGTACGTAAAGGACATCAGCCAAGAACGGCCCCCCACATTGTTACCACACCAAATCTGGCCCCCTTTGCAAAAAGTTTGGACACCCTTGTCTTAAAATCTCTATTTTCTGGGGGGAGAAACATTTTGAACAGGAGGGTATTTTAAAAATATATATATATATATATATATTTTTTTTTTTTTAAACGGCAAAACCCTAACTGGAGGCGAGAGCACGCGAGAGCAGAATTAAAGACGCCATGATTTTAACGAGATATTATCGCGTACTTACCTCGTTTCAGTCCAAAAACTCCATGTAGCATGTATCATCGAGTGTCAAGACACAGATGTGAATGGCCACAGTCGGATTTTGGGGGAACATGGTCATATAACAAGGGTTGCGATGCAGAAATCGCAGACATCAAAGAGTGGTCGAGATGTTCTTTCTCATATATTTACCCTTTTAAACTTTTTTTTTTTTTTCTTTGTTTGGATCGATTATTTATCATCTAACATATTGGGGAAAATGTGACAGTAACAAAAAAATACAATTAATTGATAGTTATGAGGTAGATATCCGTGACTTTTTATCAGACGCCTTTTTTTTTTTTTCATTTTGACGTAATTTGTTTAAAAGTTTAAAATATGCGAGTGAATAATTTTTTAAAGTCTTTTTTTTTTTTTTTTTAAACGAAATACTAGACATCAATTAATGATTTCTAAGATAAAAATGACAGACATTTTGATTAATAAATATAATTACCTTCTTTTTATGGCTGGGTTGAAACAAAAGCGGTTGCGCGACGTCTGTAAACGGGGGTTTCCAGGGTAAGACGGACAAATTAAAAATAGTTCGGGGGCTTAATGCGGCATGAAACTGCTATGGCAGCATATAGACATATTGTTCTATCAAACACAACAGTTCTTTTTGCTTAAAATACAGCAGTTTATTTTAAAGAGGAGTGCAAGAGCAGAAACTGCTTTTTCAGTCTTGTCTGTGTTTTCCGCCCTATATATTTATTAAGGGTTTGACGATATACATAAGTCACGGTTCAGTAGGTGCTTCGGTACGGGGGTAACGGTTCGATGCGGGTTCAGTACCACAACCACAAGAAAAACAAAAAGGCTTGTTTTCCTCACAGCATTTGAAAGTTAAAGTTTGTATACCGTTACACTGTTATATAGGTGAAATTTAACTCTCAGTTAATATACACATCTTTTATGTGAAAGATGTTATACAATGTACTAACATAAAGAACATGGAAAGTAACATCATTTATTTTGCTGTGTAACTAATAACTCTTACAATGAGGTAACTGAGTAATTTGTAACTAACTAATTACTTCTTAAAATAAGATTAACAACCCTGTTCAAATGTTGCATGACTTCAGAATACTGCAGTTTTTTGTTTTGTTCTTTATGTTTGCTTTTAAAACAGCCTATAATGCATACCTTTCATAGATTGTACAAAATGTATTCAAATATAAATGGTTGGGAGGGGGGGTTAAAGTCCTTGAGGCACAGCCATAAAAAAGAAAGAAAAAGAGAAGAGAAAAAAACATCCAAAATAAAAGTAGCTACGCATCCAAAAAGAATGTAACCTTGAGACAAAGCATTCTTGTGTGTTTTTCAACAAATCTCATTTAGGCCATCATCCAGGGTGACCTCTGCATGCAACATCTCTGCCAATCCATTAGGCCAAAATCACTTGGACCCACTCTGCTGAATCAAAATTGAATTTTCTCCCCTCTCATACTCTTTATATCAGCAACAATGCCACCCTATTATCCCTGCAAGGTCACATGGGTCATGTAGGCCCTGCAATGATTTACTATACACTATGAGCAGATTGAAATATTGACAAAAGGATAAACACTACATATTACAGGAACTTATGCTACTAGCACATGTTCTTGTCTGGCATGTTTTCCATTTTCATTCCTCCGGATATTTAGCTGAATAAACACTTTAGTGTAGAAATGCATTTTATAAGATGATTGCTTTTCGTGAGAAGTTAACAATGCAGCACATTTGTGGCCATGATTGACCCAATTATTGTGCTAGGTGTTGTGCAGGTTACTTCTGAAATGTATAATAGATTGCACGAGTCACCAGAAAGGTCTTATTACAATACTTGAAGTAAAAATAAAACCCCTGCAGAAATATTGTTCAGGCTAATGCTGTTTGCTGGGATGCATGTACATATCTTGCACCTCATTTTAGCTACTTACTGGATCCGTTATAGCAGCGGTCCCCAACCTTTTTTGGACCACGGACCGCTATGATGTGGGCCTTTTTTTCAAGGAACGGCAATCAACCTTTTTTGACAGCAGCCTCTCCAAAAACTTGACGGCAAATATCCTTGATCGCAGGCATTAGCAATACGGTTCGGCATGCTCTCATCAGTGCATCCGCTTTTGTTGCCTCGTTTGCTAGCTTTTACACACATATTATGCAGAATGGACTTGGTTGTAGGCAGTGTTGTTAATCTTACTTTAAAAAATGTAATTAATTACAGTTACAAATTACTTCACCCAAAAAGTAATTGCGTTAGTAACTCAGTTACCTGAATGTAAGAGTAATTTGTTACTTGGCAAAGTAACTGATGATAATGTTCATGTTTTTTTTCTCAAAAAAAAAAAAAAAAAAAAAAAAAAAAAAAAAAACAGGTCACACAATGTGAAGTTTAAAGGGTTTTTGGGACAATTGGCCCTTGCCCGATTCTTTACCCTAAACTTAACTAGACACAGGGGTATTGCGGATATTGCGATACCAGTAACATTTGCCATGTGTGGGAGTCATTTAATGTTGCGAATCAACCATTAAAGTTGTTAAAATTGCTCCCATTATTGCATGAGTTCCCTTCTATTTTCGACACATGTAACTTTTAAAAATGTTTCATCATTTAAAGATAGATTTAAGTTAAGTTTTACCGATTTAGGAGCATTTTAGATAAAAAGTTACTCAGGTTCGCTTGGAAAGTTCTCTACGACAGAGCTTTCCTGAGAATTCTACTGCTTTAAGATGGCAGCTGTTTACTAACACATCTAGTTCTTTATTATACATGTTGCTAATACCGCCTTGTCTCTCACGGGTATCTAGTTCTGTATATACAGTGGGAAGAACAAGTATTTGATACACTGCCGATTTTGCTGGTTTTCCCACTTGCAAGCCATGTAGAGGTCTGTAATTTGTATCATAAATTCTCTTCAACTGTGAGGGACGGAATGTAATACAAAAATCCAGAAAATCACATTGTATAATTTTTAAATGCTAAATTTTTATTTAACTGCATGAAATAAGTATTTGATACATTACCGACTAGTAAATATTTCGGCTTTTTTAAGAACCCCTCCTGTTCTCCACTCATTACCGGAAGTAACTGCACCTGTTTGAACTTGTTATCTGTATAAAAGACACCTGTTCACATGCTCAAACAAACAAACTCCAACCTCTCCACAATGGCCAAGACCAAAGAGCTGTGTAAGGACATCAGGGATAAAATAATAGACCTGCACAAGGCTGGGATGGGCTACAGGAAAATAAGCGAGCAGCTTGGTGAGAAGGTAACAACTGTTGGAGGGATTATTAGAAAATGGAAGAAGTTCAAGTTGGCGGTCAATCTGCCTCGTTCTGGGGCTCCATGCAAGATCTCACCTCGTGGGGCATCACTGATCATGAGGAAGGTGAGGGATCAGCCCAGAACTACACGGCAGAACCTGGTCAATGACCTGAAGAGAGCTGGAATCACAGTCTCGAAGAAAACCATCGGAAACACATTACGCCGTAATGGATTAAAATTCTACAGAGCACGCAAGGTCCCGCTGCTGAAGCCAGTGCATGTCCAGACACGTCTGAAGTTTGCCACTGACCATCTGGATGATCCAGAGGAGCAATGGGAGAAGGTCATGTGGTCGGATGAGACCAAAATTGAACTTTTTGGTCTAAACTCGGCTCGTCGTGTTTGGAGAAAAAGAAGGATTAGTAAAACCCCAAGAACACCATCCCAACCGTGAAACATGGAGGAGGAAACATCATTTCTGCTTCTCTGCCAAGGGTACAGGACGACTGCACTGTATTGAGGGGAGGATGGATGGGGCTATGTGTCGCCAGATCTTGGCTGACAACCTCCTTCCTTCAGTGAGAGCCCTGAAGATGGGTCGTGGCTGGGTCTTCCAGCATGACAACGACCCAAAGCACACAGCCAAGGCAACTAAAGAGTGTCTCCGTAAGAAGCATCTTAAGGTCCTGGAGTGGCCTAGCCAGTCACCAGATCTGAACCCGATAGAAAATCTATGGAGGTAGCTGAAAGTCCGTGTTGCCCGGCAGCAGCCCTGAAACCTGAAGGCTCTGGAGAAGAACTGCATGGAGGAGTGGGCCAAAATCCCTGCTGCAGTGTGTGCAAACCTTGTCAAGGACTACAGGAAACGTTTGGTATCTGTAATAGCAAACAAAGGTTTCTGTACCAAATATTAAGTTCGATTTTTGTGATGTATCAAATACTTATTTCATGCAATTAAATGCAAATGTATTATTTAAAAATCATACAACGTGATTTTCTGTTTTTTTTGTATTAGATTTCGTCCCTCACAGTTGAAGAGAACTCATGATACAAATTACAGACCTCTTCATACTTTGCAAGTGGGAAAACCAGCAAAATTGGCAGTGTATCAAATACTTGTTCTCCCCACTGTATGTGATATCTACCAAAGCATCATTTGGGCATAGTTTGTAGGCTATCGGCTACAGTCAGGTATTATTGGAGCCACCTAGCATAGTAGTATCGCGTTTGCAACGGCGTAACACTCCCTTGCCTCCTCCCCACTCCTGCTCTGCTCTCTCCTCTCCGTGAGTTCGTCTTTCTCAGACTTTTTCTCGCGTCAGTCAACCAACATAGTAACGCACGGCTTTCCCGCCTCAGTAACGGTAATGGCGTTCCCAAGATGAGAAAAGTAATTAAGTAGATTACTCACTACTGAAGAAAATAACGCCGTTAGTAACGCTGTTATATTATAACGCCGTTATTAACAACACTGGTTGTAGGCTCTTCTTCTGGCTCAGCAGGTGGCCTTTTTCCCGTAAAAAAAGGTGTCCAAAGACGTCGCCGCGCACAGCACACAGCCAAAAGCAGCTAATGTTACTGTTTACATTGACTGACGCTGGGCTGCTATAGGTGTGCAAATACCCCAGTAATGGCGGTCAACCACGAGAGGGAGAAGTGCATAAATCTTTACTCGGATTAGTCAATAGAGTAGACAGGCATATTGATGTGTCAAGAGGCACAGGCCAGATTGTGGCCGTTAGCAAATGATTTATTAACTCTGCAGCCCGGTAGCAAATGTGCCAGTGTTCTGCCAAAATAATCTACACGGCGAAACATCCTACCAATGCCCAATGCATGTGCCATAGACTTCACTGTCAGTTGATGGGAAACGGGGTGCGGGGACGCTCCGTAGGGGGCCTATTTTCAAAATTTTTAGATTGAAATATTTTCAAAACTAAAGCCGCTAGTGACCTGTAACCAAAACAGGGACCTCCCTTAGGCATATATGATTCTCCATGAGCAGCGGCATCAAAAAAATTCAAAGTCGTTCCCTAATAAAATCCCTATTATTTTTTATATAAGTATAACAAAACTTAAAATGGCTATAACATTCTCAGATTTTACACTAGATGCACAAAAATCCCAAGATGCAGAGATAATCACCTATATTTTCAGGATCAAAAGCAATATTTAACATATCATATAAGTATTTGCCCAAAAGAGCGACTTGTTTTTTCTATTTAGTGCAATCTTGACATGTTTTCAACAGCTGCTAAATTACTCAATTTTCACATCAGAAACTTAACACTTGAGGAAAGCATGCAGAATCATCGTAATTTTACTCAACAAATGCGGATTTTCCATATGTCTACATATATTCACCACTTATTTCGGTTGAATTCCGATGTCATCATCATTGCCTCAGCACGTCTTGCCGGCTATATGGCCCTTGTCGTTTTTAGATTTAAATATTACATAAATTAAAAGCCATAAAACCGGCAGTCGGCTGAACATTACCTGATGATTTGAATGTAAAGTTACGCTATAGTGTATGGTTACAAAATCCAACATGGCGGCCATCACAAAACAAAGAGCTTTTTAAGTTGAAAATGTTTGTAAATAAATGTGTAAATCGTGGAATTTCTATAGATATGAACCCGAAACAGTCTAGATTCTTAGAAGCAAAAAAAAACCAAAAAAAAAACGGGCAGTTATCATTCATTTCATGTAAATATTTCGACCTAAAGCTATGCAAATTTTTTCCATTCATTTTTTTCACAACATTTCAAAGTGCATGCATGGTGCTATTTTATATATAAATTACCTTTGAATCCTTGACCAAATCACTCCTGAGACACTCCTGCCTTCTTGTATGCACCAAAACTTTCGTCCTGTTGATTTTTCTATTCTATCAAGGAGTTTGATGATTTTTTTTTTTTTTTTTTTTTTTTTTTTGTGTATTTCTTTGGCCTAATATGGTCAGGTAACAGTTCATATAGATGTTATACTGAAAAAAATATATATATACCATTGTTTTTTTCCCCCTTTTTTAAAGCAGTTAAGCAGTTTTAAGCAGCTTTTATTTCCAGTACAAAAACTCCAACACACACTGTAGGTGAAATAGAGCGCTGTCTCTATAGTAGCCTAGTAGTAGTACATAAACTATCCAACATGCGTGTGTACTGCCATTGTCCGTGGCTCGTATGGAGAAAATGCGCCAGCATTTAAAATTTGGACAGAAACGGCTGTTTTTGGATGAGAAAAATTAAACAATATCCTCAACACCCCCTGCTGTGCGTGACTTCTAGCGCCCTTGCCTACCTCTGTTGTGCTTTGAGGTACCAGATGTTTCCATTATAACACTGTGGTTCCGTGCAAGTCTTTAAGCTTATTGAATACCAAATGTTGGCATGTTAGCATTCTGGCTAGCTGTTAGCAAATAAAATATCGAGGGGGATGGGGCTTGATGGCTCATTGTGAGAAATCTGTTCAGCACAAATGAAGCAGCTGTGTTGTGTTACTGCGTAGGCTGATGTGCAGAACAATGAAGTGGATGTGATGTGGTATCGACTGAATAATGAGCTTCAGAGAACAACCCCCTGCCTCCTTTCTCACAAAGACCTCACCCACCCCCTTCTTTTTCTTTGATGCAGCTGATACATGCATAAGCAACACTTTCGCCTGGTTCCAAGTAGCACAGCAGCTTGGAGCTGATTACTTTACATGACACAATTCCCTACCACCACCCCAAAATACAAATATGGTAGAGCTTGCAAGCTGTGACTCTTGTTTTCGTTCTTTCTCTTTTTTTAACCATGATGATCATTCAGATGTTTTCAAAAGGGGTTGTTAACCTTTCTGTGGTAGTCTACATAAGAGACGTAGGAGAAAGGGCACTCTTTTTCTTTCTAATGGCTGCCAAAACCACACGGGGGGTTATGATTCACATAGAGCAAGATGTTGCAGGACTACAGAGGCCTTGACTGGAGTCCCAAGGCTATAATTAGATTGCATGCTCCTCAACCAAATGGTGAATCAATGTCTTAAACATCATCTTTCCTGGACCCAATCAAAATAAGCGCCATAAATAGCTCTGCTGTGTTATTGTTGTAGGATACAAATCTCGTAACGGGTGTGGTGTTTATCTCGACTTGCAGCGTGGCTCGTTAAAAAGGGAAAAAAAGGTCAAGCCTCAAGGGGTGCAAATGTTTAAAATGTATTTTAATCAATGCAATACTAAAATGCATAGCTGTTTGACTCCTAGATTTTAGCATTAGCAACTGTTAGCGTTTTACATGAATAAATCATGGCTATGTTCCAGTGAGATAGGGACTGAATTACTCCGCGAATGACTGATGTAATTCATAATCGCACGGTGCAACAAACTGATAATTTCACTACATTTTATTAATCAAGTTTTATCGATTCAAAATTCAAACAGCTTAATTTAGTCTGAGGGACAACAAAGTTTTAGAAGTGCTTACACCGATTAGACGGCAGCACTCTTCTAATGACTTCCAACTAGGATTGTTCCGATCATGTTTTTTTGCTCCCGATTCAATTCCAATCATTCCCGATAATTTTTCCCGATCATATACATTTTGGCAATGCATTAAGAAAAAAATGAATAAAACTCAGACGAATATATACATTCAACATACAGTACATAAGTACTGTATTTGTTTATTATGACAATAAATCCTCAAGATGGCATTTACATTATTAACATTCTTTCTGTGAGAGGGATCCACAGATAGAAAGACTTGTGACTTTGTATATTGTGACTAAATATTGCCATCTAGTGTATTTGTTGAGTTTTCAGTAAATGATATTGTAGCCATGGCCAAATGCATGATGGGAAGTGGAACCATGACTGTGTGTAGTGCTACCAATTCATATATCTTCTCTGCGTTGGCAAATAACATAAGGTGTTAAGAAAAAGATCAAGTGCTACCTTGCTTCCCCACATTGCTTCCCATGATAGTTCTTATCGTAGGGAGAGGGATTGTCAGGCTTTAGCCAATTAAAAAAAAGGCTCGAAAGGCTGCCAAATTATATTCTACTCATTTTACGCTGCCTTTTATCTCTCTATATAGGTAAAACGGCGCCATTACAGATTGAGCCCGACAATGCGTGAGTGGGTCGTGCAGCGCATGCATTAATTGCGTTAATTATTTTAACGTGATACATTTTTTTAAAAAATTACTGCCGTTATTGGGATAAATTTGATAACCCTACCTTAAGCCTAAACTAAAGACATGGGTGAGTATAACATATTATGTCTGTAACGTTAAATACAATTAGAAAACGATTTAATTAAAATATATATATATATACTGTATATATTAAAAAAGGCATAGCCGATGTTTTTTTGCCGATTCCGATACTTTGAAAATGACGTAATCGGACCCGATCGATCGGTCTACTTTCAACCATGTGGTTGATTATCGTTGCAGAATTTTAAAGATGGGTACTTTATTTATTGCTCAAAAAAACATCACAAATGAGGAAAATAAAATAAATGTGGTTTTAAAAAATGAAACTATAAAGCTTCTCAGATCATTTAACAGGACTCTAGTTCACAAATTATGCCTGGGTATGTAAATTTATGGTCATCAATGTAGCTATGGCCATACATTTGTACACAGGGGAGGAACTTAGGCTACATCTACACTAAGGACAGATAATTTTCTCCAGGATATTTTGCCGACTATTATTATACCTGTCCACACTTACGTTTAAAGTGCGTACGACAGGAGAAAAAAAAGTCTTAAATAGGATTATTATGTAAATTACAATCATATTTTGAGACGATTCGACTATATACAACAATTTACCAAAGCGCGGATGACGAGAAATTAGTCTTTTAATCTGCCGTTTAGCCAAACCTACCATTATTGGGCTCTCGCGTCCCCAACATGTGGATGACGTCAGCGGAGTCATGATTTCATTTGAGTTAGTATGCAGCCTATTGAAGGGGAATTATTCACAACGAGGAAAACGCGACGAAGAGAGCCGCAAAATGTCATTGTTTCAGTCTCTGTACTCCAATATTTTTACAGGATATTCTTTTTATCCAAGTATTTTTCCCCCAATAGTAAATAGATGGCTTGAGAAGGACCAGTCATCCCGTTGAGGGAGAATTATTCAGAACAAGGAAAACGTGACAAAGAGAGCCGCAAAATGTAATTGTTTCAGTCTCTCTACTCCAATATTTTTCCAGGATATTATTTTTATCAAAGTCCGTGTTGCCCAACGACAGCCCCAAAACATCACTGCTCTAGAGGAGATCTGCATGGAAAAATGGGTCAAAATACTAGCAACAGTGTGTGAAAAGCTTGTGAAGAGTTACAGAAAACGTTTGGCCTCCGTTATTGCCAACAAAGGGTACATAACAAAGTATTGAGATGAACTTTTGGTATTGACCAAATACTTATTTTCCACCATGATTTGCAAATAAATTCTTTAAAAATCAAACAATGTGATTTTCTGGGGGTCTTTTTCCACATTCTGTCTCTCATGGTTGAGGTTTACCCATGTTGACAATTACAGGCCTCTCAAATATTTTCAAGTGGGAGAACTTGCACAATTAGTGGTTGACTAAATACTTATTTGCCCCACTGTAATAGAAAGAACACTTTCGAGTATATCGACACATGACGAGTCTAACCAAATGATGTGCAGTAGACGTGCTGGGGTCCACATTGTTGCGGACAGCAAGGTCGTTGATGGCTAGAAATCCGAGCAGTTTTTGAACGCGACACGAACAATACGTCGCTCATCTGCACACGACCGAGAACTTTCAACCTACTTCTTCCTTCCTTCCGACTGCAACTCCGCCCGACGACGTAAAAGACAATATTGTAATAGCCCCGAGTGGGGAAATAGAAAGGAGAGGAGTCGGTGATGACTTTCCCAATTTATTGTGGCAACAATGGAAAATATTAAACAAAATGACAGCGGCATCGGCAACATGCGACCGCGTTCTCACGTCGTTCTCCCTCCCTCCATGCTTGCTTCCTGCTACGTCACCACTCCGCAGTCTGATGGCCCCTTCAAGGGCCCGCACAAAGTTACGGACATTACAATATATTTATTATATATACGTATATAAATGCGACATTAGATAATTTCTCGGGGCACATCTGACGATCTCTCACGGCACACTAGTGTGCCACGGCACACGGGTTGAAAAACACTGGTATAATGGATCCCTATGGGAGTGTTGCAACTCTCTTTCTACATGGCTCTGGGTAAGATGTTGTGCGGAGCTGTATATAGTGTTTAAGTGTTAAAATATCACTGCCAGCCACTTGGCCGATTGTCTGGAGGCACCCACAAAAATTTTTTCACTTGGACCCCCACCGGACAATCATCTTGACGGGCCTGCGAAAGTGTGATGGGCCCGTGAAAGCTTGTCAACTAGCATCCCGACTCCCCCCTCGGTCCCCTTGGGGGGGGGGGGGGGGGTTCTAATCTACTCGTTTATGCTTATCACACCCGGCCCCTGTTCACATTTGTTCTACCACTGTTTGTACATCATATTTAGTTCTCTGCTTTTTGATAGTAAAAAATACAATTAAGTTTTTAAATTGTTTTAATTAGATACATGTAAATACTTAGCTACATTCTGTAAAAAGTATACCTCAAAAGAGACACTAACGGATCTAAGATCTAACAGATCTTTGCTGCAAGATATGCTCTCAACCTCGACCTTTTTAAAATGTAGTTGAATACACCTGCCCTGAAGCTTAATGGAATATGTAAAACGTGAACATGCTGTTGCTTTAAAACACCCCTTATTAAAACACACAACCACCCCCAACTCACACACTCTTGGGAATCCATCATTGTGCAATTTAACACTGTTTATTTTTTATTCAACATCGATCTCCCTCTGGTATCATTGTACAGTGCTTTACGTATCCATTAAGAATACTATAAATGCTGCAAATGAGATATTGATATAGAGTGGCTGCATAATTTATATGGACACGATTCAGCTTGTTTTCACTTATGGATGTGACGTATTAAGGCAATGTTAGATGTCATCATACCACCAGTTAGAGTCAGTGAATGACAGTGAATACAATGATAAATAGAATTCTGTCTTAAACAGGCAGTAGTAGGATGGAACTACATGTGAGTTTACCTTCTTTGTTCCGTAATTTTCGGACTACACACCTCTACTTTCTCCCCTTCATTTTGATACATGTGGCTTTATAGTCCAGTGTAATAGGCGGATCTTCTATTCAGGCGAAGTAGGCGATCGCCCTAGGCCCCCAACCAGTAGGGGGCCCCCTACCAGCTACCCTTGCCCCAACGAGCAAGGGCTTGGGCCACCGGAGCCTGCAGCATCCCCAACTGTTCGTCATGTATAATTATGTCAGCATACTAAACAAACAAATAACAAAACAAAAAAGAAAGCCATTTGAATGCTGCATTTATATTATCCCCCCCCCTACAATGGACTGTTCCACGACGACGAACTAGTATCAGATGCTTAGCTTCATTTACCGCCGTTTAGCTTCGCTTAGCTCCGTTTAGCATCGCTTAACTCCGCTTAGTTGTACGTTAGCTTCACTTAGCTCTCCTGCGTTTTTCACCCCACTAAGCTCGCTATTTTTACAGCTCACTTGCTACTTTGCACGTCGGCTATTGTTTATTTCGAAGACATGAGCGAACGTGCTCTCTATGAGATCCAAAGTGCAGTGAGGGAGAAGATGAGAACATGCCGGAGGCCGCTAATGACTCTTTTAACATTTTCTTCTTCTTCTTCACACCGAACATAAAATACACGACAGCACACCCTGTGGCGAAACAGTGCAGTACAGTTCCAATCAGTCATACAATAACACTCAACAGCATTTGCTAAAAATTAAATCTATTAGTGACACCACAAGCAATGACGAAGAATGTAAAGCTTTCGGTTAGCGGTTTAGCGAATGTACCTCCGGTTCACATTTCAAAATAAAAGCACGTCATGTTCATCATATAAATAACAATTTCTGGAGTTAATCCCACATACTTCAGAATTAATATTATAATATGTTGAGTAAATACTACAGAATACAGATTCTACACTAAGAATAGCTTTCAAATGAAACTCTTTATGACAAATATGATTGGCAATGAATAATTGTTATAATTATTATACTACTATTATATATAGTAGTATACTATAATAATAATGCTAGAATTTTTTTAAAGAATTGTTTTGAATAATGTTGGAAAGGCAAAGTCAGTTTTCTGAATCTGTTTACTTTCCATTCTTTTGCACTGGTAAATGCTATCAGCATTTAACCTCATTGTTTATTTGTGATTTGTTATCTACATGATTATTTGTACTTTAATAAAGAATTTAAGTGTTCTAAAATGGTTTTGTGAATTAATAAGTGTCAACAAAAATTTCATTGCTCAATTAATAAAAAAAAAAAAAAAAAAAAAAAGAACAAATGGTTCAGACACATATTCCCACAAAAATAGGCTAAAAATACTTTTAAACTAAATAAAAAATGCATTTAAAAAAAAATAAAAACATTAGCTCAAGCAAAATTGTAGCTTATGTTGGTCTTAACGGGGAGCATCTGGATTCAGCCATGTAAAATGAGACAGACTAGAAGGCTGAGTATCCACATAAATCAGTAAAACTAAATGCAAATACTTTTAAAATAAACCATCACAACGCAACTGAAACGAATACTCGAAGCAGCAAAATTTAATTCGAATCTTTTTTTCTAATCGAATATTCGAGTTAATCGATTAATCGTTGCAGCACTAGAAATAACAACAGCAGTCCTCATGGACGGTGCAAACAGAAGTATAAAATAAATATATAACTTAAAAACAATGGGTGAATAAGCAAATAAGTGACAGAGAAAACAAATGAATGTAATAATAAAAAGTAAAAAAAAAAAAAAAAAACAATACATACAATGGGGCAAATAAGTATTTAGTCAACCACTAATTGAGCAAGTTCTCCCACTTGAAAATATTAGAGAGGCCTGTAATTGTCAACATGGGTAAACCTCAACCATGAGAGACAGAATGTGGAAAAATATCCCAGAAAATCACAATGTTTCATTTTTAAAGAATTTATTTGCAAATCATGGTGGAAAATAAGTATTTGGTCAGTACCAAAAGTTCTTCTCAATACTTTGTTATGTACCCTTTGTTGGCAATAACGGAGGCCAAACATTTTCTGTAACTCTTCACAAGCTTTTCACACACTGTTGCTGGTATTTTGGCTCATTCCTCCATGCAGATCTCCTCTAGAGCAGTGATGTTTTGGGGCTGTCGTTGGGCAACACGGACTTTCAACTCCCTTCACAGATTTTCTATGGGGTTGAGATCTGGAGACTGGTTAGGCCACTCCAGGACCTTGAAATGCCTCTTACGAAGCCATTCCTTTGTTGACCTGGCTGTGTGGTCGGGATCATTGTCATGCTGAAAGACCCAGCCACGTCTCATCTTCAATGCCCTTGCTGATGGAAGAAGATTTTCACTCAAAATTTCTCGATACATGGCCCCATTCATTCTTTCCTTTACACAGATCAGTTGTCCTGGTCCCTTTGCAGAAAAACAACCCCAAAGCATGATGTTTCCACCCCCATGCTTCACAGTGGTGTTCTTCGGATGCAATCCAGTATTCTTTCTCCTCCAAACACGAGAACCTGTGTTTCTACCAAAAAGTTCTATTTTGGTTTCATCTGACCATAACACATTCTCCCAGTCCTCTTCTGGATCATCCAAATGATCTCTAGCGAACCGCAAACGGGCCTGGACGTGTACTTTCTTCAGCAGGGGGACACGTCTGGCAGTGCAGGATTTGAGTCCCTGGCGGTTCATTATGTTACTGATAGTAGCCTTTGTTACTGTGGTCCCAGCTCTCTGTAGGTCATTCACTAGGTCCCCCCGTGTGGTTCTGGGATTTTTGCTCACCGTTCTTGTTATCATTTTGACGCCACGGGGTGAGATCTTGCATGAAGCCCCAGATCGAGGGAGATTATCAGTGGTCTTGTGTGTGTTCCATTTTCTAATAATTGGTCCCAGAGTTGCTTTCTTTACACCAAGCATTTTACCTATTGCATATTCTGTCTTCCAAGCCTGGTGCAGATCTACAATTTTGTCTCTGGTGTCCTTCGACAGCTCTTTGGTCTTGGCCATTGTGGAGTTTGGAGTGTGACTGACTGAGGTTGTGGACAGGTGTCTTTTATATCCATAATGAGTTAATACAGGTAACGAGTGGATCCTCGTTAGACCTCGTTAGAAGAAGTTACACTTCTTTGACAGCCAGAAATCTTGCTTGTTTGTGGGTGGCCAATACTTATTTTCCACTGTAATTTGGAAATAAATTATTTAGAAATTAAACAATGTGATTTTCTGGGGGGGGGGGGTTTCACATTCTGTCTCTCATGGTTGAGGTTTACCCATGTTGACAATTACAGGCCTCTCTAATCTTTTTAAGTAGGAGAACTTGCAGAATTGGTGGTTGACTAAATACTTATTTGCCCCACTGTATGACAAAATGAAGTATCTCCACTTATGACTAAGGACAAATTGTGAGTACTTTTGCCACCTGTGCTAACAGGTAATGCATCACCGTCAGGTTGCGCGTAGGTTATTCACTCTCCCTAAGCACGACAGCAAAAAGAAATTCTAATGATTTACTCTTTCTCGCTGGCATCATTTTAATTATGGATTTTCCCTTGCACACGATCGATCTGGCAAGAACGTTGTGGCAATAAGAAGCTGTCCATTAATTATTAGATGTGCGTTAAATTTTGATGATTAATGTTCTGGAAAGGAATCAGTTTCTCTAAGCTTTTTATTGCGCACTAAACGAGGATTTTTACAGTTTGCTTGCTTTGGCTGAGTCCTGATTTACTGTCAGGTGGAAAGATGGAGCAATTTCCTATTGATTATGAAAGGGGTCCTCAAAGAAAGATGAATATATGTTCTTTGTGAAATAGAGTTAAAAATTAGTTTGACCAATGCAGCGCTGTATGTCATTGTTCTCCACGTCTGTCGCTGGTTTACGACGGGTGGTTAAAAGCAAATAAATTGTTTTAACGCCTCATCTCGGAGAAGCATTATGTGTTTATACAGTGCTTAACACATTTATTAGAACGCCTGTCAAATAAAGAGAGCATCCAGTATGATGCAGTGCTTTAATGTGGACGTTTTCGATTTCAGAGCTAAACGATTTACCATTTTGAACAGGAATGAGCAATTTCAAATCGACTTCACCCTTGTCTACAACCCCCTCCAAATAGTAAAACTTCAGTCAGCGTATCATGCGTGAACTCAAGACCTCAGTCTGCAAAGATTAACTTTGCTCTTGTTGGTTTCTTGATCTTTTAGGGATACAGTGGGGTAAATAAGTATTTAGTCAACCACTAATTGCGGAAGTTCCCCCACTTGAAAATATTCGAGAGGCCTGTAATTGTCAACATGGGTAAACCTCAACCATGAGAGACAGAATGTGGGGAAAAAAAAAAAAAAAACAGAAAATCACATTGTTTGTTTTTTAAATAATTTATTTGAAAATCATGGTGGAAAATAAGTATTTATTCAATACCAAAAGTTCATCTCAATAGTTTGTTATGTACCCTTTGTTGGCAATAACGGAGGCCAAACCTTTTCTGTAACTCTTCACAAGCTTTTCACACACTGTTGCTGGTATTTTGGCCCATTCCTCCATGCAGATCTCCTCTAGAGCAGTGATGTTTTGGGGCTGTCGTTGGGCAACACGGAATTTCAACTCCCTCCACAGATTTTCGATGGGGTTGAGATCTGGAGACTGGCCAGGCCACCCCAGGACTTTGAAATGCTTCTTACGAAGCCACTCCTTTGTTGCCCTGGCTGTGTGTTTGGGATCATTGTCATGCTGAAAGACCCAGCCATGTCTCATCTTCAATGCCCTTGGTGATGGAAGGAGATTTTCACTCAAAATCTCTCGATACATGGCCCCATTCATTATTTCCTTTACACAGATCAGTCATCCTGGTCCCTTTGTAGAAAAACAGCCCCAAAGCATGATGTTTCTACCCCCATGCTTCACAGTGGGTATGGTGATCTTCGGATGCAATTCAGTATTCTTTCTCCTCCAAACACGAGAACCTGTTTTTCTACCCAAAAGTTCCATTTTGATTTCATCTGACCTACAATTTTTTCTCTGGTGTCCTTTGACAGCTCTTTGGTTTTGGCCATAGTGGATTTTGGAGTGTGACTGACTGGTGTTGTGGACAAGTGTCTTCTATACCGATAATGAGTTAAAACAGGTGCCATTAACCCTTGAGAATCGAAGGACGCGCCGGCGCGTCCTCAGCGCACGTCGTCTTTGAAGCGCCCTCACGTTTTAATTACACATGCCGTTGGTTGGTCTCGTTTTAAAGTGCGGAAGTTGCGGTTTACTCTCGTTATTATTTGAAGTCAATCGACCAACTAAAACGTGAGATATTGTCATTTAAGTTTTATAGTTTTATTGTCCTCTCAAAAAAACATTAAAACGCTGCATGGATCATTTGTTTATGTCTATATTTCCATCATTTCTTGTCCTTTTTCAAAACGGAAGCTCCATGGAAAAAAAACACAAATCAAACGAACCCTTTCGAAGTCACAGTGGAAGCACAAAATGTGTTTTTTTAATAAATATAACTGCCGTGCGAGGTTCCACCGAACGAGAGAGAGGAGTGTTCTGAAGCAGCGAGGTGGCGAGCGACGGCCGTATGGATCGAGCAGCGACTTTGTGTGACTTTGAGAATGAACGGAAAACTAAATTTAGCGCAAGCAATTGTGCTTTTTGATCAACTTGAGGAAGAGGATGGTCCAAATTCGTCATCATCGTCTTCTTCGGAAGAGTCCTCGAGTGAAGATAGTGACGGATTTGAACACGTGGGTGACGCCATCGACGAGCAGAGGTAAGCACACTCACTTTTTTTTTTTTTTGCTGAAAAAGTTTCTTTTGAAAGTTTCTTTTGATATTGCAAGACAAAGTTAATTTTGATGCAATATAAGTGTGTGTTTGTGTATATAATAATAAAATGTGCATATCAGATCAAAGTCGTACGTGCACTGTGTCTATCCAAGGCAGGAATTTATAATTGTGGTGTTCTTCTTTCTATATGAAGATTAGGGATGTAGCACATATTCAGCCATGGTATTCTTTCTATTGTCATACATATAGATTTCCATTATTATTTATTGCTGTATATATTTTTTATTTTATACTTTATTATTTTCATAAATACTGACTTTTTTTTCATGTACATTTATAGTGACAATGAAAGTAAAGTGAAATGAAAATGGAAGGGTGGAAAGAGGACCAACACCCCATGGAAGTGTGGTCTGTGTGATGTAGCCCTGTGTCTAATTCCAGGACGAAACTGCTTTTCGGAGTGGCATGCCTGAACAAAATTTAACTTGTTTATTGTAAATATTTTTGAAAATACTTTTTTTTCCAATGTTATATATATTTTTTTCCCCACAATCAGTCTTCTCAATTTGTGTATATAAATGTGTGTTCAAGAAGCTTGATTGTGTGTACATAGTTTTCATCAGGTGATGGGCCGCAATACCTAAACTCATAAAGAGATGGCCTCTAAACACTTTTTGTGTTAGATGGTATATATTTTTTCACTGTTCTTCACTGTTTGGTCTGCTGTATATAACCTGTTTTGACTAGAGCATGTATAAAGGCAAAAAACGCCTATGGCTATACCTGTTGTTTATGTTGAATTGTCAAATATAAGACTATTTATTCTAAATTTTTTTGGTTGAATGTTCATCCTAACATGTTCAATGAATATTACAAAGTTTCAAAACGGTTCGTTACGCATGTTTGGTTGTCAATTGGACATCAATATTAAAAATTTTGACAAAACGATTTTGGAATTTTTGGTCTTTTTGGGCCCAAAATGATGATTTATAATTGGTCAGTGAAGGAAACAACAGTTTGGACATGAAGTTCAAGGTGTCACAAAAAAAGGGACCAAACCAGGCCATCGTAAACAATTCTTTCTTTGAAATATAAAGGCAACTTCAAAGGCATGCAAAATCAGACAAAATAGGCCCAGACCTTAAAGGGTTAATACAGGTAATCAGTGGAGCCTCGTTAGACCTCGTTAGACCTCTTTGACAGCCAGAAATCTTGCTTGTTTGTAGATGACCAAATACTTATTTTCCACTCTTATTTGGATATAAATCCTTTAAAATCAAACAATGTGATTTTCTGTTTTTTTCCACATTCTGTCTCTCATAGTTGAGGTTTACCCATGTTGACAATTACAGGCCTCTCTAATCTTTTCAAGTAGGAGAACTTGCACAATTGGTGGTTGACTAAATACTTATCTGCCCCACTGTATCATCGTGTCAAACATTTTGGTGTAAAGAATACAGGTTTTCATGCATTGACTTGGTACTCTTTCATGAGGGGGATACCTTCATTCAAAGCTTACAAAATCGAGCTAATAAGCACTTGAAAGCCGGTCGTCTACCAATACTCACAAATACAGATGAGTGTGTACATCACAAACGGCCTCTGAAAGAGTTGACAATTTAAAAGAGGTAGTGACTTAATGAATTTATCCCTGGCGATACATTCCTAGTAAGCTTAAAAAGTAGGAGAAAATCGCTTGTCAACCAAGATAAAATATATGTATAATTACGCCACGTACATACAAATAAAGCTCAACATATGCATCATAAAGTGCCTCTGATAGAAAACAGACTGTTGAAAATTCAAAAGAGATCGCTTTTTTCATCAACTTACCTCCGAATATACTTTAAAGCCAGCCATTCGTATGAATGCGGTCCGTCCTCGTCGAAGCCGTGTTTGGAACTACCCGTGGCTCCACTACCCGAAAAATCCGGAAGTAAAATCGTATATAATGTATCCCTATGGGAGTGTCGTAACTCTCTTAATATATGGCCCTGATGTTTACATAAATCTGGTTGGTTAATTGAAGACTACATTGTCTTTAATGTTTATAAAAACACCTACTCTTGGCTAACCGAAGATCGCACCGGCTCAGTGCAGCACTGGATCTGTTTAGAATGTGCAGTTAGACCTAATATTTTGGCCAGTAAGATAATGATGTACCTGTAATATAATCCTGAAAATCAGCCCAACGTATTCATTTTTCATCTAAAGGGTGAGTACTGTATTGCCGCTTGGCATCTTTAAGCGTGCATCTTGATTGCGTGTGATCGCAGAGGAAGGCCGAGCTTCCCTATCTGTGAACACCAAGGTGCTGGAGGGCAACGCTCCATGAAGAGATACAGGAAAAGAGGATACACACTCCAAACTCTGTATATATATATAGTGTTGTAAATATAAGAAATAGAACAACAGAACTACAAAAGTCCGAACAATAAGGCCTCCTCCACTGTGTTATTGACAAAGCACATACAATAGAGTCTTGATATAAACTGTATCTTTCAACAAATCATCCGAAATATGACCGACTCAACTTCTTTCCCCCTAAAAAACTGTAAAGTGGGAAGATGTGTTTGTCAAGGGCCGTTAAGCTTCAGCACGTCTGACAAAATATTTATCTCACTCTGTCACCGAGACTTAGATTGCATTTTTATGTAGCTCCATCCACAGCTGGCATGACACTAAAATGCTATTCGGAAGAGAGAAAATCTTACCCTGCTCCATTTACTGCTTACTTGAGATTTCTCTCCATTCTCTCGTCTTAATACGAGTCCCTCCTGACGTTCTCAGTGCAGCATTCTTTTATCTGCAAGTTCATTATCATCAATAAGTCAAGTACTTTCTATCTTTTATCAGCACATGGTGTTGTTCCCCAACTGCTGCAGTGTTTTTCCTTTTTTTTCCTCAGTGTAAACCAATTTATTTACCCATCCACTCCTCCCCTTTATTGCAGATAGTATTAAACAATGCCCTAAGAGTAGAGGCTGTCTGAATTGGAATGATTTATTACGACGAGAGGAGTCTATGCATAGGTTTGCACAGCTCTGCCGTGTAAAATAAGCCCATTTATATTCTATATTGCTTGGCTCTCCTCACTTAATATTCCTGTTGGCGTTCGTATGCCTTGTGTCGGCTTCACCCGCAATAAAGCCAGTGCCTTTGAGAAGTCTACAAACACTATTAAGCGTGTTTTGATGGGATTAGTGGCAAGCAGGAGGAGGCACCTTTAAGACAACACAATGGGGTCACGTCATGTGTGCAGATAGATTAGTCAGGGTTGTCAAAATATAGATACGTGACAGGGCACCACTTACAATTGTCACTAGCTTGTACCTGACAGTCACTGATCGGTCTATATGTCTCTCAGTTACGAGGTACCAGTCGGACCAGTCCTGTGAATCAATCTACATACAGATTTACATCAGTCAGAGAACATATCAAACATTTACATGTGGTGCTGGTCATTGGTGGGCCATGTGACTACTTCAAAATATATAGACATTGGTCAGTCTACATGTAAATTTGGCTAGAGAGGTGTAGGAATATTTATTCATTCATATAATCATACATATTTGTTCATTGCTGTTCTATTACCAAGGGTGAGAGTGGGCCGGAGCAGTCCGAAACGGAATAAAAGATACCCGCTTTAGAAAATTTCAGCTCTGACTGTTTTTGCAGTAAATTATTTCTATTTTTTCTCTACAGCATTAATAGATCTGCACTGGAAAGTGGACACTTAGAGGTCGACTTCCACCCCAATTGGTTAGTGTCCATGTGTTAAATAGAGATGTTATTCATTGATCAAGCTAAACCTCAAAGGTGCTACGTGACATTGATCTGTCATGTACCGTATTTTCCACACTATAAGGCGCACCTTCAACAAATGGCCTATTTTAAAACTGTTTTTAGATATAGGGCGCACCGCATTATAATGTGCAGTAGCAGAAGTGGTTGGGGTTGCATTATGCATCCACGAGATGGAACGGCGCTAAAGGGATTGTCATGCCAACCAATATTGATCGATATACAGGGCCACCCCCCCCCCAAAATAAAACAGGAACTTTTTAACAATGCAATAACACAAAGAGTACAGTACCGTGCCGTACCGTACCGTACCATACCGTACCGTACCATACCATACCATACCATCATCTTCCGCTTGCTCCGAGGTCAGGTCACGGGGGGAGCAGTTTTAGCAGGGAAGCCCAGACTTCCCTCTCCCCAGCAACTTCAACCAGCTCCTCCGGCGGGATCCCAAGGCGTTCCCAGGCCAGCCGAGAGACATAGTCTCTCCAGCGTGTCCTGGGTCTTCCCCGGGGCCTCCCGCCGGTGGGACATGCCCGGAACACCTCTCCAGGGAGGCGTCCTGGAGGCATCCTAACCAGATGCACGAGCCACCTTAGCTGGCTCCTCTCAAGGCGGAGAAGTAGCGGCTCGACGCCAAATCCCTCCCGGATGACCGAGCTTCTCACCCTATCTCTAAGGGAGAGCCCGGACACCCTGCGTAGAAAACTCATTTTGGCCGCTTGTATCCGGGATCTTGTTCTTTCGGTCACGACCCACAGCTCATGACCATAGGTGAGGGTAGGAACGTAAATCGAATGGTAAATCGAGAGCTTTGCCTTTCGGCTCATCTCCTTCTTCACCACTACGGACCGATCCGCCTGTCGATCTCCCACTCCCTCCTACCCTCACTCGTGAACAAGACCACAAGGTACTTGAACTCTTACACTTGGGGCAGGATCTCATCCCCGACATGGAGAGGGCACTCCACCCTTTTCCGACTGACGACCATGGTCTCGTATTTGAAGGTGCTGATCTTCATCCCAACCGCTTCACACTCAGCTGCGAACTGCTCCAGTGAGAGTTGGGGGTCATGGCCTGATGAATCCAAAAGCACCACATCATCTGCAAAAAGCAGCGATGCAATGCTGAGGTCACCAAACCGGGACCCCTCAATGCTTTGGCTGCGCCTAGAAATCCTGTCCATAAAATTATGAACAGAACCGGTGACAAAGGGCAGCCTTGGCGGAGTCCAAACCTCACCGGGAACAAATTCGAATTACCGCCGGCAATGCGAACCAAACTCTGACACCGGTCGTACAGGGTCCGAACAGCCCTTACCAAGGGGCTCAGTACCTTGTACTCCCGGAGCACCCCCCACAGGACTCCCCGAGGCACACGGTCGAACGCCTTCTCCAGATCCACAAAACACATGTAGACTGGTTGGGCGAACTCCCATGCACCCTCGAGAATCCTGCCGAGGGTGTAGAGCTGGTCCACTGTTCCACAGCCGGGACGAAAACCACACTGCTCCTCCTGATCCGAGATTCGACTTCCCAACGGACCCTCCTCTCCAGTATCCCTGAATAGACTTTACCGCGGAGGCTGAGGAGTGTGATCCCTCTATAATTGGAGCACACCCTTCGGTCCCCCTTCTGCAAAAGCGGGACCACCACCCCAATCTGCCAATACAGAGGCACTGTCCTTGATGTCCATGCGATGTTGTAGAGGCGTGTCAGCCACAACAACCCGACAACATCCAGAGCCTTTAGGAACTCCGGGCGGATCTCATTGACTCCCGGTGCCTTGCCACCGAGGAGCTTTCCAACCACCTCTGTGACTTCAACCGCAGAGATCGGAGAGCCCACCTCGGAGTCCCCAGACTCTGCCTCCTCAAAGGAGCATGTCGGTGGAATTGAGGAGGTTTTCGAAGTATTCTCCCCACCGACATCCCAAGTCGAGGTCAGCAGCGCCCCATCTTCACTATACACAGTGTTAATGGTGCACTGCTTTCCTCTCCTCAGACGCCGGATGGTGGACCAGAATTTCCTCGAAGCCGTCCTGAAGTCGTTTTCCATGGCCTCGAAACTCCTCCCATGTCCGAGGTTTTGCCTCAGCGACCGCAGAAGCTGCAGTCCGCTTGGCCAGCCGATACCTGTCACCTGCCTCCGGAGTCCCACAGGCCAAAAAGGCCCGGTAGGCCTCCTTCTTCAGCTTGATGGCATCCCTTACCACTGGTGTCCACCAGGGGATTCGGGGATTGCCGCCACGACAGGCACCAACCACCTTAAGGCCACAGCACTGATCGGCCGCCTCAACAATGGAGGTGCGGAACATGGTCCACTCGGACTCAATATCCCCCACCTCCCCCGGGACAAGGGAGAAGTTCTGCCGGAGATGGGTGTTGAAGCTCTTTCTGACAGGGGATACTGCCAGACGTTCCCACCAAGAGTAATGGAAGAAAAAATATTTTATCTGTAGGAATTGAAACCTTAAAACATGACAATTAAGAAACAATGATGGAATTTTCACTTTTTCAAAATGACGTTCTTTAAATGGCATCCTCCTGTACGAATGCATTCTTGAAATCTGCTGCGGAGATGCCTCATTGATTCCCCTTCTGAGCTGGAATACTATGAAGTTCATCCTGATTTCACCATGGTTACTAAAATGGCACATTTGCTTGCTCAAGGTCACTGTCTTGCAGTACTACCACTTGATCATGTCTGCCAATACGCAAAACACTTTTTTTTTTTAAGTGGTCAACAGCAGATTTCAAGAATGCATTCATGCAGGAGGATGCCAAATGCCATTTTAAATTAAAATTTCATAATTATTTCTTAAATGGCATGTTTTAAGGTTCAAATTACAATGAATACAATATTTTCTTCCATCGGTGTTGGTTTTATTGGATTGTTAAAATCTTGTTTTTGGGTCACTCTGTTTTTGTAGTTGTAGTAACTTTATGCATCCGCTAAATGGAGCTACCCTAAATGGAATGTCATATCATTATTAACCAATATTAATCCATAAATAAGGCGCATCGGATTATAAGGCGCACTGCCGGCTTTTGAGAAAATGGAAGGCTTTTAGGTGCTTTGTAGCGCGTAATATTTGGTAATTAATTTGTCATTTGTATATTGGTCGGACCTCTTCAGTGTTGTCACAGATTAGTTGAAAAAGTAATTTAATTACTGATTACGCCTCAAAAAAGTGATCTAGTTACTGATTACTTTATTATCAAAGTAACTAAGTAACTTTAAAAAAGTATTTATCGGTTACTTTTACCAATTTTTGTCCCTTTGCTGCCTCAACATAAGAATGACAACAGAAAAATGTCATCACATGTAATTGACTTTCTAATAATTTAATTTAAAGGAGAAGATCAGAATTTTTCGCATCAGGCTTAATCTTCGAGTTAGCGGGGGTTTAATTAGTCGATGGAGTTGATTTCACTCCCGCTGGCTTAGCCAGTCAGGAGCCCTAAAACTAACAATTGCTACTGACAAACTACATGGAATTTGTTGAAATCAACTCCACCCACTAATTAAACCCCCACGAACTCGAAGATGAAGCATAATGTCAAAAATTCTGAACTTCAGGTTAGGGTTTAGGGGTTAACAGCATATCAGTGCCAATGTAAAACAATTCAAATTGACTACAAAATAAACAACAACACACAAATGAATTGTGCAATAAACAGTGCAACAAACTAGAGCTGAAACGAATACTCGAGGACCTCGAGTAACTCGGGTTTAAAAACGGATCCGAGTAATTTTATTCACCTCACAGCCGCCATCTTTAAGCAGTAAACTTCTCATCGCTAATAAATACAACGTTACTGTCACTCGGTCACGTAACGTTAGCTCTTCGGAGGGCTAGGTTTCTATTGATTATGACGACTGTCGATGCCTGGCTAACGTGTCTTACATACAGGTTTTATATCATTTGTAAAAACACAGCGCTGCAGAGTGATGAGGGTGTAGAATTAAAACATAATAAAGCTAACTGTCAGTTTTGACTCAGTAGTCAATGCTGAATAAAACACCAAGAAGCACTGGTCCCTAATGTGCTCCAATACAGCAGGTATCATACATTTTTTGAACACTTTTTTTTAACACTGCAAAAATTCAAAATCCTATCAGTACTTACAGTTTAGACTAACTCAAAACTTAACTAGAACTTAATAATAGCTTGACACAAATGGAAATTATATTGAAACACGTGGGAAAAACAGCTTTCAAGTGATGCGTGTTATCAGGCGTAATTACATTTTTAGGTAAGAAATATGTTTTTTTTTTATAAGATCTAGAAGTTTTTTGAGTCAAAGCAGTGAATTTTTTTTTCTAGTCACATCTGAGATGCAATTGTTGGCTGTTTTCAACAATGTACATCGAAAATAAAGACATTGATTGACTGAAAATGGTTCAATATTGGATTAAATGTCTTTTTTTTCCTCATGTATATTTATAATTGCTCTTTACCTAAAAAAAAAAAAAAAAAAAAGTTTTATCCGATTACTCGATTAATCGATAGAATTTTCAGTTGATTACTCGATTACTAAAATATTCCTTAGCTGCAGCCCTACAACAAACACAAAGGTGGGGGCAGGCGCAAATGCCCGCGCACAACCCGGAAGTACGCTGTACACACACCCGGTCAATTTGGCCACAAAAAGTGGCGACAATGAAGCACTTTACACTCAATTGGACTTACACCACATTCCAAGGATGCTAAACGAACACATCACCTCACGGCATAAATGTACAACACGAATATGATGTAAACAATGCTTACAGACTTGGAGCGATGACTACCCACCGTTGCAACGGCAAATCTACCAAACGGCTGCGCATGTAGCGGCCCAAACCTATTGCTGGAACCCACCAAAATGAAGTAAAAATACGGTCATTCGTGGACGCACGCAGATCAACATTCCACTTAGCTCATATGTGCATCCACGTTCGTCACGCCTTTCTCAGTCTCAAAACACATGTGACACAAGACCAAAACAGGATGTAACTATGAGCGCTTACCATGGAAACGAATGAATGAACATTTTTTATTCAAAATGTAAAAATTCGAACATGACTACATATTCTTCATATATTCATACATTATGAGGTAATAACAAAATTGTAACGCGCAGCCACTAAGGAAACTAACCTTAATCAGATTACTGGTTTGGAAAAATGAGCGCGTTAGATTTCTCGTTTCTGAAAGTAAGTAATCAGATTACAGATCTGATTACTGACTGTAATCTGATTACTGACAACAGTGGACAGCATGTAAGTCATTTCACAAGGTACCAATCATTGGTAAGTTACTGTATGTGTCGAAAACCATGACTTGACATGACAGGCATTTTGCATGTTACCCATCATTGGTCTGTCATTTTGTTAATTCTTCATGCAGAAACTGGTCAATTGTCATGCCAAGCACCAAATGTGATTCACCCTGAGGTTCTGCTACCAAACCTCTTTTGTGAGCATACCCACACCTTCAATACAACTTCGTCTACCCTAGAATGTGATTCTTCTTCCTTTATTCTTTTACACACAGTAAATTCTATTCATTAATAGTGTTTTTGTGAATTGCTAGTTTCAAGATGCAGCTGTCCAGGTGAAGGCAGCTGACCTCCAAGAGAACAGCTGCAACACAATGCATCACCTTTCCGGCTGCGCAATTTCACACGAGCCACTTAAATGAGTATTTGCCCATTAAAAAGTGTCTGATTATTTCTTCCTCGCGCTTTCACTTCAGGATGTTGAAGAAGAGGCTATTTCTTTTGGGGAAAATCACTTACTGAAGGAGACAAAAGTGCAATATGGTAACAGATTTTGCCTTTACTGTTACGCTCCCATGAGAGGTCTAGCATAATAATAAAGCCTGTTAATTGAAATAAATTAAGATATGAGGAGAAAAGCAAGTGCCAGGGGGAAAGGTTCCCTCTTTGCCCGGACCTGAATCAACAAGTGTGATTTGTTAATCAGATGTGAGGACACGGCTAATGAGTAAGGGGCGCTCGGATAATTGGAGGCGTTTGTCTGCGGCCGGTTGTGTTTCTTCGAGGACTCGACAACTTCCCACTGCTATTCAGGCTTCTGTTTTGTGCTCACAGCAGAGACAGAGAGACACATGGGGGGAAGACGGACCCCTGGACCCTTACATTTAGTTAATAAGTGCTACTCTTGATGGACTCAGGAGCTTTCTTCATCCCTGTAGCTCACCTTGTTTCACAGCAGGTATGCTGGGATAAAATATGCTGTTTTTAATCATATAAAAAAAAAATCTTCTGATGAATAAATCTCAAAGACTATGTTTATTTTCTAATTTTCAACAACTGGCACATATTTGGTGAGCATGCCAAGGATAACAGGATGCATAAACATGTTTCGAGGGTTGTATGCCCTCAATTCAACATTAGATTTTGAAGCACACTTTTCAGGGGTGAATTTAATGTATCCTACTGAATGTGCTGTTGAAATCCTGCTAGGGAATTTGCCCAAATGAGCCCTAATCAGAAGCTGGTATCCTCGACGTGAGAGCATTGCTAAAATATGAGGTCCTATAGCCAATGCAATCTAATGTGGGCGGAGCAAAGAGTAGTATTAAATGTCCTCTGAAAAAGAAATAAGTCACTAAAATCATAAATCCATGATTTTTTTTTCTTTTGGATAGGTTAGATTTAAATGTGAAGGTTATGGCGCTGATGCTAAATGGTTTGAGAGCATGCAATTATCATATGCAGCCTGCTGCTAGATGACATGTACAATTTAGTATGATCGAATGAATCTCCTTGGCTGAGATGAGTAGACAAGCTGATGTGAGTTAGCATAATCTGAATAATGTCTTCATGGAAATATGCATGTGTGGTGATGAATTTTAAATGAAGCTCCTCCTCCCACATAGCTGCCTTCTCCTGCAGGACCCCTAGAGTGACACAGATTGTTTTATGACTACCCGTCATGCACCCTCCTTATTTAGCCTTCTTCATTACTATGATTTCTCTGCCATTGCAGAGTAAGACAAATCCGCATGGCTCTGTTTCTCCTTCAGTCAATTCTGCAAGCTCACCTTGTTTACTGGAATTGGCTAATAAGGTATACTCTTCTTGGTGTGGGCACTTCTGGTGTTTTGATGCAGGGTTTCAACGATTGTAGGGCTGCAGCTATCGAATATTTTAGTAATCGAGTAATCGACTGATAATTGTATCGATTAATCAAGTAATCGGATAAAATAAATATATTTTTAGATGAAGAGCAATCATAAATATACATGAGAAAACAAGACATTTCATCTAATCTTGAACCATTTTCAGTCAATCAATGTCTTTATTTTCGATGTATATTGTTGAAAACAGCCAACAATTGCATCTCAGATGTAACTAGAATTAAAAAAAAGACTAATTCACTGTTTTCACTCATATATATATATATATATACAGCAGGGGTCGCGTTAACCGAATATTTTCCGTCGTTGACCGGTTTTTTAAAACGGTGACGGAAAAAACTGAAGTCCGTCCGTCATTTTGGCAGGTTGCAATTCACACCCCAGACCACAGGGTGGCATATTAATTAGCTATTGTCTCTCTTAATGCATGACGTCGTTGGCTATTCTGTCAGAATATTGTAGTGTCACCGTGGTCTGGCGGCAGCACCATGATTGACACATCAACGCGAGGTTCTTATTGGTGCACCCGGTGTGCCAGCGCGTCATCCAATTGGTGGACTAGATTGCCCCCTGTGTATAGGCAAGTTTCCGAGGTACTTCCGGTTTACTTCCTTATGTCTTCCTTCCCCTTCCGTTTCCGCCTGATTACCGTTGAAGTCAATGGCGGTGGAATCGAAGTTGGAAGGTCTTTGTACAAGATCCCGGGAATGTTATTTTGATGTAGGCGGGTGGAGAACCAAGCCAAGGCCTCCATGCTTCGTACCATGTCGATTTCCAAACCATGGGTGCTCGTACTCGTCATACAGGTGGGAGGGAAGGAGAGATGTACAAAACTGACAGCTCCTGCAGTCATGCCCCCGCTGTTATGGAAGGTAATGTGCTCTAAAAATACGAAACCTAAAATCTGGCGCATGAAACGACTTGTTGCCTTTGCTATTGATATTACGATGATGATTGTAATCACGAAGTTTAATCATTTTTACAACAACTAGCTTCTGCTACTGCTGCTAGCCGCCTGTTGCTAATCATGTTTGAATGCACCGCATAAATCCAAGTGTTACAAGTTTTTATTCGTTTGTTTACAGCTGGGAAATGCTGTTATAAAAGGGAAGACAACTTGACTTGTACGTCGATAGACATATATCGAACATATATCGTTTGCGTTCCACAATGATGATGAGAGCTCGACTCCCGGGAGAGGCCGAGAGAGAGGCAGGAATTGTGACAGACGGTGGTTCGCCGAGATCGCCGTGATCCTACTACGAACTTGGAACGGTAGCATCTTTAAATATATGCTATTGGAGCTGGAATTACCGAGGACGGGAAAAAAGCACATCTAAATGCCGCCGAGGGCCTCCGTGATGTCGCTATTTGTTCACGAGGCTCCGGAGCTCTGCAGTCTGATATCACATTCTCGTATGCTATTTTTGCAATACTTTTATAAATGTGATTTATTGACCTGTTTTGGAGTGCACCAATCGTTTTAAATAAAACAAGAAATTGAATCATGTCTAAATGTTTTATTGCGATCAATGCCTGCAATAAAAAAAAGAATGACATACTATTTGTGTTTACATCATATGTACATAACCTTGTAGCATTTCTTTGTAACAAAACAATCCATGTCAGCCCTTCTGCAGTCGGCAAATGTAATATAACTTGTAATTTCACCACATTTTGGTCACTAATGGCCGTAGTATCAATCCATTCCTCACGTTAACACAGGCTGACCGTTGTTAATAATTTTGTCCACGAATGATCAACGAAGTGACACGAACTGCCATCCAATCTCATCTACGTGTCATCTAGGTCGTGCTGAATCAATTTTTGAAGATACCATGGGTTGCTCTGGCTTGATTTCGTAGTTCTATCGTCGTCAATACACTGCTAATACACTGCTACTCGACCGGACCGGAAGTGCGAAGCAGACATTTTCCAAGATGGCGGCGCCTGTATTTCACTCAGGAAACTTGTCTATAGACCCCAATCACATGACGTCACAACTCCGCCCCCTGACTGCAGCAGCCATATTGTCCGTCAGCTCGTCGTGTTTACACATTACCGCTACGTACATGCCTCCTATTACGGCGTGTTTTTCTGCTCGTTAACATTAATAATCAAAAATGCGAAGGCGTGTGTGGCGGTTGGTTGCAGTAACAGAGAAGATAGACGGAGAGACTTGAAGTTCTACCGTATTCTGAGAGACCCGAAGAGGAGAGCGAGATGGACTGCTGTAATTCGACAAGAAATCTGGGCACCAAACGATCCACAGACTATGTAGTAGTCATTTTATATCTGGTAAGATGCATTTAATATATATTTAGAAGATTTTGGGCTGACAACCACAATTAAGATCATTGTGTGACGTTGGTGATTGGGGTCTATATAGTTGCCTCTTTTTCTTTGGGAGTGGAGTTGTTTAGTTGGTGTTGGCGGTAAGCAGAGTAAAAAGAGGGAGAAAAATACAACTTCCGTGTCTAATTTTTCGCCGCCAAGCAAGCGTTACAATATTAATTAAAAATGAATGAAAACTAAATACTATTGAATATGTCATCATTATCATTTTAAAAATTTAAGTGACTGGTAAAAATAGATTATGACTGGATTTTTATGACCCTGTCAGTCAAAATGACAGACAACGAAAATGTCTAGCGCAACCTCAGATATACAGTATATGTATACCTAAAAACGCTGTTACGCTTGATAACACACATCACTTAAAAGTTGGGATTTTTTCCCACGTGTTTCAATTGAATTTCTATTTGTGACAAGCCATTTTTAAGTTCTAGTTAAGTTTTAAGTTAGTCTAAACTGTAAGTCCTGATAGGATTTTGAGTTTTTGCAGTGTTCAAAATAAATGTATGATACAGGCTGTATTGGAGCACATTAGGGACCAGTGCTACTTGGAGTTTTATCCAGCAATGACTAAGTCCTGATAGGATTTTGAGTTTTTGCAGTGTTCAAAATAAATGTATGATACAGGCTGTATTGGAGCACATTAGGGACCAGTGCTACTTGGAGTTTTATCCAGCAATGACTACTGGGCTAAAATTGACAGTTAGCATTATTGAGTTTTTATTTTACACCCTCATCACTCCACATCGCTATGTTATGTTAAAGCCTGTATGTAAGACACGTTAGCCATGCATCGACAGTGGTCATAATTAATAGAAACCTAGCCCTCCGCAGGGCTAACGTTGCGTGAGCTAGTGACAGTAACGTTAATCTTATGTATTAGCGCTTTGCGTGAGCTAGTGACAGTAACGTTAATCTTATGTATTAGCGCTTAGCGCTCTTTATTCGCGCTTAGCGCTCTACTGCTTTAAGATGGCGGCTGTTTACTAACGCTGCCCAGACGCGGCCGAGTCTGTCATTGCTCATCGAGTTCAACATACATGTGATCTCTATGAGACTCATCAGACGCTACCTGCTACCAACGTAGCATCGTGCAGGCTAGTATGTAGCAACGCCGGCGTCGTTTGTAGCGGCTGTCGGCTGCAGTAAGGTTTTTTTTTTTTTTTTTTCCTTCTTCTTCTACACACGTGACATCAGTGCGTTGTCCCGCATTAAAAGTAGTCCGAGCAAAACGTGATGCTTAGAGCTGTCAAAATAAACGATTACTCGAGGTGAATAAAATTACTCGGATCAGTTTTTAAACTCGAGTTGCTCGAGTATACGTTTCAGCTCTAAATGATTGTAATAAGAACAGGTACAAATGTACTGTTTTTGTAGAAAATGTAATCAGATATGGTGTTTTGAATCCTGATCAATAGCTAATATTTCTTCGGATGATCATTTTGTAGATCACCTTTTAGGTGGGGTTGGGAATCTCTGGCATGAAGCCAATTCGATATGTATCTAGATACACAGGTTACGATTCGATTAAAAAAACGATACATTTTTAAGGCCGAGCGATTCGATACGATTTGATACAGTTTAAGAACGATACGGTTCGATACAGAGTGAAAACGATACGATAGTAAACATTTGTTGTGTGTGTTCGTACAGTATTTTAAACATATAAAAAAGACCACATTTCTAATAGCAAAATTAAACAACAAAATTTCATACCAATATTATGTTTTATTTTTTTTATTAAAAAAAAAAAAGGCTTACTATATGACCGTCATTTTGTTGGATGGGATTGATAATAAAATAAAACTCTTGTGACAGACAACGATAAAGTGCAGTAATTCAATTACAGATTTTCCTGGTGTTTTAAAACACAAGAGGTAAGTAATTTAAGTGCAAACTTTCAACGTAAACATTTATATTAATTATATGCAGCAGCTCTAGAAAAAAAGAATTAAACCTGCAATGTTATCATAAATAAATAATAAATTATGCTTTACCACTGGTATCATTATAATGAAAACATGGCATTATAGATGGACAGGTCAATAATCATTACTTTAACCTTATACATAGCAAAGTCATTCACTTATGCTGGTGCTTCCACAATTTTTATTCCTCATCACTGTCCATATCTTTTTTGAAGGACAGATTTTTTGTTGAGGAAGATCAACTAATCCACATGTTCATGTTTAAGTAGACTGCGTTTCGTGGAAACAAAATCTCCAGAGGGTCGTGCTGCCCTTTTTACCATTGTAGTGGGTTATTTTTCAGGGTTAAAAACTCACGATCTCTGTACTGCTCCACACTTCACACTAGCTCTGTCCCATGCGAACAGATCTGGCTGCCTTCATCACTTCAAATTCCGACTCTGTTTTCCTGGGTGCGTTGAAAATCAATCGCTGCACGTCGCTGGCGTCGGTGCTCAAACGGTCCATTGTTTCAGCTTGTTGCTTCGTTGCCACTACCAGCTTCGTTTTGGGCTGTGAAGAAAACGCTACGGAGCGTGCGTTACAGTGGTTTTGTTAGCTCTCGCGTTGTTATGACACGCCCGTGACGATCGGGTAATGACGGCGACTAGTAGCGGTTCTGCCGAAATGCATGGGAAGTTGAGGCAACCACGAGTTCACAACTGTGAGTTGTGCTTGTCCATATTATATCATGTGTGCGGTCTCAATCTAAGTGCGCTGTGTGGTGAATGACACAAGTGCATGTGAAGTAAAAGCTAAATTATTATCCTATTAAGCAATAGATGTGGGAATCTTTGGGCACTTAACGATTCGATTACGATTCAGAGGCTACGATTCGACTATACATAAATCAATTATTGATGACACGCCCCCCCCCCCCCCCCCCGCTATTAGCTGCTTTTAATGTTTTGTACATAAAACACAAAAACTGTAAAAAAAAAAAAAAAAAAAGCTTTGCAGGCTTAAATAAACGACTATTTCAGTATCAAGTTAACAGTTAAAAACAATAAATAATATACTCAAATCCCCATTCTGTATGAACAGCTTTAAACTAGATTCAATTAATTTAATGTTGTGAATCAACCGTTAAAGTTGTTAAAATTGCTCCCGTTATTCCATAATTTCCCTTTTGTCTACTTTCCACATGTGATGGCAGCCATTTATTAACGCCCGCATCTAGTTTTCTGTACATGTGCTGCTAACGCTACCGACTCTATCATGCATCTAGTCCTATATAAATATGATATCTACCATAACATTATGTGGACGTACTTTGTAGCAGCTGTCGGCAGCAGTCAGCTATGTTGTTGTTTTTTTATCTCGCGGCATGAGTTGAGCTAGAGCCGTGAGTTGAGTATTGGCATTATCCAAGGGGCTGGGTAATGACAAGCATGATGTTTAGCTACTCTCGCTCCGTTCCTCATTGTGTCCCGAAGACCGCGCGGCGCGCTGAGTGTGTTTTACTTCCGCTTTACTTGACATATTTCAATTATCGGAATTTGGATGTTTGTGAATCGTTCTCGAATCTTCCACGGCCGAATTGCGAATAATCTCAGAATCGGAAATTTCGCACATCTCTATTAAGCAATGCATTGAACTAGGCATTAGAAGCCGATTCTTATGCTCGCGATAGCCGAATTCTATCTCTACTATCGGTTCATTGAATATTTAATGGATAATTACTGTCGAATGGTAACTTTATTATCGATACAGCTGTATCTCTCACCTGTAATAGCCGAATTCTATCTCTACTATCGGTTCATTGAATATTTAATGGATAATTACTGTCGAATGGTAACTTTATTATCGATACAGCTGCATCTCTCACCTGTAAAACCGGATATCCCGTCGTATCGGTTTATCGTTCTCAAGCTTACTTTTAGGAACATTGAGACACTGGAAAACCCATCAAATTAAAATGTCTAAAACACAACATAGCCTAATTCCAACCTTTTTTTTGCCAGTTTAGTTGAGTTTATTCAGACATTATTCAAAGTATACAATGCAAGGTGTTGAAGGACTTTGCCCCCCCGGCCAAGCAGCAGAAACAGCGACAGCCGAACCAAAATGGTGTTCCGTTGGCACCGCTCCCACAAGTCGGCCAGGAGGGGCCAATATTCCGCGCGTTCACTCCAGTATTAACCCTTTGTACTGACTCCATGTTCCAAAAGTTTGAAGAAGGCTCACCGAAAACAGGTTGACGATTTATTCGTCGACAATGGTCAAAAACAAGGCAAAAACAGACGACGGAGAGACAATGCTGGATCCAGGGTCGGCAAAACAACAGCCACATAGAAATGTTCCCGAGAAGCGACAGTTGTTATCTAAATGTCTTTTTTAAAGCTGCGGCGGAGTGGGCCGGGCCGAAGGCGTGGCTGGGTGTTGTCTTGGGATCATCCCTCTGTGGCAGGTTTGGTCGGTCAGGTTCGTGCGTCACCCTTCGTGGCTGGGACGTGGTTGCCACGGCGACCGACGCAGATCTTGACGTCCAAGGCGCCCGCGCTTGGAGCGTTCTGACTCCTACCAGAGACTTGATGACATTCTTTCTTCGCTTATCAGGCGAGGGCTGATAAGCCGGTCAACTTAACTGTGTCAAATGGCATGTAAAATCATCTCCCTAACTGCTTTACTATAAGAAATGTGTTAGACTAATGCAGACAGTTATATGGTGTCTGCGAGAAAGGTACCTATTCCCTTCTGTATATATACAATAAGATACAGTAAGGTATTTTGTGTTCATGAAGGCAGATGTGGAACCAAGACAGTGCCACCATAAAGCAATTAAAGGTACAATTATGTTCAATTTGACTACAATTCTGTGTTGCATCACAGCTGAGACATCATTCGCTTTGCATTAGCTTCAACGATAAAGAAATGAAAAACAAACACTCATCTACTAAAAGTTATACATGGGCTTTTTACCCTGCATTAATCTCAGTGTTACACGTTTTTTGCTCTTTTGTTTACAAACGGAAAACGCTGTTAGGCAAGGGAAAGACACTTGAAGTGCCTCACAACAACACTTACGTTGATGGACATATATCGAGACTAAGTGCATTCTACCTTGATGATGGGAGGCTTGATTTATGCTCCACCTCTGTTAATATTTTTCTAATTATTTTATAAATTGTGATTTATTGACCTGTTTTGCACATGGACCAATTGTTTTGAATAAAACAAGAAATGGAATCATGTTAGCCAAAAGTTTTATTTCGATCAATATTTACAACAAAAAAGAATGGCATACTATTTGTGTTTATATGTACATGTGCAATGAGCTCATAATACCATAACCATCACCTAACTAGGATAAAACAAAAAACAAAAAAATCCATGTCAGCCCTTCTGCATTCGGCAACTGTAATATTGTTATTTCGCCTAATTTAGGTCACTCAAGTGGCCAGCGTATCAATTTACTCTTCATGTGAACAAAGGCTGCACAGATTGTTAGAATATTGTCCACGAACGATCAACGAAGTGATAACAACAAACATGCAATCTTTTAGATGGATCCTTTAGGGTTAAAGTTGTGTGCCAAATCCTAAATCTGCTGCTGGTTTCGATTTATGGCAAGGTAGATCCACAATGGCGCTTTGAAGCTGGATGCTGTTCAAAACATTCCACTTCCAAGCATAAATATAGGCGCGTCCAGGAGTTTTCACAACCAAGCACAACAGAAAGTCCAGGAGTCTCATCTACATCATGCTGAATCCATTTCTGGAGATTCATTGGGTTCTTCTGGTTTGATTTGGCAGTTTTAAACTTTGTCTACTTCAACCGCAATTGGTGTTCTGTCTAAACCGGTAGTCCGTAGCAGAAAATGTCAAAGTTGGCGCTGCTCAATTTTCGCTCAGGAAACTTGTCTCTTATGTTTATACAATTAGATGCGCGAAAAGGACACTCCAAGGAAGCTATTTTATGTTTTCAGATGGGGGCCCAATTTTACACAAATACGAGATTTGGCTAGATATCTTTATGAATACGGAGCAGAAGGATGGACCATCAAACAGAAAGAGGAAAAGAAAATACATGCAGCAGAAATGTGGTTTTACCGAAGATTACTCAGAATCAGCTGGAAAGAAAGAAGAACAAATTTAAGCATTCTCAAGGAACTAAACATCAAGCGGCAACTTCTACCAGCAATAATTGAAAAGAAAATGTCTTACTTTGGACATATAAGTAGGAACTGAAAGTGCAGCATTACGAGAGACATAATTCAAGGAAAGGTGGAGGGTCGACGTAAAAGGGGAAGACCAAGAACGGCATACATGGACAACATCAAGAAATGGAGTAACAGCACAATATAGGAAGCCTTTAGAAAGGTAGAGGACAGAAAAACCTGGAGACAGTTAACAAAGGAGGCAGCACGGTCAGCAAGCGACAACGTCGACGCTGGATAGTGAGTGAGTGAGTGATCTTTATGAATATGGATAGCATACACATGCACAGACACACAATTAAATATGGACAATTTCAACATTCTGGTCACATTGGATTTTGATGCGAAAGATGTGTAGTGTTATCCAAAGAATCAGCATTTTAGATATACATTGCTAGGAGTTGAGCTTTGAGTTTTTTCTTGAAAATGGGGATGTGACATTTTAAGCATTTCATGATGTTCGTTCCAAATTAGTGGTCCTCTGCACACAATGCTAAAGCTTGTACACTTTAGCCTTCGTTTTTTTCCCCAGTTGATTTTCTTCTCTGGTAGTTTAGTTGTGCTGAGGTTACAGATTGGGACGAGGTCACCTAATTTATGGTTTCCTTTATAGATAACATTTGACCTTATCCTTATCCCTAAATCTGCTTGATCTGCACCCTGAATCACCAACTCTAACCACTAGGCAAAAACCCAAACTCTCAACCTAAACCTTAGGTAACCTTTGAAGGTTACAAATTTAAAAGGCTAAACCCAAGCCATTAAAGTGCGTACGACGCCAAAAAGCATGTTTATTTCAAATTTCACGTGGGGTTTTATGCTCCTGAATGAACCGCTTGGATGTGTGTGTAAGCAATCGTTCTATATACATTTTTTAATCCTGCGCCGTGAAAATTACCGTA